>NC_090963.1:602500-907500 GCF_040807025.1 Struthio camelus
AGCTCCCGGGAGCGCCTGGCGGAGAGCGAGGCCCGGCCCTGCCCCGAGGGCTCCCGGGCGCTCAGGGTCGCGGCGAGGGAAGCGCCCGCCGCCGCGCTCGCCCAGGACGGCACGTCCGAGCGGCGGGCTCTGGCCCAGCCCCACGCAGCAGCTCTTCTGCACCGCCGCAATCCTCCTCGCGCCCGCAGGACCGTCCGTCCGCGTGCGTTTCCTCAGGCGCTAGCAACCTCTTCTCCGTTCTTGCCTCTTCGCTTGCACCCGGCTTGAAGGCGGGAAAAGGAGGAAGGGAAAGGCAGGAAAGCTGACCCAGGACGCGCTTCCAGAGTGGAAATACAAGGCCCGTACTGCCGAAACGCCGTCCGGAGCTGGCAGATCAAAACCAAAGGCCTGCAGAGGCTTGCAAAGCACTTCCCCATGCCTCCCAAGGCCTATTTTGGCTGCCAGTTAAAGCACAGTGCAGAAATCACACGGCAGGCATAACACAAGCAGACTTTCAGGGTCCTAATAAAGTAAAAGCAAGATAAAAATATGCATTAATGCAGCATTAGGAGTCCTGCACTGACTTGACAAAAAGCTGCTGAAAGAAACCTGTCCTTAGCAATTCCCCAGCAGTTTTGCTTGCTTTGGCGGTGCAACAGCTACGAATCCTAGCACCCCACGTGACGCAGCACTGGGTTTCAGCATTTACGTCTCTTCTCCCTCCCAAACGCTGCAAAGTGAAGCAAATCGTTGCTCTGCCCAGGCTACAGAGACCCCTCAGAGGCCACGCGGGCGCTCGGAGGACGCGATTTCGGTGGCGGCGGCAGGCCGGAGCGGCCGAGCCTTCGCAGGCTGGCGTGGGAGCGCGGCCCGAGGGGCCCGCGGCCCGGCCACGCTGCGCGCTCCCGGGGCCCCGGCAGCCGCGACGCGGTGCCCGACGCTCTGCAGTCGCCGGCGCGTCGCGCTCAGCGCGCGAGGGAGGCCAAGGCTCTAGAGCCCGGAGACGAAGCGCCACGCGGCCCGGGGGCTCGCGCTCACGGGGGCCGTCTTCGCCAGGATCGCAGCTTCCAGCAAGGTCAGGCAGGCTTGGGGCTCTCCCCGCGCCGCGGTGGAGCCGGGCGCGCTCACGGGGCAGCTTTAGACCCGCGCGGCGGCCGAGCAAGCTGCGAGGAGGCCGACGGGGTCAAGCGCTGCCCTGGAAGCGGGGTCCCCAGGCGCAGAGAAGCCGGGGGGCTGCCGCAGTTGTGCGCCAGCTCTGCAAGGTTACCACCCTTGTAAGCAGCGGCGCTATAAAAAGATTCAGACTCCAAGTATTTCCTTTCCTATAAAATATTCATTGCAGTATGTGAGAGCCAAGTAGCAGAAACCTCAAGCATTTCTAACTTTGTACTGCAGTAATAACAGAGTTTTATAGGAGCCTTCTGATTTTATTTATATCAGGCTATAAATACGTTGCTCCATCAGATATAGGACTGTAGGCAGAGACGTCCCCTTCTCAGCGCGTACAACGCACAGACGTAAACCTAAGGGGACGAAACAGGACTGGTGCGGCTCAGCCTTTTAAATGAAACTGGGTGAAATAATTTGCAAAAGAAAAAGAAACGAAGCACTCCCCGACGGCGACGGCTTCGGTGGGGAAAGGCCACGCGTTGCCGCGGGCGGCCGCCGAGGGCCACGAGCATACACAGCATCTCTGCCGCTTAAGCTCGCTTATCCTGCTGAAGGAAGTCAGGGCAGCGCCGCGCGCCCCGGAGCCCGAGCAGCGGGGCGGCGCAAGGTGCCCGGAGAGCCCCGCCGCCGCCGCCGCGCGCTGGGCAGCGCCCCCGGAGCGCCGGCCCCGGGCCACGCGCAGCGCCCCGCGGCTGCGGGCAGGGACCCGCCGGCCCAGCGCCGCCCGGCCGGCACGCCGCCCCCAGCGCCCCGCGCCCAGCCCTCCTCCCGCCTCTCCTTCAGAGACGCCTGATTTCCACCCTCGCCTCTCCTGCCTCAGTAGGTCGATATGAAAATCAATTCATCCGCTGATATATTTTATCAAGATACATGCGGCGATGCCACATTTCATTTGCAGTGCAGATCTCGTGGAAACCCAAGGTCACCGGAGAGAAAACCGCCTGCAAAAACCACGTTACACGTTGGCTGCAATAGAAAAGTGAATGAAACGGGGAGGAGAGAGAGGAGAGGAGCCGGGGGACGCAGCCGTCGCTGCTCAGGGGAAGCACGGCATCGCTTGGCCTTGCCAGGCTCGCTTAGCTGTGACGCGCGTTCGGGGACCAGGGGCACGGGGCCCGGGGCGCTTTCCCGAGACCCTGTCCAAAGCCGCGTGCCGGGGGCGAGGGAGGAGCGTCTCGCGGCGCGCCGGAGCCCCGCCGGCCAGCGCGGGCCGCCGCCGGGCGCCCACCGGAACCGCGCAGACCGGAGCGGCAGGGCGGGAGCACAAGGCGGTTTGCAGCCGGCGACGAGGAGGAAGGGAGCGCGCGCGCCCCAGGCCAGGCCGGCACAGCTGTATCTCAGGGAGGGCTCTTCTTCCCCCCCCCACGATTATTCGCTGCAGGCAGCGACACCCAACCGGCGCGCTGGCCAGCCGGCGGCGGGCGCCCTGGCCCTGCTGGGTCACTGCCAGCCCGGCTGCCCCTCGCCCCAGCCCCGCAGGGGCAGGAGGAGCTCACAGCCACCCCGCTCCCCCCGCCTGGCTCCTTAAGAAAGTTAAAAAGGAAACGTCCTCAAACTGAGACTGCTACTGAAAAAAACAGGCAAGGAACAAAAATCTCACAAAAGCAGGAAATAAAGATTTTATCATCTCTGATTTTTTTTTTAAAAAAAACGGGAAATAGCTATCCAGAGAGAGCACTAATGTTCTTTGGCTGTATAATCATTATATTTACCATGAGCTAGTTTATAATTGCGGCTTAAAACAGATGCTGTGACATGCCTTTTTTTTTTTTTTTTTAAAACCAACATGCCAATACTTCCCCCCTTTTTTCTAAAGGGTAGAGAAAAGGATCCCTCCTATTTTGCCTCACCTTATAAAAAAAAAAAGAAAGGAAAATGTCAAAAGGACACTTCTAAATCTCCTTCTAGAGCCTGCACATAAAACAGTGCTAATAAACGCTGTAAAAGGGATGCAGCCGCTCAAATTTACTGTATGTCCAGGGACAGCGCATGCAGGCAGCATCTTCCACCCAGATGCTCGCAAGCTCCCTCCTCGAAACAGCGCCTGGTGTTAGGCCTAGCGGCTGCAACATCGTTCACCAGGGAAGAGAGAAACATTGGCAAGAGCAAACGGGGATGGAGAGGTTTTTTCCCCTCCTCCCCCCAATTTATTCCCATGCCCCGGATGGGGATCAGCTTTCTTGGTTCAATATTCATTACTGCTCACTGGCCTTGCAATGCGAACGTGTTGCACGTCGCGGGTTTTGCGGGGCAGGAGCTGAAGCGCCGCTTCTGCCGCACGCGCTCTGCCTGTCCGCTCCCGCTCCCGCTCCGGGGGGCCCGGCCGCGGCGGCTGCACGGGGCGCCGTGCGGAGCCCCCTCGCCGCCGCTCGCCCGTGCCCGCGGCGCTCTGCAATAACACGGTCACAAAACTGGTAAAACACGCACACACACACACACAAAAAAAGAAAAAAGAAACGACAGGCAGGGAAAGGATTCACGGAAGACGCCGCAGAGGCCGGGGCAAAGCCAGCAGCAGGAAACGTCTCCTGCCTCCTGCAACCGGAGCAGAGCAGCGCAAACGCCAGTCCGAGGTCCGAGTGCCGTGCGAGACCTCGGCAAGTCTGCCAGTGCGTCCTTTGAAAAATCTTCCAGAAGGACGTTTTGCATGCAATAGTTGGATGACACTGTCTGTACTAGAGGCTCCGCAAGCTAAAATAACTGGTCAAAGCAGCTGTGCTCCTGCTCTCCCAGGAAATACTAACTGCGCCTCCATCTTACCCCTTCCAGTGCCGGTTACTGGAGAACTATGCAAAAATTCCCAAATTTAAAAAAGTAAGCCTGCTCGCACAGCCGACTGCTAAAGGATTTTGAAAACCGAGGTCAACCCCGTTTCGGCTCTCGGTACTTTTCCACGCCGGCGTCAGCTGCGCCTGGCACTTTACAATTTTCACCTTGAGACCCCAATACCTCAGTGTCCGCTGCGAGTTGTACAAAGCGACGAAAGCACGTCGACTTCGGCAGCTGTCCACGGAGCGCCGCCGCTAGACGACGGCGGGCTCTAAGGAGTTAACCGACGAGCATCACAACTCACCAAGGTTTTCTTCAGTAAAACCCCTGGGCTATGGAAATGGGGATTTCACTGACGCTGAAGCGTTAATGCATCTTATCGGCAGGCTGAAGTGCAAGCGCCAACGGGTTAAGGTACCGTGATGCATACAGCCCTACTTAGAACAACCAGCACTAATTCAGCAGTCCAAAATCATCATCCATATTCTTTGGGCATCTGCTGACACTGATGTATTGAAAAATAAAAGAATAGTGTTTGCTTTCATGGGTTACATTGACCCTGCAGGGCCGCGCTTGGCATAACGCTTGTTTTGACTAGTAAGTTGAGCAAACATGACATGGATGTCAGAGGTGTCAAAGAGAGAACTAGAGGAACTTATTTTTAAAAATACAAAATTTAAACAAAAAAGCAAAGTGACCTTAAAGCAGAATACATCTGCTGCAGCAATGAAGCGATTATTCATATGTTTTGATTCCTAATTCAGAAATAATAAGTGGTTCATGGAGTCCAAGTTTAAAAATATATTCATCATCTGGTTTCCTTAGCAGCACGTATCCCATTGGAGCATTAACACATTCCACAAATTGTGAAGTGCTGGGTTTGTCCTTTTACTAGTTTTAACCGCAAGTGATGGGAACGCAGGGAAAATGGTAAGCAGAGCAAATCAAGTGGTACTTTGTCATAATGCTGCAAGTCTTGAATCAGATTTGTTTTGACGTGAGAACCAAACACTGTGTTTTGCATGCGCAGCAGACCCCACAGCAAAAGATCAGATGTACTTCTAAGATAACACCACATCACAACAGAGCTAATTATTCCCCCGGCTCCCGGGCGTTTGACTCGAGCGCCCTGAGCCAGCACCCACACTCTCCGCGAGTCTACCTTCCTCCGTTGCCTGCCCAGCAAACCTAGGACGTTCACAGAAGAAGGTCAAAAGCTGGGGCGCAAAGACCACATATACTTCAGCTTTTGAAGGAACAACTAGGAGCATCGAGGACTCCCAGAGTAAAAGCCCCAAAGCTCCTAACTGCGTGGCGGTCCCACTTCAACAGGCAGAAGGTAATGGTCCAGTACAGCTTTATATCTTTAGAACAACTAATTATAAATGAGAGCTTTCGCTCTGCTTGTGTAACAGACACACACAGCAGGTCCTGAGTCGCCCAAGAGGGTGGGAGACTGAAGCAACGAGTCAGTGGAGCTCCACCAACCCGTGGCAGCTCTGGATTCAGTCCACTCCTTTTACAGCTGGGTATGGTCTTCTGGACTGCAAGGACCTGCTGGGATCCTTTCTGGGGACAGGCTAGGACGGGTCCACGGATGGTAAAGGCAGCGTTGTCCCGAGACGTGGGGAGATGCTCCGGACACATCCTCAAGGAGTGGCGGAGGCCTCTCTGTGTCCCCTCGCCACTGACTTTACAGTAGGGCTATGCTCAGCCTTATTTTCACAGCGAGTTTTGCACGGCATCTTCCTCTCTCGCGAGTCCCATTCCCACCGTTTCCCTCCTCCTACAGCTAGAAGGGTGCACAGATCTGCACGCTTGCTAGCTCACTGCAGAAACCGTCCCTTTGGGTCACTCATACTGGATGAAATAAATCTATCAAAAGCTCAGCTGCTCTGTCAGGCCAGGGAGATGTGTGTTTCCCAGCCACTCATCTCATTACAACATCCTCCCAGCCTGAGCCCCCCATCCCTTATGCAGTGTTTATAATTGTTTTCTAACCGCAGTCCCCTCCCTCAGTAGCAGTCAGGCTGGTAACTTAAAACATTAACTGCACACACGCAGAAATGAGAAGCAAACGTTTCCTTTCAAATGAGCGGCCCAGATCCTGAGGATTTTTATAAGGTAATCAAATATGCAATAGATTCAACAAACTAATTTCAAGAACACACCTGGGGTCCTCTGATAATGTCAGTTGTGTCTATACAGCGCAAGGATTAAAATTTCATAGAGTCATGATTTCATCAGTCACTAAACTACAAAGGATTAATTAACAGCAAGGGAAGAGCTCATGGGTTGAAAATACAGTCTTAAGGAAAATATCTATCTCTGCTCTCCAGATGTCAGCACATATATGAATAAAGCACTTTGATGAACACACTTTCTTATTATTAGGGACTCCAAAACATTGTTTTTGCGGCTAGAATTAAATATGCCTAATTCCAATTACTCCTAAGCAATCTTCAGCCATCTAAACCCCCAGCTGCAACGGAGCCTCCCTTTAGCCCCTGCGACTCCCCAAATACAAGCAAGACAGCAAAACCTCTCACCCCGAACAGCTTTCAGAAAGTCCCCGCGAGCGTAAAACGAAGCTTTTCCCAAAAGGGGAAATACGGCTAGAACACCACACCAGAGCGCACCTGAGAGAGGTTTGCACAGAGCATTGGGAAAAGGATAATAAAAAAACAGAAGAAAAAGCCTTGCCAATGGTACAAAGGACGGGGGGACCGAAGGGAGAGAAGTGCAGGGCGAGCAGCTGACCGGCGCGCCGGCACGACCAACAGCACCTCACAGCCTACTCCGAGGAGGAGGAGGAGGATGGCGGAGCCACGCGACGACAGCGCCCACAAGTTCCTTCATCGCACTGCTGCTCCCAGTTTCTCAACGCAGGACCAGCCTGGGGGAGGGCACGGAAAAGGCCAAGGCTCGGGACGCTCTCCTCTCCATGCCCTTCTCCCACATTTGCACCTTGCTTATGACCCCCTGCTGCGCCAAAAGGGGAGAGGGTTAAGCCAGGTCCTTTTCTGGGCTTACCACAGTCCAGGCTCAGGGATGACAGTGACAGCAGCAGAGCCATCGACAGCCGGGAGACGTTTCCTCCGCACACAGGACGGCAGGGAAGTTGCGCGTGGGGACTAACATGCCCGAAAGCAATGTATTATTCACAACCGCTGGTGAAGCGGCAGCAGCGTCACCTCGTGCCGTCTCGCCCGTCCCCAGCACCCAGCGCACCGTTTCCCCTCGGGAGGTTCGCTCCGGGTGCTGCTGCGCCCGCGCGGGGACCTCATCGCCGCCCGCGCACCATGCCCGCCCGGGGGCACAGCAAAGGCAAGGCGGCCAGCTTTTACGCACGTATTTTTCAGGATCAGCAGAGATGCTTCCCTCACTCAGGAGACAAGAAGAAAAACAAACATCGCCCTTCGCGATAACTCCTCCGAACTCTTCCCCAGGTTGCATCCGAGCTTGGCTCGGGGTCTCTGCGTGTCGCCCTGCCTCAGGCTAACGCAGGCAGGGGTCCCTCGGCTGCGCCTCCCCGCTCTAAAACAAGACAAGTCTGAACAGCGGAAAGAGCAACAGGACACCAAATAACTCAATCCGAATGACACTGCGCAGTCCCACTGCTTCGCACTGCGTCCCACACGGAAACAAGAGTACTTCATTAAGCAGCCAAGCAGCAGCTCTTGCTAGGGAAAAAAAGAAAAAGAAAAAGGAACAACTAGCAAGAGGGGAATGAAAAAAAGAACAAAACCTTCCCCGTTCGAGTATGTCAGCAGACCACTTTAGCAAACGCTGGGGTCCCGCTGCCTGCAAAGCTCAGCCTCGCTGCATCAGGAGCACAACGGGGCCCCGACGCCACGCCAAAACGCCCCCTTGGCCCAGGGCACGCTGCCTCCTGGACAGTCCTCACAAAAGGTTTACCGCCTCTGCTTTGCTTGACAATTTTGGAAAGCATCCGAGGGTCTGCACACCTGGGCACCAAAGGCTCAGGGCTGACCAGAGCCGGGTCCTACAGCACAAAGCGCTGAAGAGAGCGCGCTGGGGACAAAGCTGCGTCCTCCACGGTACCAGATGCTCCCCAGCCAAATTTCCTCATTAAAATCCATATTCACGTACGCATTAACGTGGAGTTCTGTTTTTCACTCTCTCAGCCTTGGGATAAAGGCTAGGAACCAGGGAAAAGTACTTCTGCACAAGGGCCAAAGCATACGTGTATTTACGCACAGGCGTTTGGGTTTTTGGCTGGTGCAGGGACCAAGGCGTAACACTCTGCTCCATGCCGAAACACGCCAAGCGCAGAGGCTAAACCCCCTTCAGGACGCACCTCCGCTCAGCCACAGAGCGCTGCAAACAAGCGATTGCTGAAGTTGTCGTAGCGCAGGGAGATCGCAGCGGGCTTCCCGCCCCTCTTCCCTGGGAAGATGAATTAGCAAGCCGTCAGCAAAGGACAGCCAAAGCCGTTGTGTTTCTGTAAAGGGGCAGTGGAAGTGTCTTTGATTAATGAAACCTCACTACTTGGCTGCTACGCAGCCTTTCTTCAGACGGTCCCGAGAAGACAGATCCCTTCAGACAGACTTAAGATACCAAGATTTGTAAGGATTCCCCAAAAAGATCTCTTTCAACCACAGTTTGTTTTTGCTCTGGAAAGAATTAATTTTGTCTTTCCTTTTTTGTATCACGCTTAAAAGAAAAAAAAAAAAAAAGGGAGCGAGGGAAAGCAGGGGGGTACGGACGGGGTTCCTCCCAAGCGGCAGGCTGCAGGTGCCACGCACCCACCGCCACCGCCACCGCGACGCCTGTGGCCTGCACCGCCGGCCCCAAGCTCCTAGCGAGCAGTTCACTGCCCTAAAGCAAAACTCCCCTTGAGAGGGGCAAAGTCAAAAGGAGGCGTTGGCGGGTCCCCTTCTCCCCTGCTAGCGCTCACCTGCGGGCGCGGGGCCGGAGCCGCACGCCACCCTTCGGCCACCGGCCGGTGCCCGTCCGCAAGGAAGAGCCCCCCAGGCGCAGGCAAACCCTCAGCACTGGCAGGGCGCACCAGGAGGCAAAGGGCGGAGGACGAGGCGGGGGGCGCGCGCCCCGGGGCCCTGCCTGCTCCTTCCCAGCTCCCGGCCCTCACCGGCTCTGCCCCACCTCCTCAGCAGTCCCACCTGCTGACAAAGAGCTAATTAGTCCCCATTAGAAGCTGCGAGATGAACGTTATGTACTTCGTCCGGCCGGTGAACGGCGCTGGGCTGGCAGAGGCAGGGGGCAGCGAGGGCTGCCGCCAGGCAGCAGAGCCGGACCCACCGCGGCCCAGCCGCCGGCCGGCCCCGGGCAGCCCCTTCTGCCTAGGCGCTTTCTTCACTGGAGGCGTCAGCTGGTCCCCCTGCAAAACACACCAGCTAGAAACGTACTGCGACGTGGTCAGAGCCAGAAGCGTTTAAAACCCAACCCCACCCCACCCCACCCCGCCACGCAGAGAAATCAGTGCCTGCTCTCTGCTCTCCTCTTTACAGTGCCAAGGACCCTGGCAGGTAGAGGCAGCTGGCGAGCGCTCTGGAGATCGCAGACGGTCAGGATCACCAGGAGTATAAAATCAAGGGGAAGCCCGTTTCAGGAAACAATGACCACTTATACTGCGGCCGTTTATGCAAGGTTTGTAGCCATAAACCTCCCGTTTTTTCCAAACAAGTTCCCAAGGTGGAGAAACAAAATGCTTATTATCAGCATTTCATAAGCATGATTTCTGAAAATATTTTTACTGCCGCTAAAAGAAAAAAAAAAGATGTGCATGTGGAGCAGCAGAGAAAGGAGCATTGTTGGTGTAAGAGACTGACAGCTGGAATGAATGGAAAAGCTCGGCCTTGGATTATGTCCGTTAGAAAGTCCATCTGATAGCGAAACTTTCCTAAGTAAAACATACTTTTCGGGAAAGACTATCAAATCAGGAGGTGTCAAAATAGCTTGTATAAACGAACTCCCAGAGGAGTTTTCAATATTGTACGGCACATGGTGGTCTCCGTATCTCATTCATAATGTTTGGTTTGGCTTCAGTTCCAAAACCACAAAAACATCTGTACAGAAGGAAGCAAGTGATTCAGTGAAATCATTCTGGAAACTTTTAACATATTTAGAGTAATCTCATGAAAGAACAATGCACTTAAATGTTACTCGCTGGAAGAACACTGCGGTTAGCGGCTCGCGCCAGGGCCTCTCACCAGAGGCTGCAGGGACGGCGGACAGGGAAAGAGGATGGAGAAAAGAAAATATACATATAATATTATTTTTTTCTTTTCTTTCTTTCTTTTTTTTTTTTTTTAAATAAAAGAGCCTCCTCAATTATGCAGCCTGGCATTAATTTTAACCCTGGTACATTAATACTTAAAGTGATGCCTTCAGCTCTCTGCAAACTACAGTATAATTAGTTCTACTCAGCTTAAAACGTATTTAGCTTGAAAATAAATAAATAGATCATGAGTTAGCCAAGTTCTTACACATGCACAAACCCTAAAGGCACGCTCCACTCCCCCAAAAGATTGCAGCCAAAAGTACGCAGCGTACCTAACCACACAAGCCCAACGGTTTCTGGACTGTCCTTGCGTTGTGTGACCTTCTTAAAAGAAGTTCTCACAATTAATTTATGAATAGTTTCACCCCCGCTCCCCAACATGCACAACAGGTTCCATGCAAATTCGGGAACTTTTAGATTATACTGTTAATGAAAGCAAATAAAGGCAGTTAAAAGGCAATTTGCTCAATTAGTGTTAATATTTAAGCACAGCATGTGTAAAAACAAGATCACAGAATCCAGTTTTTCCTAAAGAAAACTTTTGGTCGCAACTTTTCATCAAAAAGCATCAAATGCATTTGAAGTATTTCGGACGTGTTTTCGTTAGTTTTTAAGCCCCCCCCTTAGCATCAGGTAATGAGGCTTTTTATTAAGTAAATTTTCCCCATTAGCCTCAGCAGCTTCTACCGCCCAGAAATCCCAATCTATAAAATGAAATCGGCTTAATCACATTTAGATGAGATCCCGCGTCCTGGAGGCGAACTGAACTGCCCAGTTTAGCGCTGAGAGAAAAAAAAACCACTCGGCCAAACGCAACGGCAGCTGCCAGGCTGGACGCTCCTGGAAACCCACCACCCACTTGGCTGCCTCTGCCAGCCCAAAGCCGCCTGCTCAGTCTTCTTCCTTCCAACACGGCCTCCTCGTCCCTGCAAGGCGCCGACCCCGACCCCCAGCCTGCACACCGCAACCCTTCGCGCACCGTTTTTTACAGTAAAGATGAATCCAGAGCTGGAACAGCCGCAGCTTCAGCGAGCGGCCTGGGACCCTGCCCGAAGCTCTGCACGGCACATCCTTAGGGAGGGAAAGCCTCGACTGTTGGCCAAAACCGTCTTAGCGTTAACATAACGCTGGTCTCAAGCAGTAAGGCTGCAACGCGGGAGAGAGTCAACGCAAAAAACAAAATGCAAGCCAAAAATTACGTTGCCGAGAAGGTCCCGGGCAGCCCAGTGGGACCCGCGGCTCCTTGGGCAGGACAGAGGATCTAGATGCGGGAGAAACGCGGGAATACTGAGAGCATGGAGGCCACAGGGCGCTTCCCAAGCTCCGGCACTGGGGCACCGCGGCCCCGTCTCCTTTTAACTAAAAACACAAAATCCACGCTCTCTGCGCGCGCTCTGCCCGGGGCCCGCAGCAGCTGCCTTAGCACAGTGCCGCTGCAGAAGGGCTCATCACCGCTCCTATAAAACTTTTTAGATAAATTTCTAGAGAAAAACACCACCGTCACATCAAAATGCTGCATAGCAGCAGCTGCTGAAGTAAAAACGAGTACAGGAATTAACAGAAACAATTCTGGCTTTGCGGCACAAGTTAGAAAACGCTACAAGCAGATTTAAAGCAAACTACTAGATTAAATCATAAAAGAGTGATCCAGCATCCGAATAATGCTAAAAAACGCAATCCTTCCTTCCTTTTGTAAAACACAAAGTTGGTTTTGTCACTGGAGAAAGTGGAAAGTTTTATGTTATGTAACACACAAAATAAAGGCAAGTATACAGCTAAGGAAATGCCACTTCTTAAGTTTCTAAAGTGCAATTACGAACAACAAAAACACAGCTAACATTTGCCTATTAATGAAGTTTCACTTTTGGAAATGTCACATTTTTAAAGTTATGACGCTTTCGTATAAATGCACTTTCAAAGCAGGAGCTGCCAGTGAATAAGAACTTGATTTCTAATGGTTGGAAATATTTTGTACACTCTGCTGCTCCCTCTGTACCCCTTTGTCGGGGCCAAGGTCTTCGAGCTAAAGTGTGTACCAAAAGACCATCTGTAGCTACCGTCTTTACAGAGAAGTTTAAATAGAAGGATGAATGAACACAGGAATTAATGAATGATAAAGCCGTATGGTCTCAGTCAGCCTCCTACGCTTGTATGTGGTATTCAAACCCTCCCAGCCTTCTGCCACAAAGAGAGGTTTCTAAGCTACAAAAAAAAAAGAAGTGAGCGTGTGTGTGTGTGTGTGTGTGTGTGTGTGTGTGTGTGTTTGTGCGCGCGCGCACACACAGGTTTTTAAAAACAAAACCAGCAACTTGCCTCAAAGTTCCCACAAGATTACTCTGCTGATATTTGGGGCAAAAAGCACATGTTCATTCAAAGGAGAGAGCAAAACGGGTGTTTTTATTAGTGCCAACGGCCAAAACTCCCCTTCAGCATCAAGAGAAATCCAAGAGATTCAGCTTTGGGATTTATCAACGCTAATGGACGAGTCTTACTTAAGAGCAAGCATTTCCAGGGAGATCCGAGGCAGATCCTTGGGACGGGGGAAGGCAGCCAGCTTGACTTCTTGGAGATTTTTCCCTTGTGTAAGAAGCTCAGGTAATGAAAAGAGAAATCTGAATAATTCAGGAAGCAAAAAAAAAAAAAAAAAAGTCACATAAATCTCGAGCATTTGGCGTACGCACATACCCTTCGAGAAGTCTTTCACATAAAGCATCTGCGCTAAAGAAGATCTCTCCCGAGAAAGAGGACTTCAGACAACAGTGCTAATTCATAGACCAAAGGCACCACTTTAATCATCTCGGAAGGAAAATGTGGCATTAATTAAGCAGTGAATCCAATTCTTCGGCGCACAAGATGCTGCGAAGTGTCAGCTGGCAAGTCACGGGGGCCTGCCTGCCGGCCCGCTCCCAGTGACCCTGCACGGGCACAGCGCCTTCACCTCTGCTCTGACCACTATATCTGCCCAGAACAAGGAGCGCTGCCTCGAGGGATTATCAATAGCCTGGAAGTAATAGATGGGCTGCTACTTAAAACGCAGCCTTCGCTTGGACGCTTACCAACGCGGCAAGAGGAGCGGGCAGCTTGGAAAGCAAGGGGAACGTTTGATAGGTTTTGCCCCAGCAAAGCCGGGTAGTTTTCGGTTGAGCAGCCTGGCCCCGTCTCCTTCCACATCTCCTGCCGTCAGCGTGCCCACCCCCCCCAACCATTTGGTACAGATTAAACACGTCCATTAAAAGCTAACAAACCTTAAAAGGCCCTAATGGGTATTTTAAGCAAGGGGTCGTGGCGAGGGTGTGCTCTGTGCTCAGAAGCGCATCCATTATGAAACAGCTCCATAAAAACCCCTAGCACGGAGCAGAGGGATGCAGGCTGAGATGTCATCCCGGAGCTCGGTGGCGACTGGTGACTCACAGCTGGAGGCTGCCTTTGCGCTGCTCGATGAATGCTAACAACGCGGGGCCGATGGCTCCCTTCCTCTCCACGAGCGCTTGGAAGAACGCTTGCAAAAATGATAACCGGTTCCTGGGGTTACCGAAAAGCAGAACCACCACCACCACCACCCCCCGACCAGTTACACCGAGTGTCACGTAACTGAGCGTGGTGGGGATACACCTAAACTGCACCGGAGAAGCACTGTCTGCGCGCCTGATTTTCCGCTGCTTATCAGCAGCGTGTCAACGGTGCAAGTGCTGACTCCGCAACGTGAGACAGTTTCGACACCGTGAAAACTGGTAGCGAGGTGTGAGAACAGCGATGAAGTTTTGTTTTTCACTTTTCTCCCCTCTTCCTCGCCTCAGTTTTGTTTTTTGCTTTCCTCCTCTTCCTCACCTCCACCCAGAGAGCTTTTGTCAGTGATGCCAAACCACTTACTCTGGCGCTCAGGCCAGAGAAGAAAAGATGATATGGCTCATTGTGCTGCTCGGGGGAGATTAAAAGGTGACATTGGGAGAAAGACAAAGAAACAGATGGAATCACCTACTTGCTGTCAAAGGAGAGCTTGTACCCGGCCAAAAATACTAACGAGGTAAACTGAGGATCAAAAGCCCTGAATCTTTCAGATTCTTGTTCAAGATCTTTTTTCTGCAAGGGGCTGTTGGGGGGGGGGGGGGAATCATCCTTCCTAAAATAAACTTCTGCTGCAAAAGGTTAATGCAGACATGAAAAAAGCATTATGTGATATTAGAATGCTACTTTTATTTTAAAAGCCATCATGTGTAAAGCATTAGTGTTTTTGAAATTGCATTCTTCAGTTAATTAAATGGACAATCTTTTATACATAAAAAGTGAAAGAAAGCAATTAAAAGCTAAACGAAGAGAAACTGCCTTTTCATAGTTGTGCACTACCCCATTCCCTTTGTATTAACTTCTCCTGAACACGAGCGTCTCAATGGTGCCACTGTCCAAATGTGGTGTTTATAGCACCCTGGGTGACAGTTTGAGCAGTATTTGTCTTCCTGCTAAGTTTACCTACGAGATTTAGCATAACAAAAACCCTCACTTGGGCAGCGTTTTGCAAACAAACACGGAAGCCAGGAGGAAGAGGCAGAGCTTTGCAGCTTTGGAATTAATAAACAGCAGCTAAATGCTGCTCGGGGCTCCCGGGATGTCGAGCAAAGCCCCAGCACGGAGGGGTAAGGAGGCTCACGTGTGCTCAACGGAGCGCCTACGTCGGGGGCGAAGGCGAAAGGAAACTAATTTTGGGAAACAAGAACAGAAAAAAGGACGCTTTGGGCCGTTGTGGGATACCCAAGTCCTGAACCCGAAAGGCTGGTGGCCCGGCGGTTCCCACGCGCGTGCTCCCGAGGGCAGGTCCCCACCAGGAGGTTGACGAGCACCACTGCTGGAGCAGTCCTCTCCGTCCCGGCAAGGCTACACCTCTGATCCTGCTGATTTTACAGCCACAAACCCCTTTCGGCACAGCTTTGCATATATTATTTTACAACTCAGGAGTCTAGTGTGCTATGCAACACATGCAAACAATCCTGTACATCTCTTTTAACCACCCACGTTAATGAGATGGATTCGTTATGACTCCATTTATGACTATTTAAAAGGGAATTTGCAGTTTCTTTTCTTGGGCAAGGTGGGGGAGGAGAAGAGACATATAAAGTATAATTTCCTCATAATAAATGACAGGCAAGATATTTCCATACGCATAAATTGTTTGCCAATATTTAAGTCTGACGGTATACCCAAATGCTGTAGCTTCATAAATACTGGCACAATTCCAACTTTTGAAAGAAAAGGAAGGAAGCAAGAGTCAACTTCCAACCTGTCATAAGGAGGGAACCGCGTTTCCATAAAGAAGGCACTGACCTCCCAGACAACTGCAAAGAAACGCAGCGATGGCTGAATCTCTCTCGACTAAGGCTAGAAAGCAAACTTTGAAGGAAAAGAGCGAGATGTTTCCAACTTTTTTTTTTCGCCAAATGTTATATCCAAAAGGGAGCACAGTTAGGAACGGCCGGCAGCCAGGAATTCTGCTTTTCAGGATTTTTGATCCCTATTACAATGACGAATTTGCTAAGGAATCTAACTCCATCTATAGAGGACAATTGCTTGCTCTGTAAAATAAAAGATAGCAAATACCTCTTAAAAAAATAAAAAAAAGAGGTGGCAGAAATCTTTTCTTCTGCAATTTCAGTCATTGCTCACTGCAACGCTAACTAAGGCTTCCATTTTTCCCTACGGAAAAATAATTGCCATACAGTTCAAGAATGGTTTTCCTCATCCTTTGTGCTCTGCAAGCGTGGCGATAGCCCAGGGTAATCGTACGCACCCCACAGAGTAAAGGGTATACCAGACTTCCTACGTGCACGTTGGTCTACTGGGGCTATACGTGGGCTCAATAACCACATTTCCCATCTAGAGAGATATTTACTGGCTAGCAATGGCGTGAAAACTAGCCGCAGTTATCTTACTGCAATAAAAACCCGACCTTCAGTTTTAGGAAGGAGGTAAAGTTCACTATTGATTAGACCCACCGTAATCTGTTTATAATTACTATTATCTCTGACTTCATCTTGTAAGAGGTCAACAGTTTTACAAAAATCTTGCAAGTCATGTCTTTCACCCCCCCAACTTCATAACTGTGTTGAAAGGTCAGTTCCTTCGGCTTGCTAACTGGCGCTGCCGGGCCGCCGCTGCTCGCTGCCTTGCCCACGCATCGCTCCTCCACCCTCCCGCACCTAGCCACGGCCACCCACGTTTCACATCCCTCAGCCACGCAACGTCTTTGTGAGATAGAAGCAGCGTCAGATCACCAAAAAGGGTGCTTCTCACGGAAATTTCCACGCTGACCGCCCCCCCCCCCCCCGAGGCAATTTCTCCCTTACCAAAAGCCTCGAGAGAAGCACTTTGAGGAGCCCTTTGCAAACTCTCACCCATCGGTCTCTGCCGCTCTGTGGAGGACCTGTTCCCATCCGCACAGCCCAGCCATCGAACGATGGCGGCACGCGCAGACATCACCCCACGGGGCAGTCAAACCACCCCAGTGCTTCCAGCATCGGGGTCTCTGACGCCCTTCGAGGTCAACAGGGAGAGTTTTCTTGGGGCTGGCTAATCCAGGGGCTAGAGCTCCACGGGGCTAACCACCGTCCAGAAATTCAACCCACCTGGCGTCGCTGTTTGCAAGATGAGGGCCCCCAACGGTGAGGTTTTTGGGGCAGGGAACCTGCCCTCGTGCTGCGAGGCAGCAGGCAGGCTTTGTGCTAATAACGCGGACACGCAGGTCCCCTGCCCCTCAGCCTCAGCGACTGTTTTGGCTGTTCCAGCAGCTGACGTGTCAGAAGACATCAACTGCCACGGAGAAAGCACAAGACCTTCTCGCTTATTGACGTGGCCGCCTGCCTTCCCTGGCGCATCAAATGAGCATTTAAGAGAAGGGATGCGCTCCCGTACCCGTTATTGGGAGATGACAAATTGAAGCGCAGGAGAAATCAGGAGGGGGCCAGGGAGAAACCCCGACAGCGCACGAAGAGGCGACCTGATCTCCCATCCTGCTAGGCGCATCCTTTACTCCGCGCGGCTGTGCGGTATAATCGAATGTCATCACTCACATTATTGTACCGTTTCCCTTTTCCCCCCTCCACGGGAGCCGGCTCTGCTGCTGCCAGGCACCACTGCTCTGAGCGCCGCACACCACCATACTTAGAAAACCAAAATCAATAGCTGTTGCTGCACCTTCTCCCGTAAGATCACGACTCTGTTTTCGGGGGATACGAGCCTCTGAAGCGCGGCCTTAACAAACAGAGCATTGCTCAACTGTTCTGGAAGCAGGTGTCATAAACAAGCAGGCACATGGCAAACATATTGATTTCCCGGACCTTATCGCGCAGCAACCAGTGCTCAGTTACCAGGCTACTTTAATATGTAATTTACTGCAAGAAGAGAGAACTCGGCTGAGGATGTCTGAAATATTTACTGTAGAATCGACGGGAAGGTTGAATGCATATGGATGGCTCGCTGCACTGTATCGTGGGCAAATACGAGGGCAGAGACTCTATTTGTTGCTTCTAGCAGTCATTAGTATTTCCAAACTATTAAAAAAAACCCTCTCCGCTGCAATAAACTGTTTACGCAGATGCTATTAATCTTCTTCCGCAACTGTTTACGCTATGAAAATATAGTCTCGGCTGCCTGGGTCCTCCGTCTCCTTAATTTAAATTCAGATGCTTAATTTCTGTCAGAAGAGAGCCCACCGAAATTACCTCCGTCCATTTCGGGTGGTGGAGGCGCCCGGCCGTCGCAGAGGCCGCGCGCCCGCCGCGCAGCGGGAGGGAGACGGGGCGGACGGCGGCAAGGAAGGGCAAGGCGCTCCACGAGAAGGACGTGCCCGGCCGCCCGCGCAGCGGGGAAAGCGAGGCTTGAGCGCCGCCCGCTCTGGGTGCCCAGCGGCGCCCAGGGGAGCGGAGGGCACGTCGCCCGAGGCCGCGCGGCCCCCTGGCCCCGGAGGAGGCCGCGGCCGGCGGGAGGCTCAGCGGCTCCTTCGCTTTCCCCAGCGCACCGCCAGCGAGCGTCACGAACGCCCTCAGACCTTTAAGCGCGGCGACGCGTTTCGCTGCGGCGTCGAAGCCATCGCCACCTGCACCCTGTTTGCCCAGATTAAAAGAACCAACATTGCAATCCATCGGGTTATGAAAATAAAAGCTTTCTAATGCTACCACAGCAAATACCCGGCCAGAGATAACATCGCGTTACAGAAAGGCTCGCGTGACGCCGCTGCTGCCGAAAGCCTCATTTTCGGTGCCGTTCGCGGCAGTTCAGCATCGGAAGCAAGAGCTAATAAAGGATTTGTGGGGTACAGTAAACCTAACACAACAGTTTAATGGAAGAATTAACATGTTTTAACAGAGCGAGGCCCTTTGTAGAAACAACTGCGTTAAAAGGCTAAGCTATACCTAGCGTAACGCTGTTATACACCGACGGACAAATTAACACGTCAGAGGCCCTGGTGGACCTACAGCACCTTCACTGAAGGAAACCACCCATAGACTACACCGGCGTTTCTGTCAATCTCCCAGTACGATCAATATTTTAACACTGTGATAGCATCTGTTTCAGCAGCGAAAGCAGAGTGTGAGAGGATGGTAGCTTCAGATAGTTTCTTTCAATTAACTGAAAATATAATTACCTACAGATACTTCTGCATGACAGCCACCATCTCAGCAGCCATCCACGCCTAAAGCCTGCGGACGGGGCCGCGGCAGGAGGGAAGGAGGCCGTCGTCTCCTTGCTTACACGCGGAGCGACGTTACGCTCGTTTGAGCGCGTTTCGCAAACGTAATATTAGTGAATCCACCCGCTCTACCTATTAGGAGTGTGCATTTTCGCAGTATAAACTTTTTAAAAATCCTTTTTATACAGTGCCTTTAAGTAGATCTTTTGGAATTTACAAGATAAATACTGGTAATTTGATTCTTATCTTCTTCAAATCCAATTCTAAGCCAATTCTGGGTAAAAAGGACGCTAATTATAGCCTACAGGGAAAGAAAAGGTAACCTATCAGTGCGAATACACTTGAAACGTTTAAAAGGGTATGGGACATTGAAAAGTTAAATAGATTTCAAATCTGCTCCTGCAAGAACAATAATTTGTTACGTGAAAATTATTCTCTGTGCCCTTTCTACGCCCTAGCGTGTCTTTTTTTGTGATCTTCTCAGTGCTGCACTGAAAATAATTGCAGCCAGTTTTGCATCTAGTCTCCTATCACTTAGTTTGCCTGCAGATCTTTCCGAGACCATCCAACCTTTCGGCGAGCAAAGCTAAGAGGAAACAACAAGAAGGCGGCTAATCACATCTCTACGGAAAGACAGGTGCATTAATTCTTACCCCTCATTCACACTCTTGAGAAAAACAGACTTTAATAAGGGAGTACTTCCATTTCAAGACAGTATTTTGCTCCGCAATTGTTCTGGCAAGGGGTGCAACGCCTCGGACAAACGTTGGCGGCACACGGGTTAGGAAACCGCCACGCCGCCACTGCACGGCACCGTTTGACCCCGTTTGCTGCTCTGCACCGAAGAGCCCTGCGCAATGCAGAGACGCAGCGCCATGAAGCCGAAGGAAGAGCATCTCAGGTGACACGGCGCGGCACAGG
Organism: Struthio camelus; assembly: GCF_040807025.1. NCBI lineage: Eukaryota > Metazoa > Chordata > Aves > Struthioniformes > Struthionidae > Struthio > Struthio camelus. Next base: position 622,282 of record NC_090963.1, read on the forward strand.
CCCTGCCAGCGGCACCTCCTTGGGCAGTGGGGCCTCTGCTGTTTATAAACACGTCTGAATTAGATTAACTCGATTACACAATAAATAGCATAAAATATACCAACCGTTGCAACACGCTTACTCTGTAGCCCAAATATTTCATATTTGCCTCTTTGCCCCAAACCTACACATAGACAGGTGCAATTCTTGCTCCCGAAGCGACACGCAGACAAGGACCGAGGATCTGCTCAATGACCCGAAACGCTCCGTTTTCACCCTGGGCCCCTCACGCGCACCGGTTTGGGGAGGAAGCTGGAGGGGAAATCAAACAGTGACCATTGCACAACAGTATTTGAACCTTACGGCACCTATAAAATAATAAAAATCCCACCCCATGACACAGAGCCAGGATGTGGAGAAAGATCCGGGAAGAATCAAAGGCATCTGGCAATCTAAGCAGCGTTTTGTTTAGCGAGTGCCGAGGGCTGTAACTTCACACACCTCGGCCTGGCCCGGCCCCGTGCAATTCCCCACGGAAAGGCCACCGGGGCACAAAGCAGCACCGGCAACGCGGCGCTTGCTCCCGGACCTCCACGAACGGCTCCCGTGCCTGGGCTCGGCCGAGTAGCTACGGTTATCCCGGACGCCGTAGCGTTTCCAAAGAATTTGGCTGACATCACCGGTGGGACACGGCAAGGAGGACGAAGGGATGACACCACCACACTGCAGGCGCTCCTGTGCAGAACAGCCCAAGAAGTCCCAACTTGATCTGATTTTTTGACTTCAGCTTTTCCTTCCTACTTCCGAAGTCAAGCATCTTTTCGCCTGCTCCAAAATTAATGTAACGTGAGGCAAGGGTTTCTGACAAAGAAGGGATACTTGACAAGGGCACAACCATCAATTATGGAATTTATTATTTATTTTACACAGGGGGCAGGGAAAACTGCCCTCTCCGCAGCCCAGGTCTGGCTATCGTCACTTGGCAGTGTGGCCTCCAGCTGCGAGGAGCGTGAAGTACCTGAGCCACGACCCTAGGAGGCACCAGCACGGCACTTCTGCACTGGCGCCCAGGCTGCAAAAATCTCACCGTCAACATCTTCCATGCAGGGCGGCTGCGCACCTCCCCAGCAGACACCATCTCCAAGCAGGCAGCCGTTGCCCGCACACGGCGTTGCCTTCCTTGAGCTACCTTCTCAGCAGCTTCCTTCCGACTGGACGCCACAGGCCAAAGCCTTCCCTTCGCTGTCTCGAGGGGCCGCGTTGGCCCCGGCAGAGGTGGCTCTGGCCGTTGGAGAAGGCACCTCGGCAGCGTGGGCCAAATCCTGCTATTCCTCAGCCCCAGGAGGATCCGGAGCGCAAGGAAGAGCTCAGGCCCCAGGAGATGAGGGGGATTAAGCAGCAAAAAAATCCAACAGCAACAGAAAGAGCATTCAGATTACCTAGGAAAAGGCTTATTTTGTTTCTTTAGTTAAAAGTTTAGAATTAACCCTTCGAGGCAGACCTCTGGCAGAGGGAACGACACACGCGAGTTTCCAGTTAGCGAGGGTTGATCCACCTTCCCTCAACCTACCGGAGACGAGAGCCAGAGACCCAAGACCGTTCTATACCGCACGCTCCACTCAAAGCCTTGGCAAGAGGAACAAAGGCCCCAAGACATGCCAGCAACAGTTCAAGCCGCTTTAAGAACTACTGTTTCTCAAAATCACGGGCGCAAACATTTCCTATTAGTGCTCTTCCATGATTCAGCAGCTCCAGTCTAAATAATAAAAAGTGCGATAATCCACATATTTGTGTGGCAAATGGTAAATTCATGCCGTCAGTGACTTCTGAGCGCTATGCCGGTAGGAAAAGGCGTTTTTCTTTTCTCACGCCCAAGGAAAAATAGAGTTATTAAAAAATGGGAGAAGAATCAGCTCATTAGTTAATAGCAGTGAGAAACCTTACCACCAGAAAACACAGCGGCTGGAGAGCGAAGCAAGAATTAAGCCCATGCGTGTAAAGAAGGAAAAGCCCCGCGTACAATACGCACCCAGCCCCGAACCATAAATTAGCTTAAAGAGAGGAGAGAAGATGCCTAAACAAACAGAAAACCCTTCGGAGGCCTCACGCCATCGCCCCTTTTCTGCGCCGGGCCGGGCCGCGCCGCACAATGAGCCCCTTGAGCCCACCACCACGGCCCAGCTTTGTGCGCGCGCTCGGCGGCCCGGGAAGGCCTGACTGAGCAAACACAGTACCCTTTCAGCCTGGCCCTGGGGGGATCCTGTTTCACTCGCCCAATGAAAGGCACTACTGTAAATAAAAGCGGCCGGCTTGACCTGCCCGCCGTCCCCGGACCCCGCGCCCACCCCGCTGTAACCGAGCCGGCCCGCCGCAAAGCGCCGGCGCCGTGGCCCTGCCCGACGCCGCGCGGGACCGCGGCCCGCCCGGCTCTGCGCCCTCGCCGGGACGCTGCTTGCTGAGCCAGGCGCGAGCCGTCGAGGCGCAAAGGGGGCCTCTCTGCAAGGGCGCATCTGCGCGCGTCGTGCCCAAGGGGGGGGGGGGGGGACCCCCCAAAACAGCTACGCCTCCAGGAGGGGGGTGCACGGCACGCGGAAGCAACCTACGCCTAGGCAGCCAGTCTCCCTTGAACGCCGGCCTCAGCGCTTGCAGCAGGGCCAAGCGCGGCCCGGCCCGATTGGCGATGCGGCCCGGGCAACGCTGCGCGGGCGCGGGCCGTCGTCAGGCGAGCCGCGGGACCGGCTCCCCGCCGCGCGCGGGGCCGCGGGCCGGAGGAGCGCTCCTTGTCCCACCGGCGGCCAGAAGAGCGAACCTTCGCAAGGGCACGCGGCGAGCGGGAGGACGCCCGCTTTCCTCACAACACGCAGCCCCTCGCTGCGTTCAGGAGGAAAGGGGGGCAAGGCCCGTACTGGGGGAGGGCCCTGCTTCTGGCCCCGCAGAGCAGGCAAACGCGGCGCCTGCCGCGGGGTCTGCGGGCAGCCGTTTCCTCGTGGAAACGCAGCGCAGCGTTTCTTCCTCGTTTTAGCAGGGAGGGCGCCTCCATTGCTTGCTTTAGGCCCGCGACTCGTCTCGCGCCCCACGGGCAGGTAGCGCTAAGGGCCCAAGCAAGTGCCGGGAGGGGAACGAACTCCCTTCGCCGCGCGTCCCCGGCCTGCTTTCCGCTGCGACGGAGCGGGCAAACAGCCCTCGGCGCGCCGATGCCCGCGGCCGCGCCACGAGCATCGCGTTGCGCCTGCCCTTCACGGCCCCGCTCCCAGGCGGCCGCCCGCCCGCCCCGGCGTCGCTCGCTCAGCAGCAGAGGTGCCGCGGCCGGGCGCCCGTCCGCCACGGCCCTGCTTCCCGCGCCCGGCCCCCCGCGCGGGGGCTCGGCCGCCGCCAGCCCGGTGCGCGCGCCAGCCCGCCTCGACCCCAGCTCCGGGGCAGCCTGCGGCAGCTTCCACCCCGCTAAATAATGCATTTACCGGCCCTAATTAACGCGAGGGGAAGGATGATATACGTTTCTCCGTTGCTTTCAGTTACATCTGGTTAGACACTGAGAGAAGAGCAGCCTCTAGCTAAGGGTCGGATAAGCCGAAAATCAATACAAGCCACTGCCTCTGAATCCTTAACGCCAGCCGCCCCCCCAAAGCCTCGGCAGAGCCCGCCGAGGCGCCCGGCCGCGGCGCTCCCGAGCCCGGCCCGCTGCCCCCGGCCCCGGCCCACGCTAAGCCCGGGGGCGGGGGGGGATCCCTTCAAGCAGAGTTCAAACGCCACACGACGCGACGCTGGCGGAAGGCACGTGTCCCGTCTCTCACGGCAAAAGAGGCCGGGACGCGGGAGGCAGGACCGCGCGCAGCCCCAAGGCAGCGAGCAGGCTTCGCTTCTCGCACGGGAAAAATCTTTGCTCCAGGATGAAGTTTTCCTGCAAAAGCCTCTTTTTGGCGGGTGAGGCGGCTCGGCAGGTTTGACCCCGCGCCGCCGATCCCCGCGGGCTCGGCCTCGCGCAGGCCGAGGGCGAGCCGGGCTCCTCCGCCTCCCCCGCGCAGCGGGGCGCCCTGCCCGCCCCGGGACGGGCGCGAGGCGCGGGCCGGCCGCGGTTAGCAGCGGCGGGGGAGCCGCCGCGGCACGGGCAAACAGACAATGCCATTGCACAACGCCTCCGCCTTATCTCTCCCACGCAAAGCCAGTTTGCACACGCTGCGCAGCGAACCGCAGCCCGGCCCGGCGGCAGATAAGACGCCCGCGGCGGCGTTAGCGCCCGCGCTGCGCGGCCCCGAGGGCGCCGGCGGGGGGGCCGGCCGCGCCGCTCCGCACGAAGCGCGCTGCGCCAGGCGGCTGGGAAGGGGAAGGGAAGGGGCGGCGCGGGCGCCAGCCGGGGGGGCGGCAGCCCCGCCGGGCAGAGGAGCAGTGCTGCGGTTAGGGCGCGCGGGCGCCCGGCCCCACAAGCGCGGCGTCCCTCTGAACGCACGCGGCGCAGGCGGGCGCAGCGACGCCGGTAACAACCTCACAAGCGCGTGACCCACGACCAGAGAACCTCTGCCCAGGGAGACGACGAGCACGGCGGGGCTGCACCGGCCGGCCGCAGCTCGCGCTACGAAAAGCCTTCCGGGGCGCAGGGTCGCAAGCCTGGGGCTCGCCGGCTTCCTGCCCGCCCCGCGCCCCCCGGCCGCGCTTCCTCCCCCCCGGCCAAGCGCCAGCAGAGCCGCGGGAGGCCCTAGCCCCGGCCCACGAGGAGGCACGGAGGGGTGGTGAAGCCTGCAAACTGCTGAGCTGCCCCACAAGCCTTCCGCTGGCTCGCACGCCTGCACCCTTCCAAGATGACAGAGTGGGCTTTGGGGGCTTGGCTTTCCTTAATTTTTTTTAAACGTATAATCTGTGCTGCGGTTAAATCTAATTTCTTAGACTTGCAGCGTTCACAGGTTTAGTCTGTACGCTCCCAAATTAGTGCAACCTGCCCTTAAACACCATAACACAAAACACATAGTAAGCACTCTGCCTTTATTTATGTCACCAATGGTTTCAAGCGGGATGAATCACACTTCCTCTTTAGCGCTCCTTTCTAATATGATTTACTATAAATAACGAACACAGCGAAGAACGGGGGAGGCTGACAAAGGGCAAAGCGCGGAGCGCGGGTCCCCCGCCAGCGCAGGGCCCAAAGCGCGTCGGGAAGGACGCGCACCCCTTCTGAGAGGGGCGCTGCGTCTCCGAGCAGGGGGTGCGCGTTGCGACTACCGCAGCGCAGCGCACAGGGCCTACACGCAAACGTAAACGCAGTCAGTGCTGACCAACGCGTGCATTCTTGCGTGTGAACTGCACCCCATCCTCAAGGAAACCACTACAGAAAGTATTTACAAGTAAGAACCAGTCCTCCCTAAGTCAACGGGGAAAAGGCTGCGCGGCCTCCCCGGGGCCGGGAGCTGGCCTCCGCGGCGGCGAGCGGGAACCGCCTGCGGCCAGGCTGCCCCGGGCCCGCTCCGCCGGCGCCCCGTCCCAACGGCGGCAGGCGCCCGCCACCCGCGGCCGCCGCGCCGACCCGGAGGGCGTCGCGCAGGGGCCCCGCGCGGCCCGGGGCCCCGCGCCTGCCTGCCTGCCGCGGCGCCTCCTTTCTGCTCTCGCCGCCTTCTGAGTAAGCAGGGCATGGAAACGCTCTGGGGTTTGAGGGTTTTTTTTAGGTGTTTTTTTTCTTTCCGCTCGTTCGATTTCTGACTTCTTTGTAGGTCACCACCACGAAAGCAGGTGCCCTGCTCCCCACCACCGGACGTTACCTGAGGCCGCGCGGCCGGGCGCAGGGGGAGCCGGCGCCGGCGAGAAGCCGCCGCTCCCCGAGCCTCCCGCTGCCTGCGCAGAGCCGCGCGGCGTGGGGGGTCACCGGCCGAGCCGGCGCGCGCCCGGGAAGCGGTGCGTTTAACTCGGATCTACTGCAAGTGCTTCTACTTAAGACTGCATGCACGTCACACCGCTTTTGTTTAAATAGAAAAATTATTTCCTAAACTGCAAATTGCAGGCTTGTTTATTAAACAGTGTGCCAATAAAACAGCAACAAAGATTAAGAAGGTCAATGGGAAACTAAACTAGCACAGTGGGACATGTATCCAGGCATAAGCTACTTAAAATCAGTTAAGAACACTACAGCGAAAATGACATAGACTGCACTGGACTCCATCCAAAATGCATAGGCTGGGCCTGAAAGGCTCAAGGCAACGAGCTCGGTCCTACGTCCCCGCTCTCACCCTGCTGGAGCCAAACTCCTTTAGCAAAGCTCTTTTTTTCAGAAAGGGGAAAACGAGACAGAAGATCCCAGAAAACAACAGAGCAGGCAGGTAGATGCTCTTGTAGGACAGAAACAAAATTCTTTGTTTGAGAAAACTAGTGATCAAAGAACATTTATTATTCCTGTAAATAGATCTGTTTCTCAACACGTAGGCCACCGCAGCTATCCAGAACGTTTCAAGCACAAACCAGTGCTCAGAAACGGTAACAAGCACCTCAGGAACGCTTTAGAGCGGATGAAGATTATCCGGAGGGAATAAACACGTAACGTTCCTGAACGCCCCCAAACCGTTCTTTACGACCAGACTCAAGCCTTGGAGTAAAAATAGACGTCACTAACAAACGGAAAGTACTCGAGCCCGTCAGTCTGCATTAAAACGTATCTAACTTCTCCACGCAGGGACTTTGCTCGCCACCTTTGTTTTCACTCATTCCAAAGGATGCATAAACCTTTCTTTTCCACGTGTTATACACCTCTCTTCTGTCCTCATTTCTTGTAGGGGCCATATCCTTTATTTCACTGGAAATCTACCCCACGGTAATTTTTTGATTACTACTCTTCTCTGCTGCTGGAAAAAACACAAATTTCCAGGAAGAGCAACCAGATCTGTGATATTTAGCCCGAGCACAAGTGCTTCAGATGAAAACCCCAAACTGCTTCACGCAAGAAGTTTGCTCTCTGGACTTCATGTCTCTAACGCATTTACCTTTTTCCGGTTAACTATGTAAAAACAAAAAACAACCTACCAACCCCCTGCAACAGCAAGAGTCAGAACCCAAAATAACAGCTTTCGGGCCAAAAGCGAATGGCAGCGTTTTGCTTATCACTCTCATCGCTTATCCGCTCTGTGGTTTGCACGGACTGTGACATGCTTCAAAACCGTGCCCCGAGACCTTGTCTTTAAGGTGGCCACGGGCCCCGGGCGCGAAAGGCGCCACCAGCCCTGCTGCTCTCGCCCGTTTGTGCAGCCTCCCATAGCCAAGCCTGGCGCTTCCCTGCTACAGCCGCGTGTGCGTTATTTCAAAAAACAATTGCATCCAGCAACATAAAGACGACACGACGGCCAAGCGCATGTCCCCCAGGGAGGCGCGTTCGGGCTTTGTCGCAAGAGCAAAAGCAGTTTCGGGGGAGCTGGGACAGGCACTCAAAGCTCCACGTCTTCACAACGCCGCACGCCACGGTACGGGAGTGACTGATGCCAAACGAAGAATTAAACCTACTATAAAGCACTTAGCTGCCTAACACCAGGCCAGGGAAAAAAATTGCAAGAAGAATGACACAATCCAGGGCTGCCCAGAAAGAAAGAATGAATGGAATAGGCTAATTTACACAGGAAGTGAGCACTTACCAGACCCTTCATCCTAACACACAAAACCCTCTGCCATATCTGGAAGCAATTACATCCAGTTAACATGATCTGCCTGCCACTAAAATTAACTGCAAACAGAAATATTTTTCACTTTTGCAACAGGAGATGCCATGGCCCCGTGTTTGGCTGCCGGGAAATATTTAGTAATTACTCATTTAAAGTCTCTCTTGAAGCTGTCAAGGCGGGGGGGGGGGGAGAAGAGAGGGGGGGGGAAAAGTAAAACAAAATTCTTGCTAATTATGAACAAAAAGGAAAACGCAGATCATTTTACCGGGTACAAAGGAAAGAGACCTACATGCACCAGCGCAGCTCGACAGTCGCTGTCGTGCGCAGCGAAGGCGGCTGCGCCGAGACTTTGTCGTAAACTTACTGCGCCGCTCTGCACCGTTTCCACACGCCGAGGGGGAAAAGACGGATCTGACCGCGTCGCCCCTGGGACACCACGTTCTCTCTGGGCATTTGCTGTGCAATCCATAAGCAGCGTTTTAACCAAGACCACTTCACAAGTTACAATAAGACCCGAAAAGACTCCGTGGAGTGCACTGCACTGTCGTCCAGGAATTGAAGGAAAAGCATGCTTTTGGGGAAGGGGGGAACAACCCCACCAGAAACAACCCCCCCGCAAGGCCTTTGCGCTCGGGTTTCCCACGCCGAGCTTCCAGCCCCAGAGTCGACGGCAGTCGGGGAGTTAAGGGCATCTGCCGGCCCGGAGCGCCCTGCCTGGCATCACGGGAAAGTCACGGGCGCGGGGGGAGGCGCCGGCGCTCGCGCAGCCCCTCTGCCGGGCACGCCGCGGGAAGGCGCGCGCGCGGGGGGCCGTGAGCACCCCGAGCCGAGGCGCGCACCTCCGGCGGGGCCGGGAGGCCGCTGCCCCCCGAGCGCCGGCCGCACGGAGGTCACCTCCTCCGCAGGCAGCGCCTCGGTAGCAGAGCGGCACAAACAACTCCTGGCGCTTCGGGGCGAGAATCGCGGGATCCCGCTTCCATCGGCGCCCCGCGCGCTGCTAGACGCGGCCGCAAGCCGCCCGCCCGCCCCGCATGGAAACGGTTAAGTCCCCCACTGAATAAATCAAAGTTCAAGGCTGCAGCATACCACAGCGGATTCCCTCTTCGCCCCTGACAAGAACCAGAGCGAGCCCCGAAGCCCCGGCATCCTGCGCGGGGTCTCGGCCGGCGCTCGCAGGTTAGCCGAGGGGGTCAGCGCCGCGGCCCTCGGCGGCAACCTTCATTTCCGGCGCGGGGCGAGCGCTCCGGCCCATAAAGCTAATCACGACTTCCCCGCGCCCGGCCGGCCGCGCCGGAGCGGGGCCCTGCTTCCCATTAGCGCGTTATGATGCCAGGTGCCACTAATAAGCCCCATCAGCGAGAAACAAGAGCTGCCAAGTTGTCCTCCAACTCTGGAAATAATCACGGGCAGAGTTTGCGGGGCTTTTTCCCCTTTCTTTTTCTTTTTTAAGTTTCACTTGCAGCTGAGTTCAGTGGAACATAAATTGCGAACGCTAAAAAATAAAAAAACAAAAACAAAACAAAAAACGACTGTATCAGGCTACCAAAATTAACACTAATAACATCTCGCAAAGCACTTGGGATCTGATTTATCATGTTTATTGCTTTAATGGTATACTGCATCTGTTTCTCACTGTGACATGTTGAGCAGTGCCAACGTGCCTAATGGCATTAGTATTACAATGCTCAGCTAATCCACTCGAAGACAAATGGGGGTGAGGCTGGCAACCAAAGAGCCAAAAGCAGTCATATTTCCCTCCGCAGCTACTTACAATTTGCCACGGTATTAATGTCACAGCTCCGCGAAAAGCGGCACGTGGCGAGGACCGCCAGCCGTCGCTGACCGCGCGTAGGTCCTCGCAGCCTCCCAGGCCCGCGCTATCCTTGCTTCCTCGCGCGCCCAGCGGGGTGCCCGCGCCCCGGGTGCGAGGTGCCGCCGAACACCCAGCACAACAACCGCGTCCCACCACGAGCTCGGAGCCAGGGGCCCTTCCTTCCAACGCCGGGCCTCGCTCTGCGCGACCGCTCCGGGGCGAACGCAGCGACCTCCCAACGCAAGCGGGAATTCCCTGGGCCTTCCCCAACCCGGGGCTCTTCCTTACGGCTCCTGGGGTCCATCCTGGTGCGCTGCACGGCGCCAAGCTCAACGCTCACGTCCGTCTTCTCACGTCAGACCTCGCTCCGAGGCGCCAACCTCAACCCGCTCCCGTTCACGGGTGGCTACATCTACCCTTCCCCGTGCTTCAGGAGCAGGAGAACGGGGCAAAAACCTGCCTGTGGCCTGCAGCAGGGCTCACCAAAATCAAAGCTCTGTGGAAAGCAGGCTCATCTCCCCGCTCCCTGCTACAAAATGAGGAAGAAGAGATGCTCATCTTCTACATGAACTTTGAGGTACTAGGACCAGCCAGCAGCAACAGCAGAAGAGCAAGTTTCCCCCTTTCCTAGCCCTAAACCAGTCCACTGGACATGTCTTTTAGATGACAGCTCAACTATGAAAACTGTTTCTACCTCTTGCAAAATCCAGACGCAAAAATCTGGAGAGAGGCTTCCCAAGCGGGGTGTTACGCCAGCATCCACCACGTGACAAAGCGGCTCAGTTTTGGGGCTATTGAGAACAGGCACCTTTCACCAAAACATGCCCAAGGCGCCAAAAACGTACCCAGCAGAACGTTTCACCTCGCCCTAGTCATGACTTGTCTAACGACGACATCAGTGTAAAGCACTTTCACTTTTCAGCCAAGCATCTCCATATCACAGAAAACATGAAAAAACACCGCCAGCAAACCCGGCGGGAGGCGTGCCCAGGAGCGCGGCCCGCGCGAGGCACCGGTACGAGGAGCCCCGAGCCAGAAAGCACGCGGCCTCAGGAGAGCGGCCGAGCGGCAAAGGGGACCGTCGCGCAGCCCGTGGACCCCACCGAATCCCAGCACCTGCCGCGCGTCGTCCCGTTGCTTTCAAAGCTAAGAAGAACAAAACTTTCCAGAACGCGTACCAGGGCGTTTAACTTCACAGGCAAGAGTCATTCCCATCTCAGCGCTCCGCTTTCGTCAGAAGCCTGCAGAGATTTTCCCTTGCGCAAACATGCCAAGGAGAAGCGCTGCTGAACCCTAGCTTTTTGTCTGCAATTAGAAGCGACAATCAATACTAACATTAGATTAAGTTTGAACTTTTCTGAACCTAAAAGGAAATCTTTTATTAAAAAAAAAAAAAAAAATTAAAGAGTCCCCAGCTCAATATACACTCAATTACTCAAAATCATAAGCTCGGAAAGCAAGAGAAAACGGAGCGCAGAGGGGCCGAGCGGTTGCAGCAGTTGACGGGAAGGCCGCGGCCCGGCCTTGGCACGGGCCGAGCACCGCGCTCCCGCTGCCCGGGCCTCGCAACGCACGTCCTCGCCCGGCGCGCCGGGACCCCGCCAGCCCGCCAGCGCCCTCCTGACGAAAGGTGGAAGAGCGGCACCGCTAGCGGCCCTGGGGCTCCGACGCGCCCCGAGGCTCTGCCACGCGCGGGAGCGCGCCGCGGTGCCGCTGCCTCCGCGAGCAGAACGGCTCCAGCAGGGAATTACGGATCCCGATGCAGCGTGGATGCTGTTTAACAGCTCCATAAATACAATAGGATCCCACAAATCCTCTCGCAATGGCAATTTTCACCATGTATTAGAAAGTAAACGCTATAAAAAAGCCACATGAGACCTTGTCTGCACACAGACTGCCTTGGATTTAGGGTTTTTTTGTTTTGTTTTTGGAAAGCGTATTTGACTGTCGCCCGATATCTCTCAGCACGGACAGCCTTACAAAGCCGTGTAACGCTGGCTCAGAGGAGCCGGCTTCCCCTGCAAAGTTTACCGGCCCAAGGTAACCGTGCCCGAACGTGCTCTGAAAGGAAGAGCAGCCAAACAAAGTTTGGCACCGGCGTCAAGGCTGCGTTTTCAGCCGGCGTCGTTCAGCGCTCGCGCTCGGCTCAGAGCCCCGACCTGAGCGCGCGGCGCACCGAGGCGCTCGATAGCGCCGTAAACAGCTGCGAAAGGAGGCACGACTGCAGCCACGGTTGTCCAAACAAACCCCGTACGCCTCGCGAGGCAGGGAGGGGATTCAAGCACGCGCTGCTCCGGGCAGCGCAGGGGCTCGCTCGCGCCGGAGCCCCGGCCGCCGGGCGCAGCAAGGGCCCGACCTCGCGGCAGGAGCACCCGGGGCGGGCGCCACGGGCAGCCCCCGCGCTTCAGCGCCCAGCGCAACCGCTGCCCCGTCAATCCTCCCGCCGAGTTTCCAGGGGTGTTTTTGTAAGGTGGTCCCCCCCCGCCCCCCCCCCCGGCATCAGGTGCCGTCCTCGCAGGCAGCGGGAGCGGGCGAGACGCTCAGGACGGCGGCAGAAAGCCACGTCAACGTTCGCCCTGGGCGCTCGCCGCAGCCCCGCGGTCTGCGCCGCCTTCCAGCGAGCGCGGCCCGCTGCTCCCCCCGCCGCGGGCGCAGGGCACCTCCGCCCGTCTCGGCCGCCCCGGCGGAGCGGCGCGCGAGGTGCCGCCGCGCTCAGCACAAAGGGGAGGCGCGGGGGCCGCCCGAGCAGCAGCGCGCCCAGGCCGGGGCCGCGCTGGCCGAGCGCTCCGGCGCCGCGTTAGGAGAGCGCGCGGCCCCGGCAGCAGGGACTCGCGCAGGGCCCCCGGCGCGGCGCGGCGCGCCCCAGCACTTGTTGATGCGCTACAAGTCGGAAGGACGCGGGGCTGGGGGCGCGCCGTGGGTCTCACGCAGGGGCGGGCAGGCTGCCGGTGCAGCCGGCGCGTCCATCACCCTGAGCGCCCGCGGCCAGGTCCCCGCGCGGAGCAGCAGGGCTGCGGCGGCCGCCCCAGCGGGCACGCAGCGCGGCGCAGCGCTCCCGCTGGGGCGGTCGTTGACGCAGCTCAATTCCCCGGCCAAATTCAAGAACAAGTTTTGATTCCTGCTCTTACAACGCAGAGGCAGAAAAAAGCCCCAGGAGGGCCGAAGCGGCGTGCCGACAGGAGCGGCGGCGCTCGCCAGCCCCCGACCTCCGCCGAGCGAGCGCGGGACCCTCCCGCGCTAACCAGCGGCCTGATGTCACCCCCCCCCGACAGCTGAATTACGAGCTCTCCGCGCAGGGCCAGAGCGATGCTCCCACGCAGCAGCAATCTGCTACGTGATACTTTGCGCAAAGTGCAAATATTTCACAAACTAGGAAGCTGAGCAGCATCGCCGAAGCGGGAGACGACGGCAGCATTAGCAGCCACCCGGGAAACACGCTGATCCTAAACGTCATCTTTTCAAAACTCTAGCAGCCCTCACTCTTGCAAGCGCCGTCCCTGCGCAGACCTCGCGCGCCGGGGCTGAGCGCCCGGCCGAGGCCAGGAGAGCGCTGCGGCTCCGCACGGCGTGCCCCCGGCAGCCGGGGCGGGCACGGCGAAGGCAGCCGTTTACGCACGCATGTCTAGGCTCGCGGGGCGGCAGCCACCACGCTACCCCATCCAGGGGGACCGGCGCGGTGCGTGCTCGCCAGAAACGGCTCCAACGCGAGCCTCTCCGCGGCCGCTCCCCCCCACCCCCCGGCACTTGCTGGGGGGAAGCCTCTGGCGCGGCTGCCAAAGCCGGAAAAGTCACGGCAGCTGTCCCCGCGGCCGCGCTACGCCCGGTCGGGGCGCGCGGGGGAACTCGGAGGACTTTGCGCGGGTCCTTCACAGCGGGCTGCGCCGCAGCCGGCCAAACAGCGCGCACCTCCATCGCGATGGCGCCCGCTCGCCGTCACTGCACCCGCTTAGGGCGTAAAACACAAAAAGCAGCAACGCGTTGCCGCGCAAGCGGGAAACACCCGGCCGAGAGCGGGGCAGCCTAACGCGAGCGAGGGCCCGCCGCCGCCGCCAGGACTCACCTGTGCTGCTCGACCGTCTCGTTGTCCGGCAGGTCCGCGCCGCACACGCTGCACTGCTCGCCCACGGCTCTGCTCTCCGTCTTCATGCCCGCTGCCAGCTCCCCCAGCTTGCTGAACAGCTCCCGCTGGATAAAGCCCTGGGGCAGAAGCCCCCCGTAAGCGCTGAAGTCCATGGACACGGCGAGAGCCGGCTGCATGTGGAGGGCGGATGTCATGGAGGGCGGCACGCCGAGCAGAGAGTCAGTTTTGTGATTTGGCAGCACGGAGTAGACCCCCAGGGGCTTCTCGCCCTGCGACACGGACTGCTCCGGCCCGAGCGGCAGCCCCTGGCCGGCCTCGGCAGGCGGCTCCGCGCTCTCGTCGCGGACGTAGTGCAGTTCACGGGCACTTGTGATAACGCTGCTGCGGGTTGGGGTACCGGGGCCCTCTTTACTCTTGTCGTCGGGCTTCTCCCCGCCGGAAGCGCTGGACTCCGCTGTCCGGGGGCTCTCGTGGCTGGAGCCTTCCTCCACTTGCATGACTTCTGTTTTGACCTCGGCGAGGCCCGGGTGGCGGCCGCTGGTGGAGTGCAAGTCCTCGGAGGCGCTCTGCTGCAAAGCTCCCTGCAGCAGCGACTGCCCGATGGTCATCAGACTGTCCACCGCGGCCTTGGTGGGGCTCATCGTGGAGAGCCCGAAGGACGTGGAGACAGACGGGCTCTGCTCCACCATGGCTCCGGCGAGGCTCTGGCTGGCCATGCTGGCGTAGCCGCTCTCCTCGCTGGAATGCTTGGAGATGAACAGGCTCTTGAGGTACCTCGACTTCCTGTCCTCCTCGTCTTCGGCGCCTCCATCCGTCATGGTAACTTCAGTGTCGTTGTCGTCGGAAGCCTGGATGGTCTCCAGGATCTTCAGACACTGCTCTTCCAGGTACTCTATTTCGAGGATCTCGGCCGCATAGAGCAGGTCGTCCAAGTCTTCAACCCTTGCCTGGAGGGTGGCAGTGTAAGCGTACTCCAGTATCTGCTGGAAAGTCTTTGGTGAGAGGAAGTCCAGGGTGTAATGCTGACTGTTGCGGTGGAAGAGGATCTCGAACATCTTGCTAGTGCACGCCAACACCGTCCGGTGAGCGTGGAACTCCTGGCTGTCCACCATGATGACCACGTCGCACAGCGTCCCCGCCAGGCGCATCTGGTTGGCTTTGTGCAGCAGCCCCGTGGGGTGGCAGGGGTTCTGCAGCTGTATCATGCCCATCTTAGTCACATCCATAGCGCTCCCGAGACTCACTCATGAGGGTGCCTTGCCTTCGCTCAAATCTGGGACTAGCTTTGTGTGCCGACTATCTGCGAAAACAAAAGATGGGGGGGTGGGGAGGGAGGGGAAAAAAAAAAAAAAGAAAAAAGAAAAAAGAGGAGGGACGGGGGGAGGAGAGAACGGCGGAGCGAGGTTAGCCGGGGAGCGCGGCAGCGAGTCGCGACGCGGCGAAAAGTTTGCGCCGCTCGGCTCGGCTCGGCTCGGGGCCGGCGGCAGCGCAGAGCCGGGCCGGGCGCCGCCGCCGCTGCCGCGCCCCGGCCCGACGGCACCGGCGGAGCGGGCGCCCGCGGGGGGCAACGTCCATCAGGTGGCGGGGGCGCCCCCCGCCCCGCTGCGCGCCCCGCGGCCCCGCTCCGCTGCGCTCCGCGCTGCGCGCACTCACGGCGGGCGGCTGCTGCGGCAGTTCGCACTGCCCGCTCTCATCGCCGCCGCCGCCGCCGGCCGCGCCGCGCAGCAAATCACCGCGGCGCCGGCCCCGCGGGCCGCCCCGCGCCCACGTCAGGCCGCCCCCGGCCCGCCCCCGGCCCCGGCCCCGCCGCCGCCGCCCCCGCCGCCCGCTCCATCTTGACTGCTGGCGCCGCCGCCCCGGCCCGCCCCGGCCCGCCCCGACGGGGCCCCGCGCAGCGCCGCCCGCCCGCCGCCGCCGCCGCCGCGGGGCCGCGCAGCCGGGGCGGGGGGGCGGCGGCTGCTGCTGGACAGCGCTCCGCTCCGCCGGCCTCTGCCAACAACAAACATGGAGGCGGCGGCGGCAGCCAATGAAGCGGCGCCGGCGGCGCGGCCCCCCCGGCCGCCACCTGCAGCCCCCGCCGCGCCGTCGGGGCCGCGCCGCCCCCGGGCGCAGGCAGGCAGGCAGGGCGGCCCCCCCCCTCCGCCCCCCCCCCCCCCAAAACAGCCGCTGCCCTCCGCGAACTCCGCGCCTCGGCCCCGGGCGCAGCGCTGCCGCCGCCGCTGAAGGGCTGCGGACGGTGACACCGGGGGGGGGACGGGGACGGGGGGCGCACGTCGGCTCCGTGCAGCGCGTTTGGTAAAAACAAAGACAGGGCGAAGCAGCTGGCCGCCCCCGGCCCGGGCAGGCAGGTGCCGGAGCCTCAGGAGCAGCGCGGAAAGCGCGGCGCGGTTTGCTGCCGCGGCCCCTAGCAGCGAGCGCAGCCAGGAGGCAGCGCGGACGGACAGCCGCCGCCGCCCAGCCCGGGCCGCCCCACGTCCCCACCACCGCCCCACAACGGCATTAGTACAAAGATACCCTTGGGGGGGTAAAGCGGTGCGAACGCAAGCGGCAGAGAATGTTACAGGGAAGTGTGTTTATAATTATAATGGGATTTAATGTACTTTGGGACCAGCTGATAGAGGTCATTTAACAAGAACAGCCTAATCACAGAGGCCTTATAATGAAAGGCGACAGCGCTGAGGTTATTAGATAAGTATTATAATGTAGCATTCGCAGTAGTATAGTTAAGGATAAGGCATCAGCCACCCCCATTTTCCAGGGGTTATAACTCTGCCATTTTAATCGGCAGAAAGCTAAAATTTGGAGTGCCATCAGTCAGCATGAGCGCTGGGTTTTTTTTTTCCTTTTTAATTGCTTAAAACTGCTCGAGTTCCCCCCCCACACACACTTTTAACTCAAAATGAATGGGAGTGGAGAACAGCAAGACAGTGTGGTTTCAGGTGTTTGTTTACCCTCCTCTAACTTTTAAAAGGCTTGATTTCAGAACTGAAATTTTGCAGACAGTTAGGGGTATGTTTTTAGTGTAGCTTGCATGAAATTAAGCTGCATGAGTCCCATTAGCAATAATGGAAATCCCACGGCTAAATTCCCATGCAGCATGCTGAAAATTAACCCCCCAGTCCTTGCTGCGAACTGGTGCATTGCACTTTTTGTTGCTGTTTTAATATATATAATAAAAGCTACCGAGTTGTTTAAGAGACTCGCTTCCTACAGCTACTTTTTTCCCCAGAAAGTATTGGATTGTTGACCCTGAAAGCAGAAATCCTGCCTTTATCCACTGACTAGGTGCATCTTAGGTAGTGATGTGCCTAAATCCTTCAGGGGTTTCAAGCTGTGCCGCAGTGTTTACTGCAGTGGCTCCCGGAGACCCTAGGCAGAATCAAGCCTCTGTTTTACTGTAGGCTGAAAAAATGTGAACTGACTTCGGTTATTCATATGCCTTTTTGTTTTTTGTTTTTTTTCCCTGCTTGCATTGCAATACCATGTAAGAATCTTTAGTTCTAGACATTGCACAAACAGTGCAAAAAAGATGGTGTCCCCCCGCAGAAGAGGGGCAGAAGAGCTGGTCAGAAGCTCTCACCAGAACGTCCTTCTAAAAATCCAAATTTGTCAGTGTATTGCACTCACGGCGTTAAGCCGAGATGACTCAATAGTGGAGAGTTTCCTGCAGCTCAGCCCCCAATAAACTACCACCGCTGAGCACGGTTCAAAACTCACCTGTCTGCCTGCAGCTGGACTTAGAAAAAGCCGAGTCCCCCTCAAACTACCACCGCGGTCTCTCTCCCTGCCCCTCCAGCCAGGCCACCTGGGCTCTGCACACGCTCACCACGGCCAAGAGCCGAGTTGCTTTCCTTGCCTCGACTGTTGAGGCGACAAGTTAATTGAGGCCCCAACCAACTGCTACTTACTCCTTAGAGGTTAAGTAGGAGTTTCAGGGAGTACTAGCACGAGTACTAGTTCCATCAGCTTTCTGCAATACACCAGCCAAGCGCATCTTTGACAACGCCAGAAACAGCTTTTCCCCTCAGAAAGCACACGATTTAGGAGGAGTTGCCCCTGTTTCCTTCCATATGCTTGCAGCCCTCCACGCTCCTGCGCGCACATGGAGCTGGGAAACCCCTTACTAGCCACAAGGCAGAGAGAGTATGAAAAGTATAAAACAGGAAAGAGCCAAAAACTCTTGTCCACAACCTTAAACATCATCGCACTCTCTCCCAGCAAGGCCCCACACTGACAGCGTAGAGGAAACATTAAAAAAATGCAAATTCCTCACTGCACCAGCTCCAGCAAGCATGCTCAAGGCACCTATACCCTCGCTTACAGCAGGTGACTGACTTCCTGTGGAAAAAGAAAGGTCCAACCGCGGAAAGTTCACCCGTCTAAGAGGAGGAACAAACGCGACCACTTGCCTTGGTGTCCCTGCCCTGGAGGGCAGCAGAAACGCAAGGAGCCACCTCCTGCCAGGTTCACGCACCGGACGTGCCGCCTCCAACCTCCTCGCCAGGCTGCAAGTGCTGCGGCTGGGGCAGGGGCGGGAACAGGAGCACCCCCAGGCAGGGCCCCCGCTGCCCCCAGGTGGGCCCCGTAAGGAGGCGGCAGCACCGCCCCAGCCTCCCGCAGCTGGTGCAAAGGGCAGAGCCCAGGCGCTGCCCAGGAGAAATCACCCTCACAAACGGCAGCCTTGGCCCCCGCGGTGGTGTCCCAGCACCCAGCGCGGGAGTTACGGGCTAGTACCCCCAGCAGGGCCCCCCCAGCATATTCCATTTCACTCTCATCTCTCCCCATCAGTTTCCAATTTATCTGCTGTTCTGAAGTTAATCCTCACCTTGTAGTGTGACGTGTTTATTACAGAAGAACCAGCACACTAAACGAAGCCAAGCTGGGTTTCTCCTGTTAAATAGCAGTCACGCCCAAGCGGCTCTCCATGTGCCATTACTCCAAGTGATTGAGGCAATTTCTTCCTCTGCCATGAGTTTAAGTTGTAAATCTCTCAACCAGATACAGAGGCAATGATGTGCTGCCTATTGTGATTATTATTAACCTTTAGCATTAAACTTGTGAGACTTGCACGACGCCTAGAAGCTCTTCACGGGACAGCCACACGTAGCGTAGCGTGCGGGTCCGCATGCGCATCCCTCCCAGGAAACGGAGCGATCGCCGCACAGTAACTTTTTCTCCCGAGTTATTCGTGTATTTTGGATGGGGAGACACAGACATTCACTTTCTTAACATAAATAGCATGGTAAGTGTTTGCAGGCAGACAGAAAGATAAGATTTGCAAACGAAACATGTGCCAAGTTGATGGCCTCTAAGTATTTCAAGGGATAAGGGAAGGCGGTTCCTTGGGCTGCTCCTTGGGCACTCAGCTAGGCATACAGGGACGAAAAGGAGAGGTTAGCCCTGGAGAAAAGGCTTTAGACGCACAAGGTCGTTCCACAGAATTTTCCCAAAACTGCAGCAGAAAAGGGAGTTCCTTGTTTGGGATATGTAGCCCAGCACTCAGGTCTGAAAGCCGCCGGGGAGCGGGGCGCGCTCGGGCTGCCTCGGCTCCGTCAGCCCGCGGCTGCTCCTTCCCCTCCAGCGCGGGGACGGCCCGCGCAGGCGCAGGCTCCTTGCCCCCGCTCTCCACCCCAGAGACGATGACACGACTCCTTATGACTTCTTCAGCCTGCTGAGCCCTACAACGCTTTGGGATGAAGTAAGCCCAACTCCTACAGCTGCACTTTGCTGCGATTTCTTTTACGTCCCCCCCAATACAAGCGAGCAGCTTGGCCTGCCCTAGCTCTGCTCCTGCGCCAAACCGGCGAGGGGGCACCCGCGTCGCACGCAAGCTGCAGAAACGTTAACTTCCCCGCGCTCAGACTAGCGCATTTTGGTATGGGTACCGTTGTGTTCCCTTAGCTGTGGCGGGTTCGGGCAGTTTCCTGGTCTCGCTGCTGTGCGGCCCAATGCTCTAACAGTGGAACGAGGATTTTCGGTGTACCTTAGCGATTTGGGGGCAGGGTGGGAAAGAGCAGCCGTTTTAACCTAAATCATAAAAATCCATGACTTGGGCCATCCCTTTTAAAAGCTGATTTGCGACATTACTCCCAACTCTGGGCGAAGGTTTCAACATGCAAACGCTCGTGCGTAAGCGCACGCGCGACAAGCGCCTGCCCTAGCGCTGTTAGGCACGTCCAGTTCGCTCTGCGACTGAGAGCAGTTCGGCGCTCTGCTGCATATAAGACACACTGACAGGTCATGAAAGAGATGATTAAATGTGCTAGACTTCATTTAAAAAAGAACGCGTCAAGCCGTTTGCGAGGAGGAGCGGGGAGAAGCGCCACGGGCCGGCAGCTCGGGGTGCAGCCCCGGCGCGGCGCTGATCGGCCCCGCGCGCGCCGTGGCCGCACGCGGGAGGAGGGAGTCGTGAGCAGCCCTTCATCGTGCCACCGGCTGCCGTGCCAAGGCAACCGAGAGGGCGCAGCTGCTTTGGGGGACTTTGGGGGCGGCACGATGGTTGGTTGTTTGAAATCCGGGCTCCTTTAAGGAGCATCGCAGCAGAGCAAGAAGCTGGGACCCGAAGTCAGCGCAGCTCAGGCCTTGCCGTGACATTTAGGCTGCAAGCACCTCTGAGTCACACCTAAGCTAGCCCAAAAACCGTGGCTGGCAGCGTTTGCTGCGCAGCGGCGAGGGCTGCGAAAGGCTACAGCGGTGCAATTGCATCAAAAGAGTGAATTAAATTCCCTGCTGGATTTTAAGAACGATGGCTTTTGAGATACCAAGTACCCCCGAAAGGAAACGAGAAACTGCCGTTCCTCCCTCGTAGGCTTTGGCACGCACACGATCGTTTCCAAGGCTTGCAGTTTCCCTGCCCTTTCGCCGTTCCTCCCCCTTGGCCCAGGTTACGCGCGCTGGGAAGCCCGTAAGACAATAAGGCTAATTAGTGGCTTACGGCCCTAAGCCTGCAAACAGCGCGAGCCGGCGGCGAGCTGCGACTGCGGCGGGAGCCGGCGGCGGCCAGCCCGCCTGCATTCCACCCCAAATCCCGGCACAAAGGGGATTTATCCACCGTGACTCAGCGAAGGAGCACAAACTTTACAGCGCTGCAAAACAGGCAGCCAGGCTTTGAACTGGTGTGTTTGTTATATATTGCCCCACCGCCACCACCGCCGCACAGCCTGGTTAGTAATTAAATAAAAATGTCTCCCTCTAGCAGGCGATGACCTAATCATTTGTACAGTACCTATTTTTAGCATTACCCTTTGTATGCATTCAAGACAGCTCGAGCCAGAAGCAGCAACTTCTGAAGCGTTAATAAGCTGGGGTGTGGGGACACTTTGTTTAATTTACTGTGCAATTATTTTTCCTCTTCTCCCCTTCTTTTAACCTAAAATATTTGACATCTCGCACGGGACGGGAAGGAAGATGTGCCAGGACTCTAAATGCCGGCCCGAACCGCACGGCGCCGAGGCGGTCGCGCGTGCGCTGGGTAAATTTCATCCCCCCAAACCCAGGACAGACAAGAGGAGGCCCCAGCACGGCAGTCCGCGGGGGCCGGCCTCATCCTCGGCAATATTAGACCATCTCATTCGAGAGATGCGTTTCTGGATGGTATCCTCCCTTTCCTCTGTGCCCCCGCCCTCGCTTCGGCTTTCCCTGCTCTCCAGAGCGGACATAGCGCTGGGGAAGGGCGATAGTTTCCCTGCAGCACACCAATAATGCTGGCTTTCCCCCAGAACCAGGGTACAGGGCGGTAACTCCCTAAGGGGATGTTCATTCCCCACCGGGCTCGTGCCCAGCTTTGGATACCAACAAGAATTGCAAACTAGTTCTGCAATTCTCATGCTTTCCTGAGCGTGTGATATTAATATATCCTTAACATATTTCTTCAGCTCCTTGCTGCCTTGAAGCAGCGCAGTTCTAGAGCCTCAACGACGCTGGAGCGTAGACCTCGCTTTGGAAAGTGAGTCAGGAACATAACTGGCATTAGCCATCCCATTGGGGAAAAAAAAAAAAAAAGTAAATCTGTATGCTATTTGGATGCTTTTGGCTCAGTTTCATGCTGGAAGGAGCAAGGTGCGTGTGGAGCTCCTGGCCCCAAGCGAACACCTTTACCCCCAGTTCATCCTTCCTCTCCAGCAAGGGCAAAGCTCCGAATCCCATTTCCAGTTGCATGAGTCATCTGTTCCCCTTTTGAAACACGTGTCTGCCAGTGCGCGCGTGTGTATGTGTAGAAGAGGTATTACTATTTTTGACAGTGCAAACAGGCTACAGTTGTGGAAGGTTTTCTCCTCCCCTCCTCTTTTTTCGCATGTGTGTGTGCTAAAGATGCACACAGAGTCCCCACACAGCTGGGGAAGCTTCTGTCCAAGCGGCTCCTCCTCCTTGTCGACTGATCTCCCGCACCAGGAAAAACCTAGGCGACCGAATCTCACACACACACACACACACACACACACAAACCTAGGCAGTTTCTAAAACATTCTGGCAGCCTTACGGAGGTATTTGCATCTCGAAGGAAATCCCCGTTCCTCTCTGCAGCCGTTCCTAACGCCCCTCTGCAAGCCACAGAACGCCAGGACTTACAAGAGAGTCGGAATAAAGTCTGCAGCCAAAAGTCAGTCTAGATCCAAAGTTACATATTAACAGATTTTATTTTCTTAATAATTGCCAGAAGATACAATAAACCCCGGGTATCTTATCTGCTTAGAAATTCCTAAGTGACTGAAACCTCAGATAACACTTGGATATCAAGACAGTTTGCAAACTACCCTTTTTAAGGGAGATATTTATGAATCCCTTGTGAAGGCTGGAAGAAATTTGTGCATTCCACATCGGTCACAACATATTTGCCCACCAGCGCGAATCCCACAGACGCACTTGGCGGCGTGTTCCGGCAGCTGGGTCAGCGCTGGGGCTGGCGGGACGGCGCTGCGGTGCCCTTGGCCCATAGGCCTGCCGTGCGGGAGGCAGGGTGGCACGCTCTGCTGTACCGAACACGTTCCCTGCCGGAATGACTCGGTCAGCCTCCAATGAATGACAGTCAACAGGCTCACAAAGCTTTTCCTGGATAAGAGCTATCTTCTGAGGGCCAGAGTTGCAAAAGTCGTCATGCAAGCCGCTAAGGCCGCAGATAGCTCCAGATAGAAGGGCCGGCAATCTAGGCAGCTGACACGGCTTTCAACGGCAGCTGGGTGCATCGCCCCGGCTCCAGAACTCCCCCTGGCTCCTCAAAAGCTATGAAGTACCGAAATACCTTTTAAAATCCAGCACATTTCTGACCAGCATGCCTCTCTGCCACCATTTCTAATACTTCAGATACTTTGTGCATAATCTAGGAAATGCCAGTTCCTCTACCAGTAGTGGGCCAGAGTTTTCTTTCTCTTTTCCATGGGAAAAGAGTTCCTCGGTAAAAAGCTGCTTGTCAGCGTGTTTGCGTTACCAGCCTGGCTACAGACATGAATACAACGTCACTAGCGACGGCGAGGTCGGTCTCACTGTGCGAAGGGATGGGCTGGGCAGCACTCCGGCCTTCGCAAAGGTCTAGCAGGACAACGGGAGGATGGCCCTCGAGTGGGGCTGCAGCCCAAGAGACTTTCAAAGGGACAAGTTTTTAAAGCATCCTCTCATGCTCTCTGAAGGGAGGGGCGGGGGGGGGGAGAATCACAACGCGTTAAAAAAAGTAATTAGCTCCAAGAAGTGTGAAATGGAGTAAGGGAGACCTCCAAAAGGCCGAAAAGCAGATAGGAGTCCAGCATGAAGCTACGCAGAACCTCTGCAAGGGTTTCTCACTGTTAAAGTCCCATTTTACATCAGTTTCCCCCTATCTTAGGAAGGCAATAGTTTTCGTATCGTACCAACTGTACTGCCAGGGCTGCCGAATTCATACCCCTAAACAGCTAATACGGAGAGGAAGAGTTGAGCAGCCAGGGCAACCCAGCTTGCATCTTCCAGCACAACCGTGGACTCTGCCTTGGCTTTTCACATCTTGGTCGGCCTTTTGAGCGAACAGGTCTAGAAAGGCACATGGTTTGTTAAATGGCTCCCGTTTGCTCCCCAATCGGTCTGTCTGGGCAGTATGACTTTGCATCTAATTCAAGCTGCATTTTCATTATTGCTTTTTTCAACTTGTATTTTGTCAGAATCACTTTTAGAGGTGGTTATTTTCCTTCTAAGGAGAGCCAGTCATACAACAAGTGTGGAAAAGGACTATCTCTTTCTTGCATACCACATAGTACCTGGGATGAGAGAATTCATGTCTCCTTGACTGCAAACGCTGCCCATGTCTGTCTCCTGTTCCTAAAGCGGCTGAAAATAAGAAGCAAGTGCAAGCGTTGTCTGCGTAACACTGACATCCTGAGTGGGGTGCAGACGCATGATCTTCTCCAAAGACCACTAAGCTGCTGTAAGACTAAGTTTCACTGAGTTCTCACTCTTGCCTGGTCTGGGGCAGAGAAAACCTAGCTTTATGTCCCACTCTTGGGCCCTTGACTGGCTCTTCCCCCTCGCGTATCCTCGCCCCTTATGGGTCATCCTAACGTAGCGCAAAAATGCCAGCATCTGGAGTGCCTTGATGAAGTGGCGAGAACTGTTTGTGCAGGGATGAAGTCTGAATTGGAACAAAAAGGAAATTCTCAATAACCGCATCCCCCCCACCTTAAGTTACAGGCACCGCTTGAGAGTATTCGTTTTCCACAAAGCCATTGCCATTAAAAAAGTGAAGGACTAGAGATATACCAAACTCTGATAAATACATTCTGCTTCCAGATCCTTGGCAATGAAGAAACCAAGAGATCGTGCATGCATATACAAATCTCCAAAAGATTAAAAGCTGAAGGATGAGAAAGGGATGAACAAGGGAACAAAAGACGTTGACTACAGAAACCAGACTCTTCCAAGATAATCTCTTCCTTCCCCTTCCCCTCAATTTTTGCCTAGAGCCAACAGATTATCCTTTTGCCTATTAAAACGGGAGGAAACTGCTACGGTTCTCCATGAAAATGGAAGAGGAATTCGAGAGAGGCCGTTGACAAGCAGCAGCGAACTCTGGGACGTTTCTAACTCTGTCATCCAGCCCTCGGCAGCCGGGGACCTGGACGGATCCTCCTCGTTCGCGTCTCTCAAAGCTTCACACTAAGAGCGAGGAGAAGTGCGCGGGGGAAGGAAGGGAGATGAGTGAGAGCGTTTCCTACTGCAAATATTGACATAACCATTACGGGCATGTATAAAACTCCCATTTGCGTTATGCAAGCGTTATATTCCTTGAATACTTCTGTCTCGAGGAATTCTTTATTTTGCTATAGAAGAAAAATGTTTTCATATTCTCTCCTGCCGTTCAGACCTGCAACCCAGCGAGCCCTTTTGCCCTTGAGAGCCATAACGTTATTTGTTAACATTTTTATGATGCCAAATGGTCTGTGCTAGAACGGGTGCCATTCTTTAGCTGGGAAACCATATGGCATGCCGAGTAATAAATAAGGTATTGTGATAGTTAATGAACCTAATTGCTAGCAAAGGCTTTAATACAGAGAATGTGCTGCTGAGAATTTAGCACCACATTAGAGATGCAGCAGAGCTCCTCTGACTTCTGAGGCTTAATTTAAGTTCTATATTGCAAACTCCAGAAAATAATTCCAAACCCTCCTGCTGGAAAAGCAACCTGCTGGTAGACTGTGATTATACTGAATTACTAAAATCGCAATCAATTTTATACACTCAGTTAACCCTTGCTAGGGAACTCTCCTCTCGATGATTTGCTAGGAAGCCACTTAAAGATGTATCGGAGCCAAATGAGTGCAAGCATTATGGTCATCATCATAACCGTTTCTCTCCCTGGCATCTCTCTTCTGGGAGCAACCCCCCCTTTAAGGGCCTCGCCACGCACCAGCCGAGCTGACTGTAGGCAACGCCAGGCATAAAAGCTGCAATTATGAACAGTCACTGATATTTTATTGAGTGACTCCAACTTATTAACTGCTGTCATCGAATCATGGCACCCGGACACAGCAGAGCGCAGATGCTGCACACGCCCAGCAGCCTCCTGAGAAACGCTCGAACTTCGGAGGAGCGGCGTCAGCTTGCAAAAGCACGTTTTGGTCTTGTTTTTACTCCTTCCGCCCTGGAGAACGGAGGAGCTCTTCCGGCCTGCCGACATCGCTACGATTCCTGTGGATCGCGCTGCCGAGGGCAAGAGCTGCGTTGCAGCCCCCGAGACCGTTAGGTGACTGCCGCATCTGCGGAGGGTGACCTGCGCGCGCCCAAGTGCTGCCCCTACGCCGTGGCCCGCACGCATGGGCAGCTGCGGTCGCTCCTGCTGCCTCCTCGCATGCAGGTTTCTTTAAGGAAGTAATTGGAGTCCAGGACACCAGGTATTCCCTGCTAGGCTCACGCAAAGCACGCCAAAGTCAGCAGGAAGATAAGGCGATGATACAGTTTAAGAAATGCTATTTCGGACGAGCTACCATTCTCCCGTTTCGGCACAGATGTCTCCGCAGCACCTGGCTGCGGCGTGCCCGCTCCCCCTTTCCGGACGGGAAACGGCGGTTATCGGCGTCTTTCTCACCCTGATGGCACTGGACCTCCCTACGGTCCTCCCGGTGGCTCTGCTCCCGCGGCGTAGCAGTGCCCGGGCGCTCCGTCCGGCGCTGAGGCCGCCTCGGCCCGCGGCCCTGCGCTGGCCACCCCGCGGGCTGCTGCGGGCGCGGGGCGGCCGGGGGCCGGCGCCGGGCGAGCCCCTCCGCGGCGGGCAGCTCCGGCAGGGCCCCGCGGGAGCTGCAGCGGGCCCGCCAACGCCCGAAGGCGCCGGTGCCGGCGCCGCAGCCTGCGAGCGAGCGGCAGCCCCCCGCGCCCGCCGATCGCGCAGGCGAGGCGAGCGCCGAGAGTCGCATAGCCTGGCTTTAATACTGTACATAAATACACTTTACAGTCGCAGGAAGGCTGTGCGCTAAGAGGGAACCATTGGAATATTTTATAGTGATGCAGATCGAGTGAAAAGACTGTGAATAAATAAAAGGGAAGATAATTATTTGATGGAGCTCTCTTAGGATGCGCCACAGCGGGGAATACTTACGGAGGGTACGTATTACTGGAGAGACACAGCTATTCAAGCATCAAACTAACCTATAAATTGTCACAGGCGAAAATTGGAGGAGAGGAATGGATGGGGCTTGGGCACCGCTCCCGTCATTAACGCCGGGCTCCGCTTTCCGCCGTCCCCGCGCCCGAGGAGCCGCGGTCCCCGCGCCGGGGGAAGGCTGCCGCTAATAAACGTCGCTCGGAAATTACGGCCGGGCCGCTACAGTAGGGAGACGCGTCATTTCTCTGCCAGCCTCGTGCGAGGGGGCGGGCTGGGGAGGTTCGCGGCTGACCGAGGGAGACCCTCGTCAACGCTCCCTTCCCGGCCGGGAAGGCGCGCGGAGGAAGGTCCTGCCGCGCAGCAGCCCGGCCAGGAGGGTTTCCCGGCTCCTTCCCAGCCCGCCTCCTGCGGCGGCGGCGCGGGTCGGGGTCTGCTGCGCCCCTCAAGCCCCAGATTAGCTGAAGCTGCAACCTTTTTCTGCAACACCGCAATGCTTTCTTAGCGCGCCTCCGACCACGCTTGCCGCGGCTTGCCAAGCGTGCCCAGCAGGATGCCGGCGGCGCGGTGCAAGCCCTGCGCGGCCCCGCCGCCCGGCCCCGCTCGGGGTCCCTCGCCCGCTCTCAGGGCCGAGGGAGCGATTGTCTGAAGTCGGAGCGCTTCCTAGAGGCAGAGCTGGAGACCGAGCCCCGACACCCTTCCCTCTGCCGGCACGCGCCTCAGGAGCGCCCGTTCCCCCTTAAAACCCTTCGCAGCATCCAGCCCACGGGTTAATGATTGATGTAATCATCCAAGTGACTGTTTCTATTAACCAGTATTCTTAAGGGCAGGTCACACCTGTAAATAACCCACAAAATCGTGACTGTAAAGTGTAAAAATTAGACAGAGCAGGCTGCAACAACTGTTGTGTGTCAAGCTGTCCGTTGTTAACGGGCGCCGGTGCAGACAGGCTGCCGCAGGAGGCGCGAACCCCCACGGCGCCGCCACGAACACGCGTGTGACAAGCGCAGGCCCACGACCCTTCTCCTCCTGTTCCGAGCGGCGTCCCGCTTGCAGCGCCCGCAGCCACGCTTCGCTTTCAAATAAGCCTGTTTTGCTGGGAAACAGCCAGATTTAAAGCCCCGGTTCTCATCGGGGGGAGACCTGCCATTGCCCAGAGTACAAACACTGCCGTGACGTTTCTATGCGAGTTTAATGAATATTACCGTAACCCAGCGGGCGTTCATTAGCCTTTCTCCTCCCCGACTAGTTGCAGGTTGAAAAATATAATCCTCGTGGTCTAGCTACTACGGGAAAAATCTCAAGTGGACATCCAAAACGTGATGGGACTTTTCTGCGAGGCTAGCGCAGGAGCCCTGTAAACACGGGCTGGAGGAAGTCGAAACCACGCGCGCGCACCGTCTCAAGGCGATAACTAGTTTCACAGCCTATTTAATCGAGCGGCGTTTCTGCTTTTTTTCCTGTTGCTGCTATTTTTGGCACTGGTGGAGGAGTGCCCGACGCCCACGGCTCGGGGGCCGCCGGGCCGCCCCGGGCCGAGCTCTTCGCGCCTGCAGACCAGGGCCAGCCCTGGGTGCAAACTGCCTGGGGAGCGCGCGCGGAGCAGCCACAGCGAGCGCTACCGGGCTGATGCCGCCGGCTGCGACCACCTCCGGCGGCCTCCCTAGGGCTTAAGGAGAGCTTCGGCTCCCTTGCGGGGACGATACCAGAGACGTCCCCCGCTGCGGCTGCGGCGGCTAACGCGGTCAGCAGCAACGCTCGCGACTCACCAGCGCTGCAGAGCCGAGCGGCGCCCGCGTGGGCTCGCTCCGACCGCAACGCGCGAGGCGGCCTGACGGCGGCAGCCCCCTCCCTGCCTCTGGGTCTGCCGGGGGGAACCGCTCCGTCGCCTGCGCCCGGAGCAGGGCTTTGCATTTGCTCCCGCCATTAATTCATTCCCCGCGAGTTAGTGGGGCCCCAGGGAGCGCGCAGCCCACCTGCTCCCGCTGCCTGCCGCCCCGCTCCCCGCCTTGACATTTGGAGCCTGGGTAACAGACACCGGTGCTGGCAAATGGTGCCATAAAGCATCCGATAATGCGATACCTGCCAGCTCGCGTCTGCCTCGATGCTCCTCGGGGGGGGGGGCAGCGCCGCGGGCCCGAGGCCGCTCGCCCCTCCGCGCGGTGCCCAGCCGCCGGCGCGGGCACTCGCACCTCCTGCGTTTTTAGAGCGGCCTTGATTTTCCCAGCCTCGACGTGCCCAGGAAAGCGGCTTTCAGCAGCGCAAGGCAGCGGGATGCTCGACAGACCGGGCAGGCGGGGGCACCGGCTGGCAGCGGCTCACGGCGGGCACCGCGGCCAGAACCCCGCTCGGACCCAGCTCCTTGGCCGGAGGCCGCGCGGACGAGCGTCCGCCCTCCCGTCCACGCGCCCGTCGCTGTTTAACCGCTGCCGCTCGGGGCCAGGCGGCGGGGCTGAGCAAGCGGGCCCTAAGCGCGCCTTGCGCGGCAGGACGTCCTGCGTTAGACGGGGACGGCAGGAGGGCGCTTGGGTTAACGCCACTGGGTCACCGTAAGGTGCCGGGATCACCGCGCGGCCCGTAAGGGGCTGAACGGGGCGGCTGCTGCCCCAGCCTGCCGCAGCCCCCGGCGGCCCGGGAGGAAGGGGTTGGCGCCCCCGCCTCGCTGCGCCCGTTG
Source organism: Struthio camelus (assembly GCF_040807025.1). Taxonomy (NCBI): domain Eukaryota; kingdom Metazoa; phylum Chordata; class Aves; order Struthioniformes; family Struthionidae; genus Struthio; species Struthio camelus. The sequence goes on from NC_090963.1 coordinate 651,508, forward strand.
GCGCCCCCCGGGGCCCCCTCCGACGGCACTGTGCCGGAGCGCGTCCCCGCGCCGCGCCGCCGGCCGAGCCCAGGCCGGGAGCCGCCGTGAACCACGGCAGGATTTCCGGGCCAAGTCCCGCCGAGGACGCTGCTCGGAGCCGTTGCGGTCCTCGGTCAGGTAGGGTAGGGATGAAAGGCTTATTTATGAGTAAGATATATCTGCAGAGGGAGCAATAAACTGCAAAGCAAAGTATGAAGGTTTGCAGCAAATGCTGTAAAGTTTTATATTCCTGAAAACTAGGAATAAAAGATATAACCATTTAAAACAAAGTGGATAAGAGGGGTTTCCATAGGACTGTAAAACAGTCTTATAATAGTTAATTGCTAGTTTCTTGTTACAGCACAGAGAAATTTAAACCAGAAAAAGCGCAATTTAAATCTCCATCGAGGAGAGAAAAAGAGAAAAGAAAGGAAAGAGGGGAAAAAAAACCCCGAGAGCGCAGGGGAACAGGAATCTTTTGTTTCGGGATCCTCTGCACCGCAAGGAAGAGGAGGAGGAGGAGGAAGGTTTTGCTTCCAGGGAAGGAATTCCTGCGCGGCGCCGGCTCCCCTCTCCAGGGCGCCCGGCCCCCTCCAACCCGCAGACTCGCCCTGCTGGGATTTAGGCCCTCAGTGCTGAGGCCCGAGGCCGGATCCTGCCAACGGGCACGCCAAGGCCGTTTGTACAACGCGACATTAAAATCATACGGATATATGTGGAACAAGGAAAACCAGACAAGTGCTTTACTGCACTTTCTTCTCTCCCACAGAGGTGGAGAGAGGGAGATATGTGACAGCTGGGGTCATACACTGCTAAGTCCTGCTCCAGCTTATTTACACACACATATATGTATATATACACATATATATATATACACACACACATACACACACCACACACATATAAAAAACCCAGCCCACTTCTGTGCAAACGGCAAAGTCCCAGGTTGCCCCGTCACAGTTCAGGACCTGATCAGCGACAGTCACCGAGCGCAGCCAGGGGAGGTCAGACCAAGGATCTCCAGATGTTCAGGGTGGAAAAGCAGATAGAAAACTCAGTCATGTCTCCATGCATGTCTTACAGCTCCATGAGAGAGCATCCACCTAAGCTGTCTGAAAGCCTCCCATGGAAGCGCCAAAAAAAAAATTTGTTTAGCTGAGTAAAAATGTGTGTTCAGGAAAAATTGCTCAAGTTTTTTCTGCAGAAAGTAAAAAAAAAGCCAACAACAAACACTCCCTTCCAACCAGCTCCAGCAGAAACACTGTGACCTCAGAGGAACTCTGTGAGGACTATTTGAATTATTGCCTCATCCTCTATCCCGACCCATTGTCCTGCTGCAGAGAGCCCCACTTCAGGGGTGTCCATCGGTGGGGGTCTAGCAACGTTTATCACAGAAAGCTGAACACTTTGCAAAAAGCCCCCGAGGAGCTGTTTGAAAGCTGCATTTCAGAAAATAAGTGCCTTTTATCCTTTAAAAGCACAATTCTCTCCATTTTTATTCCAAATAATCAGTGCATTCAACAGAAGAGCAGTTTACTCCCCTTCTCCAAAAAGGGATCAGAAAACTAGGAACATTTGCCTTTTAAGGCACTTTTCTTTGCACATTTTGCTGCAAATAGAGGGGAGGGGAGCATCTAAACCTCGGTCCACTTAAAAGCACGTAAAACACCAGAGAGCACCTTTTTTTCCACCCCTGAACCTAACACACTTCTCCTTTCCCTTCCCACAGGGCTCGCACCCGGAGACGCCGCCTGCGCCGCGCGCCGCCCCAGGGACGCGGCGGCCTTCGTGGAAGGCATCGCTCGCGTTTCGCTCCTTTCTCTCTCCGCGGAGCGCGCGACAGGGTGCGGTCTCAAGGAGGTGCCTCGTGTCTTTGCCCTGAGACCTTCTCTGCACTTTAGCAGCCCACCGCCTATAAACACTGCCTTTTTCATTGCTATTTGCTTGGAAACCCACACCGAGGAGCAAAGCGCTCGGGGGCGCATGGGAAACGCAAACCGGCAGCAGCTGGGCCACACGCTGGACCCAGGCAGAACCAGGACTTACCCTGCGCCCCGCGCGGGCCAGACGGGGGAACCCGGCTCCCGGGCGTCAGCACGCGCCAAGCCCAGCACCGAGACTCGCAGCACCCACGAGGGGAGGGGCCCGGCCCCCACCTGCCCGGGTCGTGGGGCGGCTGCAGGTGCCCCTCGTCACCCTGACGAGGCCAAGAGCAGACACAGGCTGTCTCGTCAGGCAGAGCTCCTCCCCTCGAGGCACGACTTCTGCGGGAACCTTTTTTCCTATATATATTATTTTTCCTCCCTTTAATGACAGATGTGGTGCATCAGCCAGTCGAGTCACCGGCACAATGCACTGTGCTCCGCACAGCCTAAATACCAAAGTGCTGTTTGCATCCATCAGAGGAGCACTTAGGTGCCGGTGACAATGGCACCCGCAGAGCCCTAATCACATGCTTTGATTGAGCTAAAAGTACTGGGGAAAAGGGAAATCAGAGGCCTAGAGCGGAGATTTCAGTAGGGTCGGGAAGCGGCCAGGCGGGGAGGGCGGCGAGGCGTTCCCTTGGCCGGCTCTCTCGGCACCTTCCTTTGGCGGGGGGAGAACCACCGCCCTTCCGGGAGGCTTCTGGGCTGAGCCGGAGCCCCCAGCCTCAGGGCTGAGCGGGGCAAAGACTAGCGGGACGTTACCGCCCGGCGGGCCGACGTGGCGAGCGCCGGCGGCGTTGCGCCGCGGTGCCTCAGCCCCATGCCCAGACGCGCTCCTACCTCCTGGCCTGCTCCGAGCGACGGTCCCGCGCGCGTTCCCCGACGGACGTCCTCCCCCGGGGATGTTGCCGCTGCCGCGCGCAGCCCCCTGCCGCAGCTGTGACTGCAGGAGGCTTTCGCCGCGCGGCCCAGGGACGCTGCGCGTGCAGCCGGCGGGCTGAGCCGGGCGCCGCTGCGGGAGCCGCTTCCTCGGACCGCGGCGGCGAGGAGAGGGACTTGTTGCACTCGGCTTCCTCCGAGCAGCGGCTCCGTTCTGCCCCGCGCTGCTTGATTGCTGCAGGAGAGAAGTGAGCCCGGTAACCTTCCAAAAAGAGGCAAATGTGACCTGAGGGGCGAGAACAGGGGCCGCTGCGGGGACAGAAGAGTGCCTGGGGACTGGCAGGGCGCGTCAGCGCTCGTTCGCCTGCCCAGCGCTTCGCTTGGGGGCAGAGACCGAAGCCTGAAGCGTCACTGAATTTCCCCTTGCAGTGTTCGGTTGGCTGCTGGCATCTTCGCCTTGAAGAGAGCTTCCCCTGCAGCCTGGGACGCGTGACAAGGCAGGAGACAAACGCAGCGAGGTGGCGGCGCACCAGGAGACCCGGCCACGCTGTGGGGCGCCGGCGGCCAACGCTGGCAGCCCAGGTAGCGCCCAACCTTCTGCAAGCACCGAGGCAAAGGAGGAGCTTCGCAAGGGACTGACGGACGCTAAGCGCGCAGCCTTGCGGCGCCTGCAGAGCGCTCCTGCCTGGTGGGACGGCAGTGGCTGAACTGTGCCCGGAGGTAATCCCCTCCTTTGGGGAATCTGAACGCTTTAAATCTCGTGGTGGAGAGTTAGCAGAAGGGAGATGCACCTTAAAAATGTGCCTTCCCCTCGGTTCCCCCGTCAATGCTGCCGGGTGCCGGGGACAGACCCAGGGGTCAACGTGGCTTGTCCTAGGGCAGACCGACCTGGCCTCACGCTGCACCGGTGGCAATGCCGGTGGGCTGTTTCCGTGGTGGAGACCCTCGTGCAAACAGTCCGACGGGCTGCAAGGGGCGTCCGTACGGTTTAGAGCCCGTTTCAGCGAGCTGTTGTTCTCTTTGCGCTCACAAGAAAACCTATTCAACATGTTCATCTTTCCAGCTCACATTCTTCTTACGCTTCATGTCGCCGGCAGCCACTTTCGCATCGGCAAGCCTGGCCACGCACGCAATACGGAAAGCGGCGTTTGTTAAGCACAGTCACCTCAGGATCTAAAACAACGCCTGTGAGCTTGGCTACGCTACAGCCGCTCACGCGCCCATCAGTCCTGATGGCAGATCTTTAAAAAAGCAAAGGCCAATTACATCGCTTCGGAGTTTGTAATGAACCTAAAACCGTTTGATCGCTCCAGCTCCTGCTGCGTGACCGCCGCAGAGGACGAGCCGCCAGGCCGCGGTGGCCGCGGCTCCGGCTCCCGCAGCGCGTGGCTCTGCTGCCTCTGCGTGGCCAGGACGCTCAGAGACTCGCAGCCGCTTTTCACAGACCGGGGACGATTCCTCCTGCTTTCTTACGGGAGCGCATACAGCAGCCCTCCGTCAGCGTATCTAAAGGCATTAAAACCTCCTTGCCACCTTAGCGAACAAACTGACTCGAAGCTGCGGTTAAGACCTGAACACGATGGACGCGCTGCTCCGGATTACAAAGCTGCTGGGATGCGAAGCTGCTGCGCTGCTCCACCCTGCACGGCGGTATCGCTACCAACCACTGTAAACCCACAGACACGTGCTGTAATCCCAGGGATTGCCGTTAATTACAGTCGCTTGCAAATGGGATTGCTTGGCTCAGGGGCTGCTGGTGGGATTTCAATAGCCAGTGTTACGGGAGAAGTAAAACTTGGTGCAAAAAGGAGAGCAAGAGAAGCATGTGTCGGGCTACTGGTTGTGGCTGGGCCTGAGCTAAGTGCCCTGGAGAGAGGTGGCAGCAAACCCCCGGGACATCCGGGAACGTCCGTCTCTGTGCACGACAGGAGAGGCAGATGAACACGATAAAACGTCAGGAGAGGGAAAAGGCCCTGTCTCACGTAGCGACTGTTCCTCTATGCTACGTAACGCAAAAAGCTGCGTTTAGATTGGGATATCACAGCTACCGCCCGGGTTAAGAAATAATCCTATTTCTGGCAAAAGTCAGTCTCCATTGCCGCCAGTGCTGCCAAGCCTGGCTGGCCACGCTTCTGGCTATATAAACGAAAGGGGGGACACTCTCCTCCTCCCGGGCCAAAAGCCCCTCAAAGAGTCAGGCTGGGGGGGTGGAGGTGCTTGAGCACTCAAGCGCAGGGACCTCGTCTTTGCATATTCCTGATGACGTGCCAGGACACGGCTAGAGCTGTATGTGTGCATATTTACACATACACACACATATATATGCATAAAATTCAAACTATTTCTAAGGTAGCTAGCTGCAAGAGGTGCTTGTGCGCGCAGGGGCACTTTGGAGCTGGAGCAGCCCACCAGCTGGCAAGGACAGGGCCAGCTCCACGTGTGAGCTGGGCCACCTCCAGCGTGACCTGTGCAAGGAACTAGAGACCGAGCTGGACTCACCAAGCACCTGATCTCTGCCGCTCGCTAATGCCAACCTTCCTGCTTGGGGAAAGCTCGGGGCACACCAGCACCGACACAGGCACCTACAAACCACGTTTCTACTTCCTTAAAGGTTTCTTGGGCTTCCTCATTCATAAATGAGCATTTAGCTGGAATGGGCCCACAGTTTCTGGGAATGCTATAAATTTGTGAGGGGGCAGAGGTGGAAACTGAGTCAGTCACGGCGGTCCCGGTGCAGGGCTGAGCCCAAAGCAAGCACTGCCCTTGCGGAGGGACAGCCCCTCTGGGACGTGCCTTGGGCATCACCCCAGGCTGGGCTGCTGTGCACGCAGGTACTTACTGCTCCCTCCAGGGCAGCTCTCCAGCAGGACCAACCATCCCTCTCCTCCTGCTGTTGGATACGGTTTGCACCCTATGACCCGCTGCTGCCTCTCCTCTGCTTTGGAGCCTCCAGTAGGTGACAGCTCACGGAGGAAAGTAAACCTAGGAAAAACCCATTGCTTGCATTTCCGCACAGGATGCCTTCTGGGTGAACAGCGGTGAATCGGACTATGTGCCAGGAGAGGGCACTCTCAGGAGCCTGCTGCCACCTTGCCAGGGTGGGAAACGGCGGATGGCCAGAGCAGCGGGGCTCGAGGCCGGGAGAGCTGGGCTTCGTACCACTCAGCGCAAATAAGTCACACACACAATGAAACGATGCATCAAAAAAATAGTGTTTTTACTAGGGAGAAGAGAGCTGAGAAAGAAGAGAAACAGAGAAAGAAGGTGAAGTCGTGAAGAAAGGCGACGTGGCCATCCAGCAGCAAACCTGCTGCGGAGTCAATGAGCACGTTTTCCCGTGCCTCCCCCTGGAGAAGGGGGTGTGCAGGAAGTGGTGGGTCACGGAGCACAGTTACACCACCAGCCCCTCCTCGCTACATCAGCAGGACAGCAGCTCAGCACAGACGTCCCCCAGCGCCAGCTAGCACAAAGCGCACGCTGGCCAGCGGCGCCCTGCGAAGCCCCGAGCCGGCTCTGCGCCTCATCTGCCTCCGTGGACATCTGCGCCACAGGGCTGCCGGTACATTTCCGGGACAAAAACCAGGTTGCACACAGATCTAGCCGACCAGCGATCTAGCCATCTTCTAATTTGAGGCATGCTAACTCAGAGTGTAATTTTCCCTCGACCTTTTTGCAGAGGTTTTCTTCACCCCAGCTTTTCTCTCTCTCACATTCAGTTTGCAGCCCCAGGAATTCCACTTTTGTAAAACCAAGTGGGAACAACCAAGTCTGGTGAAACAAAGCTTGCAACGTGATGGACCCAGCATTTGGGGAGCTACCAGATGGCCTAGCATACAAAACCTTCCCTCACTTCTATGGTAACCCAACGTATGGGTGATGGATACAGACCGGTTCTGCTCTTTTCATAGTGACCCATCTTCTCCACTTTGTCACAGACAAATCCCAGTTGTACGCGTTCTGCCTGAATAATTAAAAAACAAAAACCAAACAAGGATTCTCTCAGCTGGAACAGCATGTTTTGGACAGCAGACTATCCACAGCCTTCATAGGAAGGAGAATACCCAGTTAGTTCAGTAATCCTTCCTGTAAAAGTTTGAAGGAGTACTGCAGATCACTTTTCCCCTTCCTCTTGCACAGCGATAAATGCCTGCAGGGCTTTTTGCGTAACAAACCCTTGGAGAGCCTGGCACAGAAAAAGGAACAGAATAGGAAGAATTTACAGATGAAAATGCTGCTGTCCACCAGAGAGCCTCTTGGAGCCCCCAACACTAACAGCTGTGTTAATCCATTCGGTTACGATTACCGATGGCTGAATCTACAATATATTGAAGATTCACTTTAGACACACTTGAATCTGGACATAGTTGTTAATAATTAGTGCCAAGGGACCAGAATGGTAAAAGGCTTCAGAGCGTGCTTTGGTACACGGCAACACACTTCAGCCAGATTTAATATTTTCTGCCTACGCTGGGTATTATAGAGAAGCAGATTGCTGGAAAAGTGAAAATTTGAGGAATTGCCTCCTTTCCCTGTAATCTTTTTTAATTTTCATGGCAAAACAGAATCTATGGAACATATTAAACACCTAACACCCTCCAATTTTCAACAGTTTTTCAGAGAAAGTGTTTGCAACTCACTGCTTGAAGCTCCTTCTCCAATACTGATTTGCTTTCGGGGTGTTTTTGGCTCAGGTGTGAGAAGTATGAAATAGAAAGTTTTCACGCTTGATCCGCGCAAATCTTTTTATTCCTGACCAAACTGACATAAAGAGTTAGAGCCCACGAAAGGCTGAAATAAGTCAGTCTCCAAACCTGTAAGCTCCACATCACACAAGCTCTGTTAAGAAATAGAGGGGTTTCAAGCAATTTGTGGTGATTCTCTTTTTACTTGCTTGGAACGCATCTAGGAAAAAACCCACTGAGTTTATTTGCGGGAGGAACAGCAGATTGTGTTCATGTGAAAGGTTTGCTGGCAATCCCTCCCCAGGCCAGACATGCTGGCAGCAGAGGATGCCGTCCTCACGTCTCGCCAGCCTTCCTGCACACTTTTGCACAGGGGCGCTCCTCTTCCACATCCTTCCAGCCTTCCTCGTGCAGAGAGCACCGTTCCTCCTGCCGTGTGCTAGAGGGCTGCGGCAAACTTTCCCACAGAGCAATAACCTGGCAGCCAGAGAAGGATCCGTCTCTGCTCTTTCCTGCCTCACTTCCGGGAAATACGGAGCCTTGGACACAGACTAGTTAACAACAAACGCAACATAGCTGTTCCCATACAAACCTTCGCAGTTGTCACAGAGGCCAAGTAAATGCAGGAATTGAGCAGCTGCTGACATGTTCTTTGGAAATAACAAGCCCAGGACTTCTATCACTGGTGTCTTCAATCACTGTTTAACTGTTTAAACATCGGAATTGCTGGAGATTTTTATGGTCTGATTAAAAAGCAGAACGATTCCCCTTATGGAGAAGTCTGCAGCTACAATTACCCTTCTGTTGCAACCTGCCAGGAGCAACTGAACATGTCTCCCTGCTAAAGGGCCAGGGGGTACTCTGCCCGCCTTGCACACGTGCTGACACAAGGCATGGTGGCACCTGCAGGCAGCAGGACAGGGCACAAGTCAGGGATGGTGCGGGGAAGGCTATGACTCACACAGTGACCAGCTCAGCTCTTACCTTGCCTTTGCAAACTCTGCAATCAACACCATCAACACAACCGAGAGCACGTTAAGGAGAGATGGCAGCCTGGGTTCCCAGATCGTCCCCATAACCAGTACAGTCTCAGGGCACTTACTGACCCTCCCGTGCAAGCCAGGTTCAATCCCACATCCCCCCAGATTTCCTACCTGCCTTGGTGCAAGTTAATCCAACTCTCTGAGCCTTCGTTCTCCATCCGCACAGCGAGGACGACAGCAACGTGTAACTTCACTGCACCACTTCGAGGTCAACCGTGCTAAAAAGTGTGACACCTCAGATACTGCAGTACTGAGGGGCAGCCTGGTACTCTGGACAGACAGCCCAACAGCCCCTTCCAACCCCCAATGCTGGAACTGGGCAGAAAGCAGTAGAGGCTTCTCACGAGGACCACGGGCCTCCGGGACCTGCTCCGCCACCCTGAGCCACCGCCGCAGGCAAAGGGTGCTCCCTGTTTCCCTGGCCTGCAGCTAGGCAGGAAGAGCAGGAGAGCGCAGTCAGAGAGAGGTTAACAAATTTGTTCTATTTACAGCAGGCAGAACGAACAGCGGTGTGAAGGAGCCCAAGTGACTTCATGTTACATTAACAAACGGACCAAATTATTTGTTAATGTATTTCTAGGAGACTGTCAAGGGCACCAACTCGCTGGGCACAGAGCAAGAAAAATCAGAAAACCAGGCAAAGCTACACTATTTGACTTGCAAAACTCATTCATGTAATAGCAAATTAACCAACAGATGGCACTAAGGGAAGCAACTCCTCCCTCAGTCTTCTGTGGCTTTCACAGCCGTCACGTCAGCTTTTCTTTCCCTGCCGTGCTGGGTTCACAGGGGCTGACTTACCCCTAACTCATTCTGGCTCTGAATAAGCAGCCAAAGAACCAAATCAAAAAAGGTATTTAAGTTCACTTTATTCAGTAGCAACTGTAGCTGTTCTTTTTATCTGCTTCGCTCCCTCTCTTCGTACAGACGTCACTCAGCCCACAGATGTTCAATAGCTGTAATGAAAATTGCATACAGGGCTAAGGTGTGCTGTTACTGTATTAGCTGGCCTGACCCATTCCTTCAGGCTCTCCCATGAAAGAGCTGTCCTTTGCCAGGGCTTTGTCTGACTGATCTCTGTCATTTGGGGTAATCACCGGTACCTGTTTGCTGGTAGGATGGAAGGGTGCAGAGAATTTTTAAGCATCTACTTTCAGCTGAGCAGCCCCATTACCATAGCACTGAAAAAGATTGTTGTCTGGACAGAGAAGTCATCACAGCAGCTGAATAACCTGTGGAGTGCAAGTGCAATCAGGCAACAGCAAAGGCACAGCTGACAGCCGCAATCAGCCCCGAGGACAGAGGCTGCATGGCAGCAATGCAACAGAAAGATCACTGAATGGCCGCTGGGCTCATGCGCTATAGGATACTGCTGTGCATCTAGCCACAGAAAGGGAAAGGATGCAGGGAATCCACACCTTAAGGGGTGTAGCCTAGGAAACAGGCTAAGAAACAGCATGAACCCATGCGCGTGTCATCCTATCTCCTGCACCTGTGGTTCATTCACCTTTTGCCTGGCACACTTCAGACTTGCGGTAAGAGAGCACTCTTCACCAAAGGCATAATTAGGCACCGGCTTCCAGAGAGGTAAAGAGCCCAATGAAAAGGGCAAAGAAATTTCACATTTTTCTTAGAGATACAGCCACAGATTCATACGTTCACTGTATCAGATGCTCTTATTCTGCAACATCCTTTCTCCTCTACACTTTGCACAACATACAGCCCGTCCGCATCCCATTTTGTTTGCTAACCCCTACAGTAAGGGCTTTCTTCTAAACCTCCTGCCTGACTCCTTGTGGAGGATCTCGGGGCTGACTGTCAGCTCCGAGTACATAGCTGATGGGCTATTTCTATTACACACACTCTCACGGGCCTTCATTTTCACAAGTTATTTGGGGGGAAAACAGAGGATGACATTTGCTGTCGGGGAATGACTTGGAGCATAGAAACCACATTATCAATACCAAACAGCTGACTGAAGAGTTATTAACGAGTAAGAGGAATTCGTTGGTGGGCTGAGTGTCTCACCCAGGAAAAACACCCCCATATTCTACACACAGGTCTCAGGCACGGTTCAGCAGCTGTAGAAACACCAGGAGCCAGAGGAGCACGGACGTGGTGACGTCACACTGACGAACGACCATCTCCCAAGGGGAACTGCTGGTCACAAATACAGCAAGTGTTCATGTAAACAGGCCCCAAACATCACTTTCTGGAAAAGCTTCTCTTTTTGTTTTCTACGTTCTCTTCAGCTACAGACGATCCGACTAAATTTCTCATTATTATCTAGGGGAAATACAGTCTGAGCTCAGTGGAACAGTAAGGCTTTAAAAGCATTTATAAAAAAGAAAATACATAGCATGCAAATACTCACAGAAGAGGAGACAATAAGAACTTCCTATTCCAATAAGAGGAGCGGAAAAGAAGAGTTTGTTTAGGGGAGAGAAGAGGGGGCACCTCAGATCCAAGGAAGGGACTGAGTTTTGTAAGTGTGCGATAGGAAGAAAACTACACAGAGAATTAGGGTGCTTGCAACTCTTCCAGCCTCCCTGCCTTTGCTTGCACCAAGATCCATTCCAGCTGCAATGCTGTAGTTTAAGAGAAAAAAAACAAAAAACAACTTATGGCTGTTCTTACAAGCAAAGATGTGCCTTCACTCTCAGCTTCCTAGAAAAGCAGTGAACTGAGAACTATGTGCTCACTCTGTATCCAACAGTTTAGCACAAGCATCGCTATCTCAAATAGCCATGTCAAAGAGTGGGAAACAAAGGTGCTAAGCGATGCCAGGAAGAACTGGTACATGTAACGCACCTGACTTCAGTGAGCACGGGTCATCTGGGAGACTGTCGCCGATTCCTTGGGCTCTTCTCTTTCCAATATAAGATACTGTTGAAAACGGTTATTAGTGGGCCTGGAAGAAGCAAAACACTAAGAGCCTAATCTAAAGAACAAAGTAACTGAGAATAATTTGATTAAGATAATATTTGAACATGAGCACCTATATTTTATAAGTAAAAAAGCTAGCTTTGCCCCAGAAAACCAGAAGCTTGCTGGTTTTCCATGTTCCTTCTTTCAAGGAGAAGGAAGGAAAAATACAACAAAAAAGGGAGAAACCACACTGGCATTTTCAAAGCATGTCTGTGGAGAATTTAAAATGTTTTCCTATTCTTTTGTTGCTCATTTAAGGTCTCACCTGTGCAAGGGGACAGCCATCAGCAGAGTCTGTCGTCACGTTCTGCGAGTCAGCGTACTTCAGCAGCCTGCACACGGTGCACCACGCAAGACCACAGCAGTAGTTTGTGGATGCCCAGTGTACGTGAAGAAAGTCGGTGAAGGTAAAAACGTTGCACACGCTCTGAGCCAAACCCAAGGGGAGCCAGTGGGGAGAAATGCAGAAGAAAGTAAATGAGGCTCCAGGGAAATTAAGGCAAAGTAGAAGTCCTGGCAGAGTGGGGTAATAATTCCCTTTCTGAATGAGTAACTGTTGAGAATTTAACCAGGTGAACACAATTAAACCAAATTAATAGAAACTCTAGGTGCAGTAGCAAGTAATGAAGTGAAGAAGATGAACAGAGCCTAATTAACAAGAAAGCAGGATATGCCATAATGCATTGAAGTCTAATGAAAAGTGAAGGCTGAACTTCCCCTCTCAAAATTTTTCCAGATGGAAAATACCAGTGTTTTACATCTTACGTCTTCCGAAACAGCCAGAGAATTACAGTTCCTGAGAAGAACTGTACTTACCGTTAAGAGCCCCAGCAGAAGCGGCGCACGGGGGAGAGGGGAGCTATTTCCGCACAGCTGCGGGGGCGCGGAGCGACGGCTGCTCGGGACTGCCCGAGCACAGCGGCAGAGGCGGCCGGCCGGGGGGAGCGCAGCGCGGCGGCAGGAGCACCGAGCAGCGCCCCCTCGGCGGGCCAGCTCCACGCCTGCCTCCTGCCGCCCGCTGTCAAGGGCTCCGGCCGGCCGGCGCCGCCGCTGAGGAGCGGACGGCTGCAAGGGAGCGGGGAGCGTTACGCGGCCTACCTCCGCGGTGCCGCTCCGGCCCGCTGCGCGCCGGGCCGGGCCAAGGAGGGGGCGCACGCTGCAGAGCGCAGACCCCGCGCTGCCAGGGGAAGAGCCTGGCCAGGCGGCGGCGGCGGCTCCTCCGCCCGGGCCGGCCCGCACAGCTGCCCGCCGCCGCCGCCATAGCCTCCCCGCCCCGGCCTGGCCTCCCGCGCCGCACGGCGCATGCGCGCGCCCGCCCCGCCCCCTCCCCGCCGCCGCGCCTGCGCAGAAGGGCGGCGGCGGGCCCGGCGGCAGCTGGCCGGCGCGGTCATGGGCGCGGCGGCGGCCGAGGCGGACCGGACCCTCTTCGTGGGCAACCTGGACCCCAAAGTCACCGAGGAGCTGATCTTCGAGCTCTTCCACCAGGTACCGGCGGCGCCGCCCGCGCACTTATAGTCCGGCCGGCGATTGGGTTGGGGGGGGGGGGGGAGGCGGGCTCCCGGGGCCGCCACGGCGGGCGGGCCCTGCCGCGGCCTACGGCGGCCGCGCGGAGGCAAACCTCCGCGCCGCGCCCGCTAATGGCCGTGGCAGGCGCCGAGCCGAGGCGGCGCGCCCCGACCCTCCTTCCCCCCTGCACCCCCTCCCCGCGCCCCCACACGGCCCCGCCAGTGCCCCGACCGCCCCCTCTGTGTGCCCTGACCACCACCTACCCCTGCCCCAAACACACCCCCTATATATACTCTGACTGCCACCCGTGCCCCCCACACTCCCTGTATCGGCCCCAAACACACCACCTCTGCCCGCACCGAACAGACCCCCTATACGTGCCCTGGACACCATCTCTATCTGCACCGAACAGACCCCCATACGTGCCCTGGACACCACCTCTATCTGCACTGAACAGACCCCCTATACGTGCCCTGGACACCACCTCTATCTGCACTGAACAGACCCCCCATACGTGCCCTGGACACCACCTCTATCTGCACTGAACAGACCCCCTATACGTGCCCTGGACACCACCTCTGCCCGCACCGAACAGACCCCCATACGTGCCCTGGACACCACCTCTATCTGCACTGAACAGACCCCCATACGTGCCCTGGACACCACCTCTGCCCGCACTGAACAGACCCCCCCATACGTGCCCTGGACACCACCTCTATCTGCACTGAACAGACCCCCTATACGTGCCCTGGACACCATCTCTATCTGCACCGAACAGACCCCCATACGTGCCCTGGACACCACCTCTATCTGCACTGAACAGACCCCCATACGTGCCCTGGACACCACCTCTGCCCGCACTGAACAGACCCCCCCATACGTGCCCTGGACACCACCTCTATCTGCACTGAACAGACCCCCTATACGTGCCCTGGACACCATCTCTATCTGCACCGAACAGACCCCCATACGTGCCCTGGACACCACCTCTATCTGCACTGAACAGACCCCCTATACGTGCCCTGGACACCACCTCTATCTGCACTGAACAGACCCCCCATACGTGCCCTGGACACCACCTCTATCTGCACTGAACAGACCCCCTATACGTGCCCTGGACACCACCTCTGCCCGCACCGAACAGACCCCCATACGTGCCCTGGACACCACCTCTATCTGCACTGAACAGACCCCCATACGTGCCCTGGACACCACCTCTGCCCGCACTGAACAGACCCCCCCATACGTGCCCTGGACACCACCTCTATCTGCACTGAACAGACCCCCTATACGTGCCCTGGACACCACCTCTGCCCGCACCGAACAGACCCCCATACGTGCCCTGGACACCACCTCTGCCCGCACCGAACAGACCCCCTATACGTGCCCTGGACACCATCTCTATCTGCACCGAACAGACCCCCATACGTGCCCTGGACACCACCTCTGCCCGCACCGAACAGACCCCTATACGTGCCCTGGACACCACCTCTGCCCGCACTGAACAGACCCCCCATACGTGCCCTGGACACCACCTCTATCTGCACTGAACAGACCCCCCATACGTGCCCTGGACACCACCTCTGCCCGCACTGAACAGACCCCCTATACGTGCCCTGGACACCACCTCTATCTGCACCGAACAGACCCCCTATACGTGCCCTGGACACCACCTCTATCTGCACTGAACAGACCCCCCATACGTGCCCTGGACACCACCTCTGCCCGCACTGAACAGACCCCCCATACGTGCCCTGGACACCACCTCTATCTGCACCGAACAGACCCCCTATACGTGCCCTGGACACCACCTCTGCCCGCACCGAACAGACCCCCCATACGTGCCCTGGACACCACCTCTATCTGCACTGAACAGACCCCCTATACGTGCCCTGGACACCACCTCTGCCCGCACTGAACAGACCCCCATACGTGCCCTGGGCACCACCTCTGCCCGCACCGAACAGACCCCCTATACGTGCCCTGGACACCATCTCTATCTGCACCGAACAGACCCCCCATACGTGCCCTGGACACCACCTCTATCTGCACTGAACAGACCCCCTATACGTGCCCTGGACACCACCTCTGCCCGCACTGAACAGACCCCCATACGTGCCCTGGACACCACCTCTGCCCGCACCGAACAGACCCCCATACGTGCCCTGGACACCACCTCTGCCCGCACTGAACAGACCCCCATACGTGCCCTGGACACCACCTCTATCTGCACTGAACAGACCCCCTATACGTGCCCTGGACACCACCTCTATCTGCCCCACATTTCCCTGTGTGAGCCCTGAACCCTACCTATATTTGCCCCAAACTCACCCTGAGCACATCACCTCTAGGTCCCTGAAAGCGTCACCTACAGGTGCCCCAAATACACGACCTATATGGGCCGCAAACAACCCCGCAATGCCCCATACCCCCCACCGAATGTATGCTCCCCAAAGGCACCCCCGTGCACGCGCAGCAGCACCTGTGCTCGCACAGCTGTGCTGGCCGCCCCAGGACTTTGCCTGAACCTCAGCCATGTCCAGCACAACGCATGTGTGGGAGCCTTCGCCTCCGCTTCCTTATGAGTTGCTTGGCTCAGGTTTTTTTCTCCTTTTTTTTTTTTTATTATTATTGTCAGATTTAAAAGTTTTTCGAGCTGCTTCAATTTTCTTTAATGTCTTTTGTTTCTTGATTCGCAGGCAGGTCCAGTAATTAAAGTTAAAATCCCTAAGGACAGAGATGGTAAACCAAAGCAATTTGCATTTGTGAATTTCAAACATGAAGAATCTGTCCCTTATGGAATGAGTCTGCTTAATGGGATCAAACTTTTTGGAAGGCCTATCAAAATTCAGTTCCGATCAGGTACCCACAAAAAGAAAAAAAAAAAAACAACCCAAAACTATTAAATAACCTGATTACTGGAGAGAAAGCAAAGCTGCCGCCTTCTTCCCCCCTCCCAAAGTCTGCCCGATTTATATTTAATCCATTAATAGCGTTCATTGCACGTGCTTTGCATCACATTGTCACGCTTACCTAATTGTGGACAGTCTCATGGAGCATTGGGGTCAGAACAGGTCTGTGCACTAGCTGTTTTCTTTTGTCCTCTTGCTACAGCAAGGGACCTTTCTGTCAGCTGTGGCCAGGTATAACCCGTGAGCTGAGTCTTTTGTTTTATTGATGATTATCCTCTATGTACCCTTGGAAGCTGTTCTACACTGTCCCGTTAGTAGTAAAAGTTGCATTTGAGTTCAGCTAAGTGAGGCACGTTGGCCAGAACACTGCACCCGGTTGCATCTTTGCCATTGGGTATTCAAACAGTTGCAGTATCTTGTTTTGGGAATTTGATTGTATGCTTTTGCAGATGACTGATGAAACTCAAAAGCTAATTAAGCATTTGGAAACCATTAGCATCTGACAAGTTCGCTTCATATCCAAGTTACGCTAACTCATGTTTGTTGATCTTATGAAATGTTTGTTTCTCCTCAGGGAGCAGTCATGCATCTCACGATGGTAATTCATCTTGTTCCCCACATGGAAGTGCCAATACAAGCCCAGCCGGCACACCGCATTCAGCATCAAATCCTAGCAGGTAAGACCTATTCTGGTAAGCAAGCATTGGGTCCCTTTTCTTGTAGGCACAGGAGCATAGCTTGAATTAGGAAACAGTATCTGCACAGTTAGCTTTCCTGATTCTCCTTCCAAACACAAGGTAATCTTTCTTCCCTGTGGAGTAAGCGCTTGCGTTCTCAGTACTCTTGGAACTCGGCATTCTTGGTAGCTGAAAGCCTAATGGAAAAAGAGCAGCGCCGCCTTGAAAGTGGTTGTTCTCAAAAAGAGCTGTCTGCCAGTTCTTCTGGCCCAAGTGACTTGCCCGTTTAAAAAGCGTTTTGACGTGGCAACAGAAAAGATCCAGTGACGCGAAGTGGGGAGATGACCGCTGTCAAATACATCATGCAAGCACGTCTGCACTATTTTCACACAACAGTAGTAAGTTCCAGCTAGTGTTTGCAGGGTTATTATTTCGTAGTCAGAGTAACGTGACTTGGCTGCACAGGCTCCCTTAGACTGCAATAGTCTCGTCCTGAAATTCTTAATCTTTCTTTTTCTGCAGATATGATAGGAGTCCTGATCACATGGTAGCGGCAGGATTCACATCTGTGCAGAGGTCTCCCGATAACCTTCAGAGACAAGCCATGGTATGCTGTTCTCTTACGTTAAAATTGTCAAAATCTCAGGTCACCCACAGACGACAGTTGTGAAAGAACTGCCTCTAATTTTGAGTACTTGGACGTTGCCTTTGATGACCGTATTACATCACAGGAATGTGTTTATGGAGTGTTGAAACAACAATTCCAAAAGGTTTACAGTTCCTGCTGCTCTAAGTGTTTACTGTCTGGAAGCTCTTTGAACTTTAGGTGTTCAGCTATAGATAAAGCCATCGGTACTAGCTGTTCTGAAAGTTAGCAACTAGCCTTGTATTGTTGGCAAGTTTTCAAATCAAAGCTCGCTTGAAATGGGGTGTAAGCAAGGCGCTGTAAAGAATGGTGTTAACAACTGTTTGAATAAAAAAAAAAAAGCAGCTCTGATTTTTTTCTTTTTTTGTTGTTACTTGAATATTAACTCCTGAAAATCAACGTGTTTAATAGGCAGGAAGGAAGTCACTACAATACACAGATGACCCAGAGAAATTAAAAGGAATAACGGGTATCTTGGTTAAGGTGCATCACTTCAGTCTAACGTATACCTTGGAAAGCAACTAACTATGGGCTTTGTTTGATTATATTTAACATAATTGAACAATAACCGAAAAGGAGCAATAAATGGCATTAGAGTCTTCACTTAAGCACAGTATTTGGTGCTGTTCTTGGCACACAGTGCTTTCTCTTGTGTTTACAGTGTGGTTAATGTAGAATGTCAAGGCCAGCACAGGAGGTTAAAATTTGTCAAGCCCTTGCACCAAAGAACGGTTTATGCACTCTGTCAGTCAGGTACCAGGGAGAAAGTCCATCCAACCCACTAAGCCTTTTTCTCTTCCTTTTGCAGATGAATAGTGCTATGTGGCAGCAGCCTCAGTACAGCGGGAAGTTCGATCAGCCTGGCTTTCCTGTCTCAGGGTACCAGCACGGTCATCCATTTAATCACTCGTCAGCCCCTCAAATGCAGTGGCGCCCAGACGTACCTTCAGCACTGCGCAAGACCCGGATGAGTTCCCATCCCTATTTCCCGGAGGGTCGCCATTTCAGCCGCGAGCAGCGTTTTGGGGACCGTGGGCCCGACTACTGCAGGGGCAAAAGGGATGACTACAGCTACGAAGACAGAAGTCGTGACGCTGATCATCATTACAGGGGGAACAGAGATGACTCTGGCTACGATGACAGGAATCGCGATGGCTGGAGCCACGAATACGACAACAGAAGAGAGAACTACAGAGAGGGCAAATGGTGCCCATCGCGGCATTAGCGAGCCTTCAGGAGGCTTTAAAGAACTTGCTGGGAAAAGGAAGTTGAATCTGTTCTTAATTGTATATGTGTATAAAAACTCCCTCAAAGTTACCTTTTAACGTTTGTAAAACCATTAGCAGTGTAATCCTCCAAACTAGCATCTTAATTTTTAATGTGTTAACTCTTCACCTCAGGGTTTTGTGCAGGAAAAAAAAAAAAAACGTGCCACCATTTAAGGGAAATCATTGCCGTTTGCCTGTATTATAAAGAAAATCTGTTTGTATTTTTGTAGTGCAGTTGAAAGAGGAGCCTCTGTATCAGATACGGGCGTATGTCCTTTAAACAGATTTGAAGCAGTATGATGCTTTGTGGCATCTGATATATTTCAGTGTTTTGCTACAGAAACGGTCCCTTTGAACATGTCTTGGAGAAGAGGATTAAAAGTTTTCCTGTAAAATCGGTGGATAACCCATGCTCATTTAAATGTTTTGATAACACGTCTTGATTGATTCGATTTGCCTGCGTGTTTGTTCCTACCTTACGGCTTCTGATACTGATTTTTTCTAAATCGCTGTAGCAGTGGGCACTTTGGGAGTACTGCTGGTTTTGGTTAACCCAAGCCACGCCGGCAGCAGTTGCCTCTTGACCGCTTCCTTTTTTTCCCCCCCCCTAGGGTTAGAAAAGAGCAAGAATTTATAAAGTGCGTTAAAAATACAACAAACAAACAAAGCCTTATTGTCCGGCAGGCACAGTAATCCTTCGGCGACGTACGCTCCCGACTTGGTTGCGCCGGCGTGGCGTTAATCCAGCTAACGTTTCTGCCAAGCACGCAGGAACTGGGGTGGCAGCTTCGGGTATTCAAATGTTTAGATAACGGGGGGGGGGGGGGGGGGGGGCGGCCTTCAGGCCCCGGCGGGTCCGGAGCGGCGGCGGCGCCCAGCCCAGGCCAGGCCGCGGCGGCCGCGCACTACAACTCCCGGCAGCGCCCGGGGCCGCCGCGCCGCGCCCGCTGGGGCCGCCGCCGCCGCGGGGGCTGCCGGGAGGTGTAGTGCGGCGGCGGCGACCCCTCGCGGCCCGGCGGCGATGCTGGGCGGCGGCGGCGGCGGGCTGGGTCGCCTGCGGAGCTGCGGCGGGCGGCTGCGGGGGGGCTGGCGGCGGGCGGCCATGGCCGGCGGCGGCGGCATGGGCCAGCGGATGGTCTGGGTGGACCTGGAGGTGCGGCGGCGGCGGGAGGGCGGGAGGGCGGGCGGCAGCGGCGGGGCGCTCATGGCGGCCGGGCCGTGTGTGTGTGTGTGGCAGATGACGGGCTTGGACGTGGAGAAGGACCAGATCCTGGAGATGGCGTGCCTCATCACCGACTGCGACCTCAACGTCCTGGCCGAGGTGAGGCCCCGCCGCGGCCCCCCGCCCCGCTGCGTTTTGCCCCCCCGGCCGGTGCCCGGGCCGCGGCCTCGCACCTCGCCGCCCGCCCTGGCGCCACGGGCGGCGGCCCCGCTGGGCTGCACCACCCCGCCGACGCGGCGCCCCTATCCCCGCGTCCAGCTCCTCGCGACCAAAGCACCGCCGCCGCCGCCATCACTTTCCAGCTGCGAATGCAGGTGCTCATCAGTGACACGCGATCAACAGCTGCATGAGACATCACTGAGATGCGATCAACAGCTGTAAGGACCCGCTCAGGCCATCACCACCTTTTCTGCTGGCCTCACTAGTACCCTGTACCTACACGGGGAACATCTCCCACACAAACTTGAAGGCTGCTGCGCACAGCAGCCTTGCATTTTAAAGCTGAAACTGTCCCGGTTACCGTTTGGTATAAAACTCTTCAACAAGTCCATCATTGGGATTTGCTCACCTCTGTGTTTCTTTCTCACCAACAGGGCCCGAACCTGATCATTAATCAGCCGGACGAGCTCCTGGACGGCATGTCGGAGTGGTGCAAAGAGCATCATGGGAAGGTAACCATTCTCCCGCGGCCACGTTACAATTACTGTTTCTTTGTAACACTAAGAACGACATATAATTCAGAATTATTAGTTGCAGTACAGTCACCTAAAAAGGGACAACTCCTGTGCTGAACAGTTTGCAATGAAACAGAGGAGATAAAGAATGGGAGAAAGTAAGTACCGTGCTTATTTTGTAGCCAAGGAGCTGATGCGTAACGTTTTACCCAAGGTCTCACAAGTCGTCCATAGCACACCGGGGAACTGGTCTCGCGTATCCTTAAGCTTAAGCCTGTATCTGAACTGCAAGACTTTCCTGTAGCGGCCTACCCTTAGCTAGCTTGGCTTTTCAGAAAAGCGAGTGCTTGAAGCCGCTTTCTAACTTGGGAACAGAGAGCATCAGCAAAGGCCAGCAGTCAGGGAACGGACCCAAGAGATGTCTGGATCAACAGCTCGCAGGAAAGCCACGGGCAGGAACGAGACAAGCGTCCTCTGCTTGTTCTGTGGGTGCTTGCAGGGCTCTGGAGAGGAGCCTAAAAAAAAGGACCAGAGCTTTGCTGGCTCATGGTGTTACCTTCCTACTGTGTCAGCCTTGTAGATGAGCGAGCCTCGGAATAGGATCCGCCACTCCGATACGTGCAGCTAATTCCCAGAGTGAAAAATGCATGCTGAGCATTATGCCTCTCAGAGTGAGATTCACCATCCTGAGTCCAAAGGCAGCTGAAGGATCCAATTTGAAATGCTCACGAGAAAGCAAGTCTTGCAGCTGTGTCATCCTCAGGGATTTAGATGCCAAACTCTGGAGCCGCAGGGAGTACAGTCACCCGCTCATGAGTCACAGAGCCTCCGCTGCCCAGAGGCCGCTGCCATTCTTACCGTTTCTAAAAGGGTGGAGGCTCACTCCTTCCGTGTAAAACCAAACGTTTCTCCCACTCCCACGCTGGATCCTAGTGGGCAGAGCAGTCATGTGGTAAGAAGAAGCTGGGTTCAGTTCTCCGGTCTGCTTGCCGAGCTATCCGCCACGCCTGCCTCCTGCGGGAGCCCAGCTTGTAGGCCAGGCTGCATGGACTCCTCTGACAGCTGCTCTTGTTGAAGCCTGTGCTGTATTGCATAAAATAATTCAGAGATTACTTTGAACAGAGATCGGGAAGACTGGGTTTGAAATCCCAAGTTAGAATAGTTAAGAGAGTGGTGTTGAATAGTCCGGAGCTGACAAAATGGAAATTTATCAGTGACGATTTAAGTATCTGTAGGATCAAGCACAGCAATTTACTGCAAACATACTGGACTGTTATTTTTTTTTCTCCCCTATCCTCCTTAAGCACTGTAAACCTAGCTCATTTTTTCACCAAAAGCTTAAGTTTTGCAGAAATAGATTATTTTTAGCTGTTTCAGTCTCCAAGAAAGCTTCCCCCTTGCCAGGAGCAAAAACGTGAAAGGATTTTCCAGTCCCTCACTGTGAGTTGGAATTCAAGGTAGTTTTCAATCAAGTGCGGAAGTTTTAAGAAATCCGTAAACATCCCCCACCCCCTTGAGCATCCTACTCTCCCTGGGAAAGATGAGCAGCAGTTTAGAAAACAAAAATTCATTTACTACGACGGGTGCTTTTCCCCTTCTCCAGTGGAGAACTCAGACTCTAGTTCGCAAGTGATTGAGGATGGTAGCTTAAGCTACCACTGCTCCTGAGGAGCTACTTATTTTTAATTGACTAAGAAAAGAGAAGCCATTAAGATATAGATGAAAATGCAGCCACATAATGAATTTTTTAACCACCACTTGGATCTGTCAAGCAGATTTTTGCAGCACAGTCATGGAAATGTATATAGCACAGCCAGATGGAAATAAATCATTGAGAACACTTAAAGCAGATTTGACAGGATGACATTGAACTGTTTAAAAAAGGAAGGAAGGAACTTTTCTGATTCATAGGAATCCTGATACATACTCAAAGCAAGAGCTTCTACAGCTTGCACTTCTGGTTCTTTACACTACTCTGCGTGTTGGGGAGCTGAATGCCTGTTGTTAAACAGATAGAAGCAGTGTAATAATTAATCTCCTGGACTGTGCACATACAGGCATGTAAATGAAGGCTTGCATAAAGTCTCAGTAATTGAGAAGAACCCCCCTAGGGAGCGTAGCAAGCGTGTGGGGAGGGAAGTCACAGCAATTTCAATGTTGTCAGGACTGTTCTATTGTCACCTTTACTTTTGTAGATTTTTACTTAATGAGCGGTGCCCTCGAAGTCAGCGAGGCCTGCCTGTAAAGTTATCCAGCGTGAATAAAGGAAAGGAGATTTCCCAGAACGCGAGAGCACAGACTTATGTTGTCCTTTTAATACTTTCGGTCATGTTGGGGAATGAAACAACATTTTAATGGTTAATCTGTTGCTGTTGAGCATTTCTGGAAATATCTTTTATGGTAGTATATACTTGATTTATGATGGATGGCTCTTTCTTGCAGTCTGGCCTTACAAAGGCCGTGAAGGAGAGTAAAATTTCATTGCAGCAGGCAGAGTATGAGTTTCTGTCCTTTGTACGACAACAAACACCCCCTGGTCTCTGTCCTCTTGCAGGTAAAATATGTACTTTCTTAATACTAATAAGATCATCCCTCCTGCGGTTCCCAGTTGGACGCTGGAAGGCCTGTTGATGCACATGGCAGGGATGCTTTAGTTTTTTTACGCAGAGATCTAGCATGCAAATCCAAATCTGTTTACTTAAGAAAGGTTCAGTAATGTGATCACCCATTCTGCAAATCCTGCACGTCATTCGTGCAGGAAACTTAAATTCTTTTCAGTGTTCACGTTTCATTGTACAGTTATGATCGCGGTGGGCGAGGTAACTGCTGACAGCAACCAGTGACTGTAAAACCTGAAGAGTAAACGGAGCAGCGTCTTCTCCTCGCTGACCGCGTGTATCAAATGAAACACCAAATACTAATCTTCCAAATGTCCTGTTACTTGGAACTAAATGCAGGGCATTCACATACAGTCTTAGGAACATTGCTGAGTGAAATTAATACCGATGCTTATTTTCACTTGGTGGAAAACCAGACGCTTGTGTAATACTACTATGACAATTTCTGTCAAGCAGATATTTAATTATCAAAGTGAGTGAAGTGTGAGCATATAGGAATAACGTATTTAAAGCATGTGTGATCCTAAAAGGAAGATCTGACAAGCCTTCCCGATCACATTTACTAGAAAACGAGTTACATGAGCTGCTCGTGAACAGCTTTTTATGCCCTGTGATCTTTCCCCAGCTTGCTTAGCCTGCTTCTAGTTCAGCTGTCGTTCACAGTAGCTTTGGACCGTCTTTGAAGACATCTCTTGTTTTGTGTCTCTGTAGGCAACTCTGTTCACGCCGATAAGAAGTTTCTTGACAAATACATGCCTCAGTTCATGAGGCACCTTCATTACCGGATCATTGACGTGAGCACTGTCAAGGAACTTTGCAGGTAACTATTCCTCAAATTATAGACGGCTGCATAAAAGATAACCTAGGGAAGCCTGTTAAGTGGCACTAACACACCCTCTTCCAGAACAAGGGTGAAGGCTGCTGGGAGACTGCTGTGTGCGGCCCTCCTTCTTTCATCCGTTCTGTTCAGGCTGAGGCACGGAACAAGCCGTAAAGTACTCGGCAAGCTGTGCGCACGGGCATTTGCAACACTTCAGTCCTCAGGGTTGTCGCTTCTCTGTATGCCACTGACACTGAAATTCTTTCACCAACTGTAACAAACCCGCATGGACATGTTTTTGACTCTTGCTTTACTGTTAACAGCAGCATTTTCTTTCACTTCCAGACGCTGGTATCCAGAAGAATATGAATTTGCACCAAAGAAGGCAGCCTCTCACAGGTGAGGCTTCTACTTGCCTCTGTAGAATAGGGGTGCCATACAGGAACCATGCTCTTCACGAGCAGACTATGGAGCCGTGTGCCTCCAGACATGCTTGTTCTAATGCGGAAGATGGAGGTTGTGCGATTTGGCTCCCCATCACATAGTTTATATTGTGAAACGTGGTTAGGGTAAGGAAAGACATCATAAAAATAAAGAAAACCAGAAGTTTCCCTATTTGTTACGATTCACTGTTTACTGTTCCAAGCCGAGATACCTGTGCGGCAATGCAGTTATATCACTGCTGAGACATCACATGGAAAACGTAGCTTAATAGTGTTTTTTCGATCCTTGTATCGGGCAGGCTTGTTCAGAGATGCTAAGACTAGAGGACTGCAAATGGGGAGATAACGTTCTGTTCCTGGCCACTTCCTGAGGGCGTACTATGTTAAAAGAATCAGTTTGCCTTTCAGCGAAGGAGTTTAATTTTGAGTTACGCTCCTGTCCAGGTCTGAGGCATCCTTAAAAGTTTATTTGCTTTGAGGTTTTGGAATACAAGACACTACATAGGATTAGCACTTCTAGGCAGCTGTCTTTTCTAAGATTGTAAGCTGTTCTGAACAGAGGAAGCAGCGGGTCTCGTGCAGCGAGATCCATAGGCTTTGATGAGTTCTTACGTTTTCCTCTATACTGTAGGCACAGTAAGTGCATCCATTTTGCTCTTTTATCTACTCAGACTACCTATAGACAAAAATGCAACACACCTTCACACTACTTTTTGTGGGTGTTATTCTTTTGGTACTTACAGTTCTGGACTTTCCTAAGCGACAGTGAAAAAGAGCAACTGATTCATCTTTTCTCCTTGTCCTGACGTGGCCTTGCTAGACAGGAGAGGAGGCTCTGGTACAAAGAGAGGAGGAACGACTATTGCAGAGGTCTTGATTGAAATCCAGGATTGTTGTGCTGCCCAGTAAAAATGCACAGAAGTACAGCTTCTCTGGGGGCCTTAGCATCTAAACAGGCAAAGTACAGTAAGGAGAGGCGCAGCAACAGAAATGAATCAGTCGCACCTGTGTGTGGTACAGAAACCAGATGACTGGCCAAAGCAGGAGCTACCGCCAGGTCTCCCGAGTCCTTGTCTCTTGTTTGCTTTCTTGGATTGATAGTGAACTGCTTTCAATCGTTGAAGCCGTAGAACCTGTTGGCCTTCCAGAACTTGAACGTCACAGTGACACAAACTAATAAAGCTGTATGTTACTCCCTGACACGTCAGCACTAGTGAATTTTTACTGCTTTCCACATACCGAAGACTAGTGAAAGTGTCCTCCCCCCGCCGACGGACTCGTCATCCGTGCATATCAGAGTTATTTCTTATAGCCTGGATTCTTTTTTTAAAGAGCATTACTATCCAGATGTAGCTGAAGGTGTGTGCATGCGTTCTGAAACCCTCCTTAATTCTTTTCCAGGGCGCTTGATGACATCAGGGAAAGCATCAAAGAGCTTCAGTTCTACAGAGACAGCATCTTCAAGAGGAAAACGGATGAAAAGAAAAGAAAACTAATAGAGAATGGAGAAAGTGATAAAACTGCCAGCTGATTTCTCTTCTTACAGTGCCATCCCACAGCATACACTAGACGTATCTCCTGGTTCTTTTTTGTTTGCTGTTCTCTTGGGAAGCTGCACCCTTCAGTTACCTTGTTTCTTAACAGTTGTTAAAATGCAGACGGAAGTCTCAGTTACTGCTGCTTTTCTGTTTGAGCAAGGAATCTGCCCATGTAAGTCTTGGCAGCTCCTTCATTTGTATGTACTAGGTGAAATCTGCTGTTTGATACTCCTCTTCATCTGGTTTTAGATGCAGTCTTTCGCTACACAATAAAACCAGTTCTGTTGACATAATACTTTCATGCCTTCTTTCTTTAGCGTTAGCCACAAGGTGGTGGCGGCTAACGCTGCTAGGTGAAGCAGCCTCCCATAGGTCTGCGAAATAAAATGCTATGGGAAGTTTCTTTCATTCTTCATATACGGTCATCTTATGTATGCATTTTGCATTTGCGGGCATTTAACAAGAAAACCCTTTTTGTGCAGCACCTCCACTTAGAAACAAGCTGAGGTTGCACATCAATGAGCATAGCCTACCAAGCGGTAGGCAATGGAGTGGGAAAGGGATGGCCGTCTTTTCTCTCTCTCCAGCTTATGTGCAGCAATTCCAGTAACAAAGCTGTCTTCAGTTCCAAGGTGGACATTAGTTTGCTTTATAGAACTGCCACGTGGGCAGCATGTGTGTGTAAAGGAACTGCCCAAGAAACTTGATTTGTGATCAAGCAGATGACGTTCCAGTTTACGGAAAGACCCAAGTGCTTCAGGTCCGGACAGCACATACTGATACAATAGCTGGATCAGCCTTCAGTGATCACTTTGAAAATGTCTAGCCTCTAACATTCCCAGTTCTCACAACATACTCATGAGACTAGGCAATGCAAAAAGTTTCCATGATCTGAACTGACCTTCGGGCCGGGTTTAAGCAGAAAGCGTTACCGCTTTTTAGCTGTGCAGTGCAATCGCAAGTCCAGGAAAACTTACGTACAAAAGGGAATGCGTGTCAGGAGAGAGTCCTGAACTTTTCTCTGCAAGTAGGTCTATTCAGCAAGACTTCTCAGAATATTAGATTTAAAACAAAAGCATTCTTAAAATACTCTGTTCAGTAGCAGAAATTATGACATACTTTTCCATACTGAACAGCTAAATGCAAGTCTTACCAGTTTTTCACAGCTCTGTGACAGGGGAGGCAAATGCTTGCAGCAGGGACCACCGTGACAGCCCAGAAGTCAATGACACCAGCGTTAAGACTTCGAAAAGAAAAATGTATTACTGCTTATTGGACAAAACCACAAAAGTAATTGAATCATTCCACACCTGCATGTCCCTCATGTTTTCTGCATTGATAATTACTTCAGTGTCACAGCTTCTAAGGAAAAGATACTGCAGAGCTTTGCAAACATTACGCTCCTTGCCTATGAAAATATCAGTGGGAAAGGGTCTGATGGGCTGTCCCAGAACTGCCGTGATGACCGAGTTGGTCCCCTGGTAGCTTGTCAATTCGTGAGAAATGCTCACTTTCCTTAATCATATAATTACAGGCTGTGATTACGGCCTGTCTTTCCCGCCCCCCCCCCCCCCCCCCCCGAATTGAATGAAATATTTCTACCCAGTTCCACAGCAAGCAAAACCTAGACGTCTTCAATACCAAAGAGATCAAAGCATTTAAGCGTTAATGAAGAGACGAAACAATGAATAAATATTTCAATTTTTACAATTACTGCGGCTTTGCCTTGTATGAATGTAGCAATTAAAGTCTGTAACTGGTATTTCTGTGCTGCTTGACTGTCTCACAAGAATCGGTGCAAGTCTCCTCTCTTAGCTTGCAGCTTCTTCTACTTCCAAATTTTGCTCTGTGTTTTCAAATCTGCATTATGATGCATTGTAGTATACCGCACAAAAGCGCTCAAAAATCATGCGCTATTGTACACCTAAATCCTCGAGTCAGTCAGAGAAACGCACTAGGAACCACCGCGTCACAAGCTAGAGCCAACTTCCCCATTCATCCTCGCTTCACCGAGGGCGAGCCCTTTTCAACAGTTCTCACCTGATTTTGAGTTCCTGTTGAACTCCCAGAGAAGAGGGCTGATGTGCCTCCTTGCCTTCTGTTGAGAACTCAGATGACTCGCGTCTTGTATAAATGCTCGTTTTATAGTGAGCTATCAGCCAAGTCAATTATTAATGGCAAATAAATATTCAATAGCTAAATACAGAGGCAACTAATGATTAGAAAGTGAAAGCCTAAGGAATAAAATGCAAGTAATAGAGGAGGCCTCGTAACACTACCTTTCCTCTTGTTTCTAAGGAAACAGTTCCTGGCAGTAATTAAGTTAAACGGAAAAAAAAAGATGCTATTGTCTTTGTGAATTACCGCATTCAGCTTCATGCTATGGACTCTCCCAAAAGGTAAGTTCACCGTCTGATCAAGTACGCATTAATTTTGTGCGTGGTTTTTGAAATCAGATTCCTTGCAGAAAACAACTGCCAGCTTAGAAGCAACTAAAACACTAAAGATATTCAGATTTAGATTTGGGCACCTAAATCCAATTATGATATCTTTTTTATTATGATGTCTTGCTCTCTGATAAGCAACAAGTGTCTCCAATTTAAAACCACGTCTTTTACACATGATGGAAAAAGCAGTCATTAATAAAGCTGCTTTAATGACTACAATTGTATGTTTCCCTTTCTGCACAAGCACTAGAAACAAGAAATAAAAGCAGGAAGTCATTTGTATTATTAACCACTAGAGGGAGACACCTATATTCTGAACGGAAAAAAAATCGTGGGCAGAAGTAAGCGATTCAGAGGTCCGCAACAACAGGCTATAGCATTTCAGCAATGTGTTTTCCTCAGATCAAAGTAATTGCAGCACGTTTGCAAGCTTCATTAGAGGGAAAGTCAGAACACGGACGTGGAAGTCTGGACTTCCTTTTTTCAGCTAATTGCTCAATGATCTGAACAAACCCCTCCGAACCAAAATTTGGCCAAGTTGGGTTCCTAGACTAAGCCCTCAGAAAAAAGGGATAGCTTGAGTGGAGCCGAGTACAGAGACCAAGATCAGTGCCTCTGACTGGCGAAATCACTCTAGTCCGGGGCCTAGCTAGTGACCAGCACCGAGGACGTGGACTTTAAAGTTGCTCTGGCATTCGCTCAGTTGCCCCATCTATGAAGCGAGTATTATCCATCTCTAAGGGCGAGAGTGAGCCTGCGGTACTTTGCTTCCTAGAACAGTGAGAGTTGCACACAGAGTTGTGGTGCTGTACTAACGATTCATACCTTGTTGATCTCCAAATTGCCCTAGCAGTATCTGAACTGCAGGTCATGCAGCCCCTCAGGAGGCCGACTGCGCGTGCAGAATGAAAACCTGTGCAGCTCCCACGTTCCCACACACAGGCCTGTTTCTAGTCTCCTCCTCCTTTTTCCTCCTTTTCCAATTCCATTCATGGTCTCCGACGTCTCCATTCCTCCCTTGGCAGCGTGAACGAATGGGCTAGAAGCTTGCTAGGCACTGTGTACGAGCTTTCAGTGCATGAGGAGACACACTGACTTAATGGGGCTATTTATGTGCTTGTTGAAGCTGTCTGTGGGTCTGGTTTTTTTAGGGTGGAGCCCTTCACAGTGGGCCCGCTGCTCTAACTGACTAGGAGCAGCACCTGCAGCACAACATATTAAAATATTAGACAGTGCGAGTACCACTCAGTCTGATGGAAGGAGCAGAACCAATTTGCTTTCCAAACAGATGCATCTTCCAACTTCTACTTGACCGAATTAAGAAAGTCATCTGCTTACGTTAATTCAGTAAAAATGAAAAGAGTAGATGCAGCTAGCCCATCCACTTCTGCGAGCTTAAGACCACTAAGATGCATCTTGTGAAGGTTTGCCAGTTCATACTGTAGGCTCATCAGGACGTGATCTATCCCTGCGTGGTCTCTGTGCAAAGCAGGACGTTTAGCGCTCTCGTCAGAAAGAGAGGAAAGGGATCTCAGAGAAATACAGACTGGCATTCGTTACTGGCACTAGCAATACTTAAAACTAGCAACCAACTGGAAAGAGAACTACCTCATCTACAACCCCTTCTTCCTCTGGTCTGCGTCAGCAAGTTCCCTGAGCTGTCGCGGGCGAAGCAGCGTGCGGCACAACGCACTGCGGCAGCAAGCCCTACGCACCGGATCAGCATGCACGGGAGATGACAGCACCGTGCGCGACGGTCACCCTGCGCGAAGGATGCTTCAGGCTCCTCGTGAGCCAGAGAAACAGGAGCTGACAGGTAAAGCCTGGCAGGACACCTCGCCTGCCTCAGTTACCGGGGGAGAGGGGCTCTGTTGTAAGGGGCAGAACAGCTGCCAGCATGAGCGCAATCAGGAAACGCAACATAGGCCCAGTTTAACTCAGGGGGATCTAGGTAACACGGAAGATAAAAAATAATCTGCTCTTCTCTCACTGCATTTCAAAGACTACGTGCTTGGCACTAACTGGCATCTCAGTCCTCGTGCCAAGCTGGTGCTGACTGGGCCAGAAGAGAGGCAGACCAGAAGCAGTAGCACCTTTCTCAGGCCACCTGTACCAGGAGTCACTTACTTGACTGACACAAACAAGCTTTTACCCCTGTTACCAGAAACAGGGCAGATTTCACATCATCAAAGCCAAATCCTAAGTGAGGAATCATCACTACCAGCAACAAGCCCCCCTGGTTGTCCTTACCTGGCTATCCTGAGCTGTCAGCAGCAGACCCCCACCTAGCTCCTCGGTGGGGTCCCCAAAGTCACCAAGCTCCCCGGAGAACCAAGCAGCACCCAGGACCAGCCACAGCTGCCTCTAGGAGCTGCGCCCTGGGAGCTGCGCCCTTATATAGGCCTCTGCGCGGCCCCAGCTAAAGGGGGCTTGAGCCGCCCTCGTCAGGGCCCAGCTGGAAGAAGGTCCCAGCTCCCACGGATTAGGGCAGCCCACAGAGCACGTCAGCAGCAGCTGCACCTGCCTAGAGCTTCCCAGGAGAGGTGGAGGCCTCCTGGGCTGCCCCCACCCGGCTCTGCTGAGCTGTCCAGTCCCAGCAGCCCCCCACGACCTCCAACAAGGTTCCCACGCTGTGTGTCACTTACCGCTGGTCCTGCGGCTCGTCCTGTTCCAGCCCTCAGCAACGCCCGCTCCACCACTGTCCTCCAGCCCGTTCTGCTCTCCGTTACCCAACGCCGAGGACGGCGGCCGTGTAACTCAACGTAACGCGCAGGGCGGGCTCGGAGCTCCTCGCCGGTGCTGCGAACAGCCGTAGCCCCCCCGGCTCGAGTGGGAGAGGGCAGCATGTGGCTTATTTACCCGTGGGAACAAACGCCAGCGCAGACGAGGGGCGAGGCTGCGCTCTCTCCAGCCACAGAACCAACAACGGGAGCGCAGCCGCCATGCCTTGCCGTTTCCTGAAGTTCAATATCGGACAATTCGCCTGAGTTTTCCCTTCCCCCTTTTCCCCTCCAGCAACTTACAGACTCAACTCATAAAAAAAGAAAAAAAAAAAGCTATTTCTGCTTTTATTCCTGCAGGGACTCTAATGCTGTTCTCGGTGCCTACAAACCACACCGAGAGACGACTCTCAGCAAAGGAAACGGTCTCTCCTGACACGGAATGCCTCCGCATCTTTGAGGTGCTGCTGCTGCTGCAGCAACAGAGCTTCAACAGGGAAACATTTAACCTGAAGCTACAATAAAGTATCTTCAATAAACAGCATTAAAATCCTCTGAAAAAGACAATCAATAGCACTCGCTCGTGCCCAGAGAGGCATTTCATACCGGGGCAGATCAGGACTGAGCTCGTTACTGCATGAGGCACGACTGCACTTCAGACTGTGCCTTGAGTGCGCGGGCTCTGCGTGCCCACCCGAGATGAACAACCGGAACAAAACACACCCACCTTCCCCGGCAAGGGGTACTGTAGGTGGTAGTTAGGAAAGACGCTGCCGTTTCTTTTTCCTTGTGTAAAAGCACTGCACTTTGGCACATTGTAACCGGACCAAACACCTTGTGTTTTACTGGGTTTGCGCTTAAAAGGCCTTCCTGTCCTCACCACCCTGACACGCTGTGTGTAAGGGGTCCCTCGGTACGGCAGACGCAGCTGTTTCAGGTACGAGTGCGGCACGGGTTCTAGCTACGACCCATGGGGCAGTGCAAGCCTGCCCCAGCATGGGGCAGAGAGCGTCCTTCAGCCCCTTCCCTCTCCCTTTTCGGGAAGGATGCTGGAGAACATCTGCCTGCAGAAGAGTTTCTAGTGAGGCACTCACCAGTGACCCTGATCGATGGGTTTGTCCTTGCGCGACACCCCGCGCTTGTAAGCACAGCGTTATCGGCTCCGAAAGGCACTAGCCCTTCTCCGAGGTCAGGCGAGACAGCGGCCTGCCAGCACGCGCTGCAAAGGGTTAACGGTTTTCCGGAAGTAAGAATCACCCGAATTTTAACTGACACGTCCACACACCCAGCTGAAGGTCAGTACCACGGCGTGATGCAGAGGCACATTCAGAGGCTCAGTTCAGCGCAACGTTTCCTGGTCTCGCTGGATTAGGTACTTGCGTAAGTTCGTGCCGGTTATTAAAGTAAAGCCGCGCTCAGTCTGGGCACCTCGGCCAGCTTGCCTGTGAAGCTCGCTGTCCTCCCCCCTGCCCTCGCTGTCCCCGGTACAGACCTGTCTCCACCGGGCGGGGAGAGCAAAGGATAAACTGCAACTCTGCTCGCTTTAAACAGCATAGTGTTAAAAGGGCAGGCTCCGTTGTTAAAGCCAGCAAGAAATTCAGCAAGGAACGTAGCCTTAAGTGCGAATGAATAAATGAATAAATAGTAGCTTTAAAGCAAGAGCTTCCATTTTCTCTTGTAAAGCCTAAGGGCGAGATTAGACTGAGCTCCCTGTCCTGACCACAGGCCTGGGAGGCACAGACGAAGCAGCTCTACGCCGGCGAGCGCGCGCATCGCGGTGACAGCCCGGCGTTGGCGCGGCCGTGAAGCGCCGGTGCATCGCCGCGTCTCCAGTCGTGCTCTGCACCTTCGCCGTTCTTCGTTGGCCTGGTCCGACCCCCATCTGAGTCAATGACAAAATCCATACGGACTCTAGCGGCCACACGATTCGCTTTAGAGCACTTTGACATTTTTATGGTCACCTGGTAAACCCGAGTGCATGCACCGAAAGGAATAATTATAATCAAAGTGAATATTCACAGGCTTCGGGGCCAAGAGGGGCCACTCTGGTAGTCTAGTCTGAGCTGCTGCTTACCACAGGGCAGAGTATTTCATTCGCTTGCTCCTCTGGTGGAGGAAGTTCCGCATCCTACCGTATAACTTAACACTACAGAGTCCAATAACGTACTTGAATTAGAGCTTATCTTTTAGGAGGCCATCCAATCTCCACTTGAAGACTGCGAGTGATGGTGAGTTTCTCATTTCCTTTGTGAAAGTGCTCCAGCACTTAATTACTGCTGTTGCTGTGAAGGTGTGGGTCTTACTGCTAATTTGAATTCTTCCGGCTCAGTTTTCCAGTCGCTACTAGGTGTTACGTCCTCATCTCCTAGTAAAAAGATCCCCTTCATATTTGATCCATTCGCCATAGCTAGATATTTAGAGGCCACGTACGGTTACCTTGCTGGAAGAGCTGCTCTAGAGTCCTCACTGTTTTCACAAAGTACGCCTGAGTTTACTCCTCCCTGAGAAGTAGCAATAGTTTTAAATCAACACCAGCAAAATGAACTTTTATTTCTGTCGTGTGGGACTCAGTTAAGCAGTAGGTTCGCACTACAAAGGTTTCGCTGTGAGATAATTGACCACAACGTGTGCTATTTATTCTGCACGGAAAATGAAGGTACAAGTGTCTTCAAGCTCACTTATCACACAGAAACTTCACTCACATCGGGGGCTGTTGTGATCAGAGCGCATCAGTCAAATGTTTAAGCCATTTTTAATATTTTTGAAGTGCTTAAAATGTTTTCCTGATGTGCAAATTTCCTGCTGAGTAGCATGTGGGAAAATAAAAGCCTAAACCCTGATTGTTCCTGGAAGCTTCCAGCCCATCATGCCTGTGCACAGTCTCCACTCGGGCGGGCTTAAACTTGAGCTAGAAGCTCTCCACAAAACCCAGCAAAGCCCCAGGGGCTGGTGCTGATGAGTCAGTAGAGGCTGTTCCTCCCTCAAGGCTGCTTCTGCATCAGCGCGACGGCGAGGTCGCGGGCAGCGTGCTGCCAGGCTCCGCAGCTCGCCACGAGACGCGGCTGAGAAAGGAGCTGCAGATGAGGCTGTTCCAAAGGCTTTTGGTAAATATTTTGATAGCGCTCCAATGAATGAAGAACC
Source organism: Struthio camelus (assembly GCF_040807025.1). Taxonomy (NCBI): domain Eukaryota; kingdom Metazoa; phylum Chordata; class Aves; order Struthioniformes; family Struthionidae; genus Struthio; species Struthio camelus. The sequence goes on from NC_090963.1 coordinate 685,618, forward strand.
CCAGCCCCATCGCCCGACGCAACCTGGACACACGTGCCTCCGCGGTAGTTGCAGCTCTGAAAGCACAAAGCGCTTGAAAGAGCGAAGCATCCCTTTCCCGCTGAAAGAGAAGAGGGGGCAGACACGCGGATGAGACTAGTTTGAAACATCACACCCACAAGTGCTGAAATTACTCTTGAAAGTGGGACTTGGGAACACACGACTTTTCAAAGTTAGCTTGCTTTTCATGCCAGCACATCTCTTCCTCGGGTCCAGGCAGACAGCCGGTGTTCGTCCTGCAGGGGAAGAGCAGTGCTTTCGTCACCTTCGATCCCATTACGCCGTACGGTGCTCCCATCTGCTTTAATCAAACTGTCTCATCCCAGAGAGGACTGTGTTTCAGCGGTAAGCGAACTGTTCCCTGGGCACAGATTACACCTGAGAACTTCCTCAGATGTTCGGAATGTGCTCCAATGACTTTTCCCGTCTTAGTTTAATGTAAATCAGAAACCATTCCAAACACATGCAGACTGTTTACTTTGGCCAGCAAGAGCTTCAGGGACACAGGCGGCACAGCCTCCAACCGCCCGCAGCTCGGGGAGGCCGAGGGCCTCCAGCTCCCACTCCCCTGCCGGAAGGAAGAACGGCAAGAGGAAGATGAGGGAACGCCTCCTCTTTTCCGAGCTCCTCGGGAAACCCTGCAGCTCGTATTTTACGGCTTGCCGCTGTCATTTTCCCTGACGTTCAACAAGCCAGAAGATTTAAAATCTGGAGCACGCATTCGCAGTCTGTAATTATTTCTAGGGAATTCCCAAGTATTCTCTCTCCCCTTTCCAGCCCTTTTCTTGAGTTCAGGCTCATTTATTCTTCCGGGATGCTTTTTGCTTCCTCCCCCGTCCTCCGGAGCCAATCTCTGCAGGCCAAAGGTGAGCTGAAAGGAACCTCGACCATCTGGTTTCTTTTTCCTGCTTATTTCTGTGATCACTGAGGATGAAGAAACAGAAGGGGGGTGCGTGGGATGCTATTAATGGAGTAATAAGCATCTTTTCTAAATGAGACTCTTTAACCTCAGCTGCCCTTCTCGTTTCAACTGTTCATCGCTCCCTTTCCTTCGTGAATGCTGAGCAGCGCTGCTGGCGAACGCTGTCACGAGATCCGTGCCCTTGGTCCCCAGGAGCACACCTTGGCAGCACAGCAGACGTGAACAAACGCCTTTTGACGTTGTCATTAAGGAAGTTTAAAGAAAAAAAGATAAAAGAAACGCTCGGGCTGCATAAAACAGATTCGTCCCTTGCTCACCTTGTACTTCACGGGCAGCTTTCCACCCTTCCTTAAGGGCCCAGGTCTATACTAACAAAGAAGGACAGCAAGTCCAGAAAGCGCACATTAAGCTGAATGGCAGCTCCACTGGCAGCTACGAAAGCGGCTGCTGGAAGCTGCTGAGGATGCAGCGCGAAAACGAGCAGCCAGCGCCGACACCAGCCCGGAGGAGCAGGCTGCGCCCTGCGGCTCGCCTCAGCCACCCAGCGCTCCGCGACACACACCCGAGCCCGTAACAGTTTCAAATACGCTGGCCGCCCGGGGGGAAGGTTTCATACCCCAGCAGGCTTCGCCCGGCCCAGCGTCCTCCCGCAGCGAAGCGCAGCTCGCTCCGTTCATCTGCGCGCCTGCTGGGTTCCTTCTGCGCGCTGCCAAGGATCGCCTAAGTAGACGTATGTCAGCATAACTCCACTGGCCTTAGATTTCTTAGCTGAGACACTTGCAATTCCTTGCCGCTTCTGAAAAGTTTGGCAGCAAAGCATTCCTCTTTTCAGCTCCGTAAACAGAGCATCTGCAAGTCCCTGCAGCCCCTGTGCAATCGGCAGTGGCTAACCCCCCGACCGCCTGCCGATCTCTCCAGGTTAACCTTACGGGTAAGGTCTTCGCACAGCAACTTGGAAACGCCCAAACTCGGGTTCTCAAAACAATTTTGGCTTGTGGTCCTTCCTAACAACTTCTTACTTTATCCCTCAATTACGGTAATTCAAGTTATTCCAAAAAACAGTGGGATGACATCAGCAGGCAAGTATTCGTAAGATACACTACTTTTCTATTGCTTTTCCATCCTTCCTTCCTCACACTTGTCTGCAGAGTACCTGGAGGAGCCGTTTGTGCAGGCCCAGGGCCTCCGCAGGGACTTTCTGCCATACCGATTTGGGGGCTAGAAACGGCGTACAGAGAAGGCTAAAAGGCCGACCGTGACCTGCACAGCTCTGCAGAGAGCGCAGGCACGGCAGGCCTCCCGTCCCGCCCGGCCTTCCTCGCGCCTGGGAAACCAAGGCGGTTGGCTTCCCTTCCACTCTGCCAGCGATCTCAGAAGGACACGTACTGCCCATCTGGCACTGGGCTTTTCAAAGCAAAAAATAAGCCCGTTTACCAGTGAAAAGTGGCCCAGTTTTGATCATATATGGCTTTGAATTGCCAAGATGTGCACGTTCGTGCCTTGTTTTAGAAAACGGCTATTTCACTGACTGAACAAAACAAATTCAGAGAAAAGGCAGAACAGCAAGCAAAGATAGCAAACGCTGTAGCTGAGAAAAGGAGACAGGCAGACCGGTTCACACGTAAAGGCCCTGTTTCTCTAACTTTGCTGTATATTTAGAGGACGGAGTTCTCTAGCATAGCTGCGGTTACTATGCCATCAAAGCCAGTAAAGCTGATGCTCGGCTGGCAACCTAAAATACTGAATACCGAACAGGGTGCAAACGCACCACATGACAACTTTTCTGGACACGGCTTGGCCAACAAAATGCTGAAGGCGAGACCAGGCCAAAGCAACCTGTCTTCACCATTGCAGAGTGCTTTCAGCCAGCAACGTTCCCTGCGTTGCTTCAGCTGTTTCCCAATGGAAAGCGGATCGCCCACCCGCGGGAGCGGAGCTTTCTTGGGGCAGGCACGGCCTCTTGCTGCCGCGAGGGCACAGCGCCAAGCACCGGGAGACCGGGAACCCACCACGGCCAAAAACAAACCCGAAAAACCCCCCAAACCCATCCCTTACTCTACAGAGACTGCTAGAAGCTGGTACGGTCTAGCTCCTGCAATGCTTTAAGAGCATCCTCTCCATCATCGTCGTACCTCCTCACTACCGTTACTGTCTAACTTTCCCTTGAGATAGTCTAGAAAAAGAGCTACCAGTCTACAAAGCTAACAGATACAGGAGAGCGCACGAGGTCTATGCTTCCCTGTTTCGTTTTTATCATCAGTATTAATAATAATGACCATCCAAGGCTTTTCAATCACTCTTACTATAACACCTGCTCTTCTAACGGTTGGGATGATTGTTACTTGAGAGAGGTAGTGAATTAAGGGTGCAAATAAATGAGTCTTTCAAATGCGTCTCTCCTTCGCCAGTGATTCCTAACCAAGTAGGCAATCGAGACGTGTCTTTTTTTATTTACCGTTTGCGGGTACTGAGGCGCTGCGGTCAGGCCCAGACCCCGTTTCACAAGGCAGTAAGAGGCCATCGCCGCTGCTGCGCCGTGGGAAGACGGCCGCGGCCCCTCCTCAGCCTTGCACAAATCCTGGATGTGGCTGTTTGCCGTGGAGGGCCCTTCCTGCACGGCTCGCTGAAGGTGACCGACATGCGGCACTGCCCTGTTTCCCGTGAATTTGGGCTGGGACCTTGGAGAAGTGCTTGCTTAGACCTGGGGATGCGCCATTCCCTGTAGCTCCAGCAGGCGCTAACAGAAAGCTGGCTAAACCCACTTCCCCATATGCCGTTAGGATAGGCTTTGTCTTCGATTTGCATTTTGTTAGTTTTTTCCCCCTTACTTTGACTTCTTTTTTTTCTGCCCTACTTCTTTTCATATTTCATTCTTTTTTAAGAGGCTTTTATTTGTCTTGTAGCATTTCTTTTTTACAGAAAATATGCCATCTGTGTTTATACATTTTTAAATATTGTTTATTCTTGCTTCTGAAGTAACTGTGGTATATAAAGGATTTTTATCTCCTTTCCTGTATTCTGCAATAGCTTTCCCGTTTTTGTACACTGGCATCTTCTGAGGTTCTGATTTAGTACAAATTTGTTATGCATCTTGGCAAACGGCAGATAAAACCCACCAAAGCTCTCAATTCTCTCCTCGTGGAGGGCCCGAGCCCAGCAGCCCAAGGCTTCCGCATCCCCTGCTGAAACGCATGGGACGCTGCGTCCTCTACAGCAGCAAGACTGACTCCTTCGCTACTGCTTGTTCATTGCCGTGAATGTGAACACATCAAGTATCAAAACGTGTCCACCTCAAACGAGGCATGAACAGCTCCAGAAATCACACCTTCTCTGGAAAGCCTTGATAACGCCTGCGGGCTTCACAGACATTAGTTTCATATTAGAAACAAATCTCTCCTCTGACTGTGCAAGTTCCACATAAACAACAGGAGAAAGGAATTGTCTGACCCCCTTGGCCGCAAATACCTGCCCGGGAGCAACCGTGCTTTTGTGAACGGCCCCCTTCATTTCTGTGGTATTATTTACATGAGGCGTTATTTATGTGCCTAACTCTTTGAAAGTTCAATCAATACAGCAGTTATGATTGCAGAGTTTTTGAATAATAAAATAACATTCTGCACTTGCAGTCTCATTATTTATTTAACCAAAGTGCTTTATGAAAAATTATAAGCTGATTGAATCAGACTTGCTCATAAATGACCAACAAATGAGACACAACAAAATCTCGTACAGACTGCTGTTAAAATACCTGTGCTAGAGGAAACCTGCTCTATGCTGTTTTGTATTGCTCGTCCACCCAGGAATCCACGCTAGTGTTAAATCCTCCTGGCATATAAAAAGGTATCAACCAAGTTCGAGTGAGAATATGTGCTATTTCTCCCTTTCTCCTGGTCTTTCATGCTTTACGGAGCTTTAATCACATGGCGTTGCTTGAAGAAACTCAACGCGCTTGCAGGGATTCTTTTGTAGGGATGATAGGAAACCTCATCAAACGTTCTTTCTCATCTTTCTTTCTCGTGTCTTTAAAAAGCAAATGGGACGTACATGCCGTAACATACACTGCGTCCCTTTGGTTCTTGCCAATTTACTTTAGGTGTGAAAAATGATAAGGATTTTTGTTTATTTTTAACTGACTTCAGAAAAATGCATCTGTGTCTTTGACTGGAGACGTGAAATGCAAAAAGCAGGAAGGACCTTGCCCAACAACATAGGAGCTGGAAGGCAGACTTTAAATTGTACTGCAATTCTTTACTGCTTCATTGGCAACAAAAACGTAAGAGCTAGAAAATCTATAGGTGGAAAAAACAGCTGAAAAAACAGCTCCCTGCACGTAAAAGCGGAGCCAACGCTCCTCCTGCCTCTGCTGCATCTACCTAGGCTCTGAGCAGGGCCCGTCTCTTCCTCTGCGGAAGCGCTGAGCCCGGCACATTGGCATTCCTCTCCCAGCCGGCAGCCTCTGGATACGGTTATATAAATAACAGTACATTTTTGGACATGGTAGTTAAAAGAATTACTTGAAGGCAAATATAGACTGTGTCTGGGTTTTTCAATTTAATTTAATAAATTATCTTGGCTCCAGTAATTATTTATTTGAAATAGGAATTTGCTGAGAGGCCTCAAGTCCTCTTAATACTACATTAATAATGTAACTACGGATTACTGAGTGATACAATTCTAAAGCAAAAAAGGCATCTAAAAAAAAAAAAGGCATCGCTTATTCTATGGAGGTTTTAGAGCGATACTTGCCCTGAATGTACAACTGTTCCATTTGGAAACATCCACCCTTAGCATCACTGTAAGATGCAGCGAAAGTATCATCTTGTCCTTAAAAAAAAAAAAAGATAACCCAAACAGAGCAGCTTTCTGGGATTCAGCCTCTCTTCCGCTCTCCGAGGGAGCAGCTTTGCTCTGTCTTGTTAACAACGGATCAGATTTCTCTTATGAAATTGAGCTCATGTCGCCCAGACTGACTGAGCAGTGTCCGGGAAGCGTCTCACTGAGGAACTGATTTGAAGGTTTCACTCGCAAAAGGTGGATGTCCTGTTTAGAGATTTCTAAAACGGTTTTCTTAAATTCTTAAAAAAAAAAAAAGAAGAGCAAAACCTCACTGCTGTCAAGGCATTTCAGTTGCATCTGGACACAGAAAAAAAAAAAATCAGCAAGGGATACCTGATGCCCCTCACCCATCTAGTAACACGATGTCTGACACTAGTCGAGTCCCAGAGAGCAATGCCACCGACGGCACTGCCTGGGCCCTGGCGACAGGACGGCATCTTTCTCATCCCCCAGCTCGAGGAAGGTGAGCCATCCACACGTGCGCTCCTTCCCCTAGCAACGTGCTCCGTTTCTACTAATTGGCTCGGATCGGGCCATATCCCATCGACTTCCTCAGCTTCTCTCGAACTCTTGCGTGTGACCAAAGCCGTTCCCGACAGCGCAGGGTTTTGTTTTAATTGAGGCCTTCAGATTGGAAGAAAGGGTGGCAGCCTGGCAGCTTTTTGAAAATCTTCTCCCCAGTGAGCCTCTCCCGGGTACAGATCCAGCCTGGACTGCTGGGATCCATCTGTACCATCTCACTAGAGCAGGAAGAGAGGAGCGAGAAACTCAGGCCTCAATTCCGATCTCTTGTGTGAGGCTCTAAATCAGGATTACTCTAACTGAAAAGTCAATAGATTTACACCACAGCAAAATCAGCATTACTCTTCAGCGTCCGTGCTCTGCTGTAACCACGAACCTCCCCCGGAGAGCCCCAATAAGAGGGCAATTAGTAGAAAACCTGAGATTGTTTTTTTCCTGATGACACCTGTTCAGGAGGAAATCAGCCGGCTCACACAGGCCACTGAGCAGCCGCTGGACTGGAAAAAGCGTTGGGTCGCTGTAGCCCTGCGCTGGATTTGAGCCAGGAGCTGAAGACTGTCTCATGCCATCAATCCCCCGAGCTGTCCTGCCTTGCACTCGGGAGCAGGTCTGTGGCAACAAGCCGGCCCTCTGCCAGACATATTAATTTTGTGCCGTCAAAAGGCAGGCAGTGCTTCAGCCCCTCTGCACGGATCTGGCTGTGCGGATCTCATGCTTTGGGACACAGCTGTATTTGCAAAATTATCAAAGCGGCTGCCAAAAAAATCTGTCAAGTGCCCCGAGCAGGTACATTACTTCTGCTCTGCCAAGCTAGGAGCCAAAGCCCTGTCAATTCTCATGACCGTCCTGCACGCTGCACCACTGCCTGCTGTGGGACTGCCTTGCAAAACGGACAGCAGCTTCCCTTCGTTTTCTGCCAGTGGGAAGCCTTCATTTTCCAGAATGAAGCCATTATTTACTAAAAGCTATAGTAAGCCATCCTTTTCTCTATAGGCTTCTATACTGCGCTTATCATCTGACTGTCAGCACGTTTTCAGATGTGCATTAAGCAACAAAAGTAACATAAACCAAACGCACTCTCATTGCCTCCCCGTGGGGAACCCACTCTGATGCATACTGACAGTAGGAAAGGCACGTCAAGCGACCTGTGGCTGGAACAGTGCGGGGAACTGCGCGCCGGTTCTTTGTTTCGGGGGCATCTCACTCTGTGTCTCAACCCAGCCCCCGGGCAAGACCGTCTGCCAAACCAACTTTGCCTAAATGGGGCTATTTTTATTGCGTCAGATGAGCAGAGAGGTCAGTTGCTATCTGCCTCCCTCTCTGAGCACTCGAGTCGGCGCTAAACACCCTGCTCGCCTTGAGCCTCTCAAGCACTCGGGCTGGCGAATCGGCCCTTGCCTTACAGCAGCATCAGCTGGAGCGGGACTGCAAAGCACTGCCAACAAACTCCAAGGCCCTTGCGGCGCCGGCGTCCCCCAACTTCTGCACGCCTTCTGACAGGGGCGCGCGCGCGGTGGTACCAGCGTGCTTCAGCGAAGGTATTAGCAAAGTTCGCTCAGGGAAGATTTAAGACCTGATCGAATTCTGAGGATGATATGTTTCAGGGCTAAAAATGAACCATGGCACACTCTCTGAGAAGAGACACTGTATCTAGCACTTACTGAGGGCTGGCGTGTACTGCTACAAGTCCTAATTGAAATCTACCCAAGTATCAAAATTGCATACTTTCTGGAGACAGGCCAGCGAGGCAATCTTTGGATCCAGTTTGGAGCTAAGCTGAAATTCAGGGCTGGGAACTGAAGATGCAATCCAAACGAGCACTCAGATTTAGAGCTGAGCTCTACGGCACAGAAATAGCAGAAGTTCAGCAGCTAGCATTAGGGAGGCTCACGACAGAAGGCCTGCGACTTCTGCAGCGAAGAGCCTTCCTACGGATCTCGCCATATTGACTGCGTTTATTAACAGAAACAGCAGCTTTCCCCAGCAGAAGAGGTTTACGGATAAACAACCATTTTTGTTTTGAAATAATTTTTGCTTCCCTTTTTTCAGTGACAAATCAGCATTTTTTCCCCACGCTCTATCAAGCTCTGAATTATGTCTATGCGGGGGGACGGGGCAGAACCGCCGCACATTTGTTGATTTGCTTAAGATCCTACAGGAAATTTTCAGTACGGACTGGAATTGAATTCCTCCCTCTTTCAAATCCTAAACCGACTCTCTGTCCACTTCAATGATAATGCTATTTCCCTCCTCGAACATAAGAAAAATCAAATTTCAGTTTTAGCAGAAACTGAAATTGCATTTTTTCCTTCATCATGGCTTTCTCTTCTACCTAACTGAAGGAAGTTGCGTATCGTTTCTGTTAACTCAGCTTAACAGGATCCCCCAGGTCTACCTGCGCTATTTGCTCTGCGGCGTCTCCTGCTGTCGTTTCCCTTTAGCTAACCTCAAGATCGCGCTCAGGGCTGTAACGCAGCTCACTCTGCTCCCAGGCCCCCAAAGCTTTCCTCCCTGGTGCATCCCTTCATCCTCAGCCGAGCTTGGCCTGACTAAGGGGCGATGGAGAGGACCGGTTTGCAGACAAAGAGAGGCATTAGCTGCACGCACTTTGGCACACGAGCACGTGGACAGAGGAGCACAACTGAAGATGTGATACAGAACAAAGAAGAAGGAGATTCAAAGGCAGATCTTCCGAGGGAGCAATTGTTTTCTGGGTACTCTAATTGCTAAGTGCTTGTAAAAACTTCCCTCCTAAGCTAATCTGCCATTAGATTTTTTTTTTTAATGTACTTTTAATGAATTAGCAGTAAGGATGGCCGTTCTTAAATTTCCTGGGAACCCTGCTACAGCAGGATCTCTGCACGGAAGTGCGCTCCACTGCCGCCCCCACCGAAAACCAGCAGAGACACGGGAAGCGGCAGTGACAGAGTCTAGAATGCGAGTGGATTTTCTCTGACTCACTTGTTTTTCCACATAACAGGAACCCCCTGCTTTTCGTCACGAAAGAGCACAACTGAGGCTGGGACCCATGATGCTCCACTGATTTCAATGGTGCTTCCTTTTACGGGAAGCAGATAATTCAGACTGGACGGTGAGAACGCAGCTGCAGTCGACGAAACCTCTCTAATAATCCTCCCACAGCACCTACGACCTGGGCACCTCTCTGTCCCTGCCTTGGGAGGTAGCTCTAAGGCTGAAGGCCTGAACACCCCTGTGAGCCCGTCCCTGTACCTTCACAGCACGTCCTTTGCCCTTCCCAATGCACTGCGCGTCCTCTGACCCATGAACATGCCTACTCTTGGCATGAGCTCCCCCTCTCCTGCTCCCACCAAAATATCAGTCTCTGCCCACGCATGTCACAAGGAAGGCAGGCTAAAAATTGCGGTCCATCATGCTTATTTGCATTATATTTCATACGAAAAGCCTCTTTTCAACGCCTTCCTCTAAAAAGTTCAATAAAAGAAACACTGAAGAACAGAAAAACGTGGGTTTTTCCTTGTGACTTTCATTTGTGCCCCTTTTCCTCTGCTCCTCTCCATCTCCCTTTCTTCCTTTTACAGTTCACTATTGCAAAAGGAAGGAAGAATGACAGAAAGGAAGAGTCTGGAAAAACTCATCTCAGTGTTTGGGGACACGTTGGTCTCAAGTGCTTAAATTTTTAAAAAATGGGAGAGCTGAGGGGAAGTATCATTTTTTCCTTCTGCCTTCCCTGATTTCCACCCTTCCTTCGTTGCCAGCGCTCACAGCAGCAGCGCTTCCTGAGCAGAGAGATGCTGATGACATTTTTCAGACGGCGAAGAAAGGAGGCAGTTGTGCCAGGATGCCTGCACTGTCACCTCCCGCTGTTATCACCTCCGTCTGAAACAACATCGCACTGTCTCTGTGCTGCAAACTGCAAGAAACTTTCAGTGCACTTGACCAGGGAAAGCCACTGTCAGCTCACATAGAGCTTTTGCTAGATGATGTAAAGATCTGAACCGGCACAAGCCTAGCGCGCGCCACTCGCAGATAACTAGAGACAGCGTGTGAACAGGGAGAGGTCACCTCGTCCCTCTGAAAGGCGCAGAGCAGAGGCGGGCGGCGCATCAATCACCGCGCCGGCGGGTCACCTGCGGCTAGCAGGGGGCCGGCACCGGGTCACGCCACGCTAATGTCCCGCTCCGATATTCAGACAAGGGCTCTCTTCGCTTACTGATTATTCGCCCCATCTTTCTGCTATTCAGGCTTCCAGTCCAGCGCAACTGCGGGGAAATTCCTGCACAGAGAAGGAGATAGGTTCCTGCAGGTCTGACTCAGTGGGGAAAAAACCGTGCCAGGTCTTCCCGAGGCAGTGGTGAAAAGGACGGGTTGGAGGTCCCCCATGTCTGCTAGGACAACACCCTCGTCGTCTGTTTAGGATCCATTCCAAAATATTTACTGTTCACGGCACAAAACCTATACAAAGAGTCGGGGCTTTGTTTCGCCTCTCAAAGCTATCGGAGGGGGCCGGAATGACAAGACTTGATATATACCACGGGGTCAAAGACCAAGTGGTAGCTAAGACTACCTCAGACTAAGTGGGAAGCTGCAGGTGCTGTGGCTGGCTAGACAAATAAAATAATGTTATATTGACTGCAAGTCGCAGACGGCACTTGGCGCGACCTCCCTCTGCAACCCCTTGCTCGACATGCCCCTGGGCTCCCGGTTCCACCTCCTCTCCTACCGTATTCACTTCTGTGCTTGGAACAATTGTTTTCCGCATGTGTATATGGTATTTTTTATGATCTGCTCTTCCTGGAGTCCTAAACTAAATGAAATATAGCATGGCCGTCATGTACTAGGGTGAAATCCATTTAATACACATGTAAATCTGTCTCCCTGGACAGAAAGTCAGTCATATAAATATAGTTAACAGCACATTAAAATCTGTTTACCACACAAGGCATGTTTGCTTTCCAGTTCACTGTGGAGAGAAAGAGTCCCTGCAGCTACACGCAAGATCAGACTAGTGCCTTTTCCCATGTGGAAGCTCCTTTGCAGACATGAGGCAGCTGAGTCTCCCAGGATGGCAGAGAGAGCGTCTGCTTATCTACCTATCCCTATCTACTCACTTTTTCTCTGCCCGTCTGTATGCCTGCCAGTCTATTCATCCTTCCACGCCGTACTATTTGGGCGTAAATCATGGATATCCTAGGGTAAATCCAGAAAAAAATATCAGCTTGCGCCACAGGGAAGCAAACGAAGATTGAACTAGACACTGCATTTTTCGCCTTCGCTTTGCTTCAAACTGGCCTGTTCCAAATTTTCGCTTCCCTCAAAGAAATCATCATGACCTTTTCTCCCTAGGCTCCTGAGCACAGCAACTGGCTCAGTCACGGTTTTTAAGAAGACCTTGCTGCACATCTACCGTCTGCCAGCATTGGAGAAGCATCTCCCTCACAGGGGCAGGCTAAGAAACGACAGACCCCGGGGCTAAATCCCCACCAACCAATTTAGGCAAAGTTGGGCAACTGTAACAGAGGTCGCAGAGCTGTTGCTGGCACCCCGGCGCTAGCCACGCACTGCCGGCGCCCCCCAGGAGCTTTGGCCACGGCCATGGGAGACGGCAGGATGCAGCTCTAAGGAGTCAGAGTGGCTGCAGTGAACCTGGGATAAAAACCGTCGGAAGTTTTTTTTCTCCTGCTGCTGTTGACGGTACCCTTTTGCCGGAATAACTCACTGATGCTGACAGATAAGCTTTTAGGATAGTGAAATCTCAGTGACACTTTAAGTGCCCTAAACGACAAAACAAGGACGTGCAAAATTATCCTGCACATGCTTGATAAAACATGCTTGTCAAAAACTTGCATGCTGTCTTCGAATCACGAGCCTTGTTAGCGATGGGCCGGCTCCCCTCCTTGCTGCGGGGCTATCATTACCACCCTGTCCGCAAAAGCTACTGTCAGGGCTGTCAAGGGGCTCGTGCAACGGCTCTTCAGGGGGCCCTGCCTCCTTCCCCTGCCGCAAAGTCGTCTCTATCAGCCCGGGCAAGGAGAGCTCAGAGGTCACTTCTAAGCCGGGTCCCCGCTGTGGCCTGCACTCCTGGGAGGACATTTCATTCCTCATCAGGTGCATCTGCTCGAGTGGCGGTCCCAGAGAGGAGCAGAGAGGCAGGAGCAGGAAATAGCACAGCCTAATCCTCCTCGCACCCTTGAGTCCCTGCCAGTCCCCAGGCGAAACTCGCCATTTATCTGGTCATTAGATCTAATTAAATTCCCACAACTCGGAGTGCTGATGAGTGGTACCACTTCTTCTCACCAATTAAAACGGAAAAGATTGAAAAGTGCCTTGACGCTTCGTCCTTGCTGTGGTTAGCTGTGAGAGTGCGAGAGCAGGAGGAGAAAGCACAATACACGTAGGCAGATGCAAGGAGAGAGGAAAAGTACAACAGCAGGAAGCAACAAGGCACTGCATCCATACGAAGAGAGTCTGCGGCAGACAGACTGCCTTGCTCCCAAGTTACCACCCAGAGACTGGTCCTGTCCTGAGTCTGCTGCACAATAGTAAGCAGCGAGAGCTGGGAGCTCCTCACTTCCATGAAAGGCCTGTAAGAAACCTAGAAGCACAGGCGCTTGGTCAAAACAATTGGGCCGTGGTGGTACCGTTCTGTTTTTGGTGCTCAGCAACTGAATTCCGTTAAAAGGTGAGAGAGGGCTGATACATGGGGCAGTGAGGGAGTGAAATCGGAAGGAACTCGACTAGTAGGATGGAGCCAAGGCTTCGCGGTGCCTGGCTGGTCTTCAGTGCCCAGCTGGCTGCCAGCGGCCTGCAGAACCGGTCCCTGAGCCGGGAAAGAGAGAGGCAGGCTGTGGCCAGGGCCAGGGCACCTCCTCAGGGGCGAGATCCAGCCACTGTTGCAAAAGGCCGTAGCCATCCCGGGTTCCCTGGGAAAGAGCCTGGGCTAATTTCCTCCTCAGAGGGACATTTGTGCTTTTGATCATGTGGTCGCAGGCTGAAGATTACACAGGCTTCCCTGCGCATTGCTATTCTGTCACTGCATAGAGCTGAGCCTGTTTCCTGGACCTGTTTGTTGAGCTAGGCACCAAAGGGAATACTTCTTTCTCCCTTTTCTCATACAACTGAAGCAGGCCCATTGTTGATGTATGGAAAACCCTCTTGAACTCTTCCTCCAGGAGACAGTACCCTGACCTGAAGATGAGGCTCTCGACACAGACTTGAGGAGACAGAGGCTCCTTCTGGCATATGGGATCCATCGCCTATGCCAGGCAAGCCTGCATCTCAATGCCCTTTCCCGCGTGATGGATGAGAACAAAATGGCTATAAATTGCTGGGTACTGAAGCAATGTTTTATCTGTTGTGCTGAAGGGAGCCACGAATAGTGGGCTTTGTGCTACATGCAGGGCACTGACTGTCAATCAAGTGTCAAATGACATTGTGCGGGAGAGGTGATGAAGATCAGCAACAAGTGCAAAGTGAGGCACGACTCGGAAGACAGATATGTGCTGGGTCAGGCCGTTAACTTACAACGGTGGCAGTAAATACAAGCGGATAACCCCCCTTGTACCTGTCGCATGAGAGAAGTGGGGGAAGTTCCTCTGGCTCAAACTGGAGGTGCTGCATGGAGTTTACCCTTGGCTACGGCAGCACTCGAGGAAATGGATGGAGGAGTCGAACAATTGTGTATCGCCCCGTGCTAGAGGGAAGGATGGCCAGGCCACGCAAGACACTGGTAGCACTGCGGCAAAAACCACTCGGGCCGGCAAACACTCCGCACCTTCCCTGCAAGGGGGGAATTTGCTGGCCCGGGGCTGAGACAGGCACGAAGGCCCCACTGCTTGGTGGGGCTGGAGAAAGCGCAGGGACATAACGGGCAAGAAACAGCAGCCTGGGCTGGGACGGGAGCGTGATGTCTCGGAGACAGGGTGACCGAGAGGCTCTGCCAGGACAGGCAAGAAATTCATCCTCTTTCGGTTAGTTAACAAGAAATGCTTTTGGCAAAACAACTCCTGACAGTTCCTTCCCATAGGGACTCTATCTTTCATATTTTCTGTGCTCTTGGAGAGCCAGCCAGGGTATAACTTCAAGAAACAGCAAGGAATAAGGACGAAATCACCTCTGTTCAAAGGGCATGAGCAGCAGAGCTAAAAATCACTTAACCCCCAAGTGCTTTGATCGCTATTAGTCGTGCAGAGATCGCACCTGCATAAACTTGGCTACTTGGGAGATGAGTGGGACGTGTCCATCCCAACACACAGTCAATGAGAGATCCAGGCCCCAGCGCTAGTGGGCTAAAAGGGGAAAAGAGATTAAGTGGGTATCATTAGCAGGACAGACAGGCTGGCAGAGCCCAGAAGAGAAAGCGTCTTGAAAAGTTTTTTGTTCGCTTTTTCTCTTAAGTCTGTGAGCTAAGAGGCACCTAAGTACCTCTCCAGCACTCTGCACTGAGGGAGGCTGACCCTAAATGACCAGGAAAACTAACACCTAGGGCATGTGAAAAATCACAGTGCCTTTTGCTGTCCTAAGACAAAGATAACACAGATGTGTTCAACTCATTCGCTTTACAATGGGAATTCCCTTTCCTAAGCAATCTCATGAGAGCTGTGGCTGTCCTACACAGTAACGTTATTTCATCATTTCCTCCTCTTAATGCCTTCGAGCATTGCTTGTTTCCAACCTTTTTCAAAATTCTCTGGGGACGACGACACTCTTTCTTTTTGTTTGCCTTTGTGCAGCACATAGCACAGCAGGGTCCCGGCCCCAGCAGCGGGCTCAAAGGCTCTACGGTAATATAAGCAAATAAAGAGCAGTAATGGTTAACTGGCTTGCAGAGTATATCTTGTGGGAAACCAATTAAGCAACGCAAATGAAGAAATACAATGATAACGTTAAGCAGCTGTTTTCTCTATTTGTATTAAAGTAGCATCTATGGACCCCAACTGCAATCAAAGCCTTATTGTGTGAACTCTTACAGGCACACGAGTAAGCGCCTTGCTCCCTCCCTGGTGCCACAACCTGCAGCTCTGCCCAGGAGGAGCGCGCTTCTGCGCTGGGTGTAGTACCCGGCGCACTTCCGACGGGGGAGCTCCAGGACTAGCAGAGAGGCCTTTGGCCCTCTGGATGCAGGGCTGTGGCTGGGCACTGAAAATGACTTTTACAAAATCTTTGGCTTGATACACTATCAATTTTTCCAGATGCCTTTTCAATATCTGTCTGCAGAACTGTATGAAATTACAGTAAATGCTACAGCTCGGCTGATGATGATATGGCGGCAGAGACAAAAATCTGTAGTCATGATGGGGCGAGCAGTTATAGAAACTGTGCTTACCTGGACTGACCTCAGAAACTGCAGAATTTTAATCTTTTCAAACGGTCCAAGGGAAGCCCTAGGTGACTAGCAAGTCACCTTTTCCTCCACTACCCGAAGAACGAGGCTCCCACAGATGTTTTTTACTCCCACTAAAATAGAACTGCCATGAGATGGAGACCGATGCTTTTGAGTAGTTGTCCCCAAAGCTTACTTGCACACAAAAAGACACAGTGCCAGCGACTCTTCTGCTCATTTCGTATAGCTTCTGTTTATTTTGCATTTTATCCCAGCAGTTAATGTTTTATTCTTTTGCTAAAGTATCACCACAGGACGCAACAACATTCTCCACCTCAATTAAAAATTTCAGTACGAGAAAAATTTAACATTGGCAGGGTTTTCTCCAAAAATAACTGAGAGCAATGTTTTGGCTAAGGACAACGTTAACTTCAGCCTCTGCCAGAGCAGCCCCGAGTTGCACTTCTGGAGCTCTAATGTCCCCATTGCAGGCTGACTCCTCCCAGGTAACCCGCGCTGACCTGCACGCGGTCCCTCCCGGCGCCTGCACGGCCACGGCACAGCTCAGAATAAAGACTGCCATCAAGCATTTCTAGTAACAGAAAGTGCAGCTGGTTGAGGTAGTACTCAACATGTACAAGACACGTTTCTTTTCCTGTAAAGCCAATGCTTTAAGAGTGAACAGACACACCGATAGATAAAGGAGAGGAAACAACAACAGAGAATGTCTATTTGGATCAGGCAGCAAGAAGTACATTCACTCTAAATCAGCTCTAATCCAGCTCTAATCATCAATAATCTAAATTTATTGATTTTGAAATAAAATCTTTTCTCTGTGAAATCACATTCTGAAACAAACGTCCAGTTTGTATGAAGGCACAATGGGACAAGCAGCCCTACAACCTCCTCTGCCCTTGAGTGCAAGCCTTCTCTTGCGCTGCGTGAGCCTAGTGCAATAAACTTGAACAAAATAAATTATGCTGTAAGAAAGGCAGAGTGAAATCCCAACTCTACTGCAGTACTCGGGGCAATCTCGTGCTGGCTTCCATTTGGCCAGAATTTCTGCCCCCTGCTGCTTTTCAGTGGATGACATCACCTGACCCAAGCACTCAACCTCTTTCTGCTACGCATCCAGCGTCGCGGCTTAGTGCTTCCTGCTGGCCGCGTAACAGGCTCTCTCGTTGCAAGGGAGAGGAAGGAGCTGAGACGGCGCTGATACTCTCCGCAGAAGGCAGCACACCCTGACGGCAGCTGAGATGCTGTCGGAGACAGCGCCGTCCCTCGACACTGTGGAAATAAAGCCCCAGGGAGCCCTGGCCCCGAAGCTGCTTACCATGCTCACGCAGAACTTCCCCCGACAAACATCATTCAGGCATTGCCAAGGAAGAAAGGCTGCTCTCATTTTAAATGTACATCTTGGCCCTAGATAACTAAGGATTATTTGTCTTACAGCCTTTCCTAAAGACCCCAACCTACACAAATTTTCTGGAGCGCCAAGTGCGGAGCACTTCGATAGTGAGAAACAGTCCCTGGCCCCAAGAGCTTACAATCCAGACAGACAAGACCAGCCAAAGATAGGAGGGAGGAGAGTACTCTCCAAACTTTGCAGACAGGAAATGAAGCGCAAAGAGATTAAGTGACCTGCTTAAGGTCACATGGGGAATTTGTAGCAGCGCTCAGAATTGAACTGAGATCTCCAGGGCCCTCATCTATTTCTTTAACCACAAGATCTTCCTTCCTCTTTCCCTTTAGATAGCCAAGTTAAAAATAAAACCGTGTTTCATTTCCATTTAGCAGGAATGTGACTTTTCAGCACAGAAGTCTATCCTGTTAACTGCCTAGACTGCAGCATCACTAAGATGTTATCTGTTATCTCTCTGCAGAGCTCTCATTCCGTGTATGTTTTAAGGGATGTGTATGTGTGTTTAGGTATGTGTGTTTAGGTATGAGAGTGTGTGTGTGTGTGTGTGTGTGTGTGTGTGTGTGTATTAATTAGGTTGCATGGCACTGTCTTCCCCATAGTTAAAGTGGAGTCGTCTCACAGGCCATTTTTAAGTGAACCTCTGCTGGTCAGGAGACACTTTCCACCGTCAGCCAGTGTTCTGCCGCACCTCTTCATATTGTTCTCTTCAGCCCGGATAAAACTCCTTCTGATAACGAAGGAGAAAAAGCCTTTCAGTTCTCTGTGCTGTCACACACACAAAGTCTGCCTGCGCTAGGGGTGTGAGGGAGCAGACTGTTAGCCTCCTCACCACTCTCGAGATATGGGAAGAACAAGATCATGACGGCTTTGACCGTTTGGTTTAACCCATACTGTGAAGCCAGACGTGAGCACCCTTTGGGGATCGTTGCGGTGAGTTGCAATTTCGTGCTGATGTTGTTCGTTAAGGAAACAATAAGCTTTGATTGCTGTGAGCCCAATTAAGTGTTCTCCAACGTACAAGGGTAGGCATGTGTTATGTGCAGCACTGGCTCCTATGGGACAGAGTTTGGCATGCCGAGAAATCCCTTCTGAGAGCTTTGTATTTAGTTATACTTCCCCCGTGAGCTGCAGCTATGTCAGATCTCATTGCAAACCAGGCAAGCTCTCCTGGACTTGAGCTTGTTTGTGGGGCTGATGCCAAACCCTCTTTCTGGACGGGATATGTCTGAACTGATATCTGCAATAAACCTTCAAAGAACCCACAGGACTGGAGAACAGCTGTTAGAAGGCTCCTGTGCTTTGCCTGCTGCTTATCCAGACAATTTGTATTATCGCATTGTCCCCCTGAGTTTCGCAACCTGTTGTGTCCTCCTGTTGTCTGCTGCCTGCTGACTAAGATCTTTGGGGCAGGACTTGTCTTTTTGCCAGAGCTGCATGACTGGGAGCCCTCCGCACTGACAGTGCCATAGCGGATAAAACAAAAAAGAGAAGCATGATGTATGAGGAAAGGCTGAAGGACAAAAATATGGCTTGGGTAAACAGAGAGACAGTACCAGCCGTCTTGCGTTCATGCCCGGGACAAACTAACCTTAACGGCAGGTGGGAAGAAAGCAAAAGATGTGCGTGCGTGCGTGCGGAGCGGAGACGTCATGCAATCTTAAAGGAGGCCTGGACAGACCGTGAGGTTGGAGACCAGGAGCTTCCCTCAATCAGTTTGCTCTCTAATCAGCATTACTCCTACTATATCACGCACTCCTACAGTGCTGTGAATACCGAGCTCCCGAGGACACGGTTACACAGAGTGCAGCATATATACTCTATCAACAGATCTGGCCTGAAAAATACGTGAGTCCATTTAAGGGAGGTGTAAAAGCTGTAAGATTTTACCTGCAAGTCATATCCTTAAACACCTCTGCGTTGTCCCTGCGTGAGTTTCGATATTCTAACCTCTGCTTGCAAGCAGAACCGCAAAATAACAACCAAACCCACTCACCCAAGCGATGCCATAAGCCTTGCGCTGCAGGCTCTCTAATGGGCTCACTGCTGTTGCTGCAGTTGGTCTTGAGGTGTCTCCCAAATACAAACAGCTGCAGAGCTACGAAGAGAGTGAGAGTGAAGAAAAGCAGTTTGGATTCTTTTTAGGAACCATGTCGATGAAGCTAGGATTGAAACACTGTTCAGAGCCCACAGGTTTCTCTTTGGTAGTTATTTTAAGGATGCAGAAGTCCTCTGGTCAAATGGAGGTATTAAAGGTACCTGCTATCTTTACAGGTATAATCCCCTTGTTTCAAAACAGGACGAGAATCTCCTATAGAAACGAATATTGTTTGGTTCTGTCTTTGCAAAGCGGAGCAAGAGAAAGAAGCTCTGGCTGTACCTCTCTGTGCTGTGTAGGTGTCTGCACGAGCCTGGGACTTTTGGCCTGCGTCAGTGAAAAAGACAAAGGTCCCGCTTGTTTCACTCCTTTTGTGATCTGTGTCAGACTTTTCACTCCTGCCTTCTCCCCCATTTTGGGCACGTATCCAAGGCTGCAGTGCACGTTTCTGATCATCTTTTCAGTTGTGAGTCTGCCGGGCCCAGTCCCCAGAGCTGCAGATTGGTGCAGGTGGATCATTCCCTTCGCACCAACGCCAGCGTAGCAGCGTCCTCCTACAGCACCCAGCGCCAGACACAGAGTGTGGCCCCCTCCTCTACCTGAAACAGGAACCTCAGTGTGCGCAGACCAAAAGCCGAAGCCCACGAGAGACCCCTGTCCCTGGGCTGCTGGAGCAGGGGGTTCTGCCCTTCTCACTGCTGGAGGTACCCCTGTGCTGCGACCTGGGCAGAAACGCCGGGTGAATGTACAAGCCACAGGTCCAGCACGGAGAGAGAGCGAATCACGTGGATGGTCTCTGTTCTGCCTGGATACTGCCAGAGGGAGAGAGAAATCCTTAGTAATCCTTTACAAGAATGTCTTGTTCTTGTAGTCAGTGAAAGGTTCTGGGCAGATAACCCGGGAGACTGAAGCCCTTTGTGCATCCAGAGCAGTGCCGCAGCACAGGCAGTCAATGGATAAGCTTCTCCTGCCTCCTCTGCCTTCCTACAGCGACTGACCCGCTTCTGCCTGAGCCCAGATGCTGCCCCTTTGCCACCATGCTGCCGTGCATTTCCTATGCTACTGCAAATGCTGACTGGAAAGAGAGGCTCTGCTTTCTCTGGAGCTGCCAAGAGTTCTTCCTCGCACCCGGGGCAGTGACAGTGTGACGGGCAATGAAAGGAAAACCACCCTCTTTTCTTTTAGCTGCAGGCACATGCGCCTTCAATATTTAATGAAACCCAGATGCTTAATAATAGATGGGAAGCATGTTTACACAGAGTTTCCTAGCACTGTAGATACAGAACAGCACCTCCAGGACCTGTTTTTAGCTCACTCTTACGCTTCGCCGCCAGTAGCTAGTTTGCTGAACAGGCTCTCCCAGGCAGCTGCTCTGCTCCCGGATGCCCTGCAACGCCAAAGACAGCCTCTGTCAGGTCTGTGCTGGGGAGAGCGCTCCTCCCTGGCCTGCTCAAAGACACGCAGGGCCCACGGGGTGCACAGGCGACCACGGCGCATACAGAGGACACAGAGTGCAAAGACGCTTCTGCTGCTCCCTTTCGTTACTGCCTTGCTCTCCTACGAGGTGTGACAGCAGGGCAGCGATGGCCAAAGACTCCCTCAAAACTTTGTGCTGGAACATGTCTCCTGGCAACAGAGGCCTGAAGGCAGTGCTGCCCTGCGTGCCCTTGTCTACAGAAGGTCACACTCCCTCCTCTGGCCAGCGTGCAGGCTAACCACCTGCGGTGAGGTTGCCAAGCCTTCCTGCGGCTCCCAGGTCTGCGGAACTGCTGCTCATCGTGCGGGATGCACCCCAGGGGCAAAACCTTCCCCAGCTACTCGGCACATGCCGTCATGGTCATCTTGGTGAACGCATAGTAAAAGGAAGAGCTTTGAGAAGAGCGACTGGATGCGGAGCGCTGACTGGCCGGTGGCGATGGCCAAGACACAGGCATTGACAACGGCAGAGGGGAACCTCCCATCAAGAGCTCTGCTCTTGTGGACCGCTGCTCACAGAGGAAGTGAGACGCAGCATGCCTACAGGAGAGGAGGAACCGCCTTCTCGCAGGCTAAGCCCCTCCACCCCCCCAGCAATCCGCTCCTGCCTATTATTACACAGGGAAAGCAACAGTGATAGCTCTGTGGGATGCGCTTTCTGCCAAAATATTTAACAAGAAGGAGGGAGTGGTGGCAGCTCCACGAAATGTGGACTCCGACCTGCAGGACGTTTGCCTGGAGATGACAGGAAGCGCCATCCCTTCCTGTTTCTGCAGTGGCCATTGGCAATGACCGCATGGGTGGGCCCCCCAGCGGATTGACTGCCCAAACGTTGGAGGCACCATGGCTTCTCCGCTACAAGTCCGAAGACTCTCCAGCACTCTCCTTTCTGCTCAGAGATGACAAACTGGGAACGGCTCAGAAAGAGAAACAGCTATGCTTGAGCCATTTGTTTAAGGGACTGTTCATCTCAGAATGTGGTGATTTATCTCTCAGGCTTTTTAAAATGACTGTATCATCTCTTATTGCTCAGCGCTATCCTCCAGTAAGGCGTTTAACCAGAGTCTGGTGCCTCTTCTCCTTTACTCTCCTCCCTGCTCCCTCTTTATACAGCAGAGAATTGGCTCGGGAACACGAGGAATGCATGTTTTGATCTTCCCAATGAAAGGGGATTCCCTCTGTTAGCAGAAGCGTGGCTACCTCAGAAGCTGACAAAAGAAAGGTTTTGCATTGCTCATTGGGTTTCTCCTCTCTTCATTTTACATGCCCCAGAGCAGCCTAACCAGCGACGTACCCGTAACACCTCTCCTTGCACTTCTTCCCAGTGCCAAAGCAACCTTCACACTCACAGATAGGAGAACTGCTGTTCTCGGGCTCCCCCCCGAGCAACGGGTAGTGCTCCACTGACAGCTCTCCACAGGAATTAAAAAATGCAGATACAACGCCCAGCCAACGTTGGCTTGATGATATCTGCTGACAGGCCAAGCCTATAGCTTTGTGATGATGTCCCCTAAAGAAATTCAATTCAGATATAATCCTATTTGAAACTCACAAGCATAAGGATCCACCTCGTCAAGTATCACTGGCAGCTTTTAAAAGCTCTGAGTAATTTTATAACCATCAATAATATGAGTAGATAAACTAGGGATAATCAAATCACCCACTTCAGAACAAAAGGTTATCAGTAAAAAAGATGAGGGGAAATGTATTCCTTTCCTGTAGAGCTTCACAGAATTAGCCGAGAGTGTTAGGTACTTGTGTTGATAGCCTGGGAATCGCTGAGGTGTGTATGAGGACGGACGCTGCTCTGCTCTGCTCGGGCATGCCTCACCGCACCAAGACCTCCAAATGCTTTGTAAGGGACCATTATCTAACGATCAAGTTGGGTCATCCAGTGGGTGCTTTGGACCCCTGCCTTGGATTCCCAGGAGAACGATGCAAACGCAGCTTTTCTTAACTTTCCAGAGCACAGCTGCGATGCTCGCTGGATGCCAAAAGCACTGATGCTGTCCTAGCACGCAAGGGTTCAGAGCGAGCCCTTCCACCACGTAACATGTCTTCGGCTCCTGACTCACAGAGGCAATGATGGGAGCTGGAGCCAGCTGAAGAGCTTTAAGATGAGCTCAAAGAAAGTCTTTCTAGAAATCGCCTCTCCCTAATGGACCACCTGTAATCTCAGGCAGCAAAAATGCAGACAGTATGTTTTGGGACAATTATTTCTCTTTGCAGAGAGACAAAGTCCCTTGGCCTGGTGTCCTCATCGTGTCCTCTGATGTGTGTTCTGATAGCCCTGAGATACTCTACCTGGAGTGAGCCTTAATACCTAATTATATACCATTAGCAATGAGAATAACACGACAACTGCTCTGGATAATGACACAGAGCACGCTTTCTGCCAGTCTCCTAGATACCACAGACTCGTAAGTATCGGTCCCGTTTTTAGGAAGGAATATTTCGGAAGAATTATTTAAAGCCAGGAATACAAATTTCAGGCACGCAACCCTGGTTTCATAGAGCTCAAAAGAAAACCAAAGGGAAAACTCACTGCAAAGGCCAATCAACTGACATGACTTTTTTTTAAACCTAACTAAAAGCAGGTTTATCACAGCAAAAAAGGAAAGCAATCTACAGAAAATTGACATGCATGCTCTCAGCTTGCCCCCTGGACAGTGCAGGCACTGAGTTTGGGATGGACTGTGTGGTTCCGTGTTCACCAAGGAAAACCCTGCAACAGTTTCTCCTTCTGAGAGCACCCAGTCTCATAGCAAGAACAAAAGATTAAGAATGCCAACATAGTCTAGACGTGACGGATCGCAACCATCAGACTTTGTTGTTTCCTGGGAAGAGATAAGCAGGGGTACGTGGCCTTGAGTGTCAGACCCTTCGGGGCTCTGCCAGGAAAAGACAGAGAACCAGAGAGGCAGCTGGAGGGGTGGGGAGAGAGAGAGAGGCCATGGGTTTGAAGGAACAGCTGCCTTTCATCCTGAAAAAAATTCCTGCAGAATTCAGTGAAAGTTGCTAGACTTTTGCAAAGCAATAGCAACCTAGTTCAAGTGTATTTCTAATTAAAGCAAACTACCTGTTATCCAGTTGACAGAAACAGAGTAAGAACTAGAAACGTAGGTGAGCTGCCAGAAATTTCTGTTTTAATTTACAATCACCTTTGCTTTAAGAATGATCCTCTGCCCAGGGCATTCCTGTAAGAGGGACACTGCTAGAATAAGCCAGATCAGGCCTTCACAAATAGCCGATTATCTTGCCTTTCACACCAGCTAGCACCAGATGCTCCAGAAGAAACGTTTTGAGCTCAAGGTCAGAAGGGACCATTCCGAGCGTTTAATCTGACCTGCTGCTTAACACATAGGCCAAAAAAAAAAAAAAAAAATACACCAAGCAATTCCTGCGTTGAGCCCTGTGGCTTCTGCCTGAGTTATAGCAGATCTTTCAAATGGATATCTACTGTTGATTTAAAGACTTCAGGAATCTGTCCTGCCATCCCTAGGTAAACTGTTCCCGTGCTTTATGACCTTAATGCTAAGCGTTTCTACCATATTTCTAGTCTGAATTTGTCTAACTTCCATTTCTAATCAATAGATACAGTTTTGCCTTTTCCTATTCTGTTAAAGAGCCATCCATCTACTATCAGAAATCTCCTTCCCGTTTAGGTAGCGGCAGAAGATGAAAGCGGCCCCACAGCAAACAATTACAGAACAACTTGACCGTTTCTTTTCTTCTTCCAAATCATTTTCCAACACAGAAGATGAGTTAGACTTTTCCAGAGTTATTCTTCACTGCTTTCTGGAAATGGTGCTTACCATTACAATTTCACCATGCAAAGATCACCGAATCACAGGAGGTGACCATGTAAAGATCTTACTCCTGAAGCTGAGGCTGTGCCTGCAAATTTCTTTCTTGTCAGAGGCCCAAGCACCCCCGTCCTTCCTGGCTCACTTCTTTCAGGGCCCCCCTCCTCTGTCCTCCTGACAACACCACTTGGGGGTTTTATTCCCCCCACGATGGCGAGATCAGCGGCATGCAAAATGCCACAAGACGTTGTAAAGACTGTCAGGAGGGCAGTCCTCAGCTCACCAGGGATCTGATACGGAGTCGTTTTGCTGACTGCCGCAGACCTTATATCCCTACACCCTGTATCACCTACTGGGTGATACAGCTTCGGCACTGAAGGGCTTCCTTGCGACAGCGCTGACATGTGAAGATAGCACAACGCATAAGCAGTGTTCTGCAAGCATCCACGTCCTACCCCGTGCCTCTAAAGCCCTGCCTTGCCTGTCCTACATGCACTTAGTGATTTCATCTGCTGGGTCACACTTCTGCAACTCTTTTCCTCTGAAGTATTTTTTTAAACTGAAGAATGACACTGTCAACCAGCCCCTGGTGAATAAAAAAACCAAACAACAAAAACCTTCACAGGTGCTCTGAGTCCCAAGGACAAGGCTGACTGCTGCCAAGGTCGCATGCATGATGATATTCATCTTCATTCTTCACCATCACCATATAGTCTTAGTGAGCTGCCTAGGAGAACTGAGCTATTTCCAGGCTGTGCATTTTTAAAGGATGAGGGAGCACAGAATGGTTCAATAGGAGATTGTTTCATAAGACAATGGCTGAGCTGATAATGCCAGCTAAAGTCATACCACTGGGGACCTTCTACAATTTTAAGATCCAATCAACTTCAAAATATTACTGTCTCAGACAGGCTGCGAGTCTTGGAATGGAGAACAAGTGATCCCGTTTTATTTACAGAAAAAAGCATGTTCTCCCTTTCTTCACCCACACATTGAAATATTAACAGCGTTTGTGTGTGTGTTGCTGCGTTAACATCACATTCCCAGAACTCAATCTGTACTACCTCTGGTCCAGACATTTAATACCATGCTGCAAGCCGCACATAAGGAGCTAATCAGCTGAAGAAGGTAGGGAATAGCAAGGACAAGTAACAAATGCTTCAGGAAGAAGCGGTCCGCATCTTACTCCCTCTCCCCTCCAAACAGGAGATCTCTCCTCTGACTCGAGGCTGAGCCTTTGCCCATCTTCCTGATGGCCGGACGTCACAGGTCTGGAGTGGCTTTTCTGGGAACAGTGGGGTATACCAGCCAGTGCAATGCTAGCGCTTTGTGCGGGCCAGGCCAACTGTTAGAGAGTTTCACACAAACGAGCTTTGTATAAATTCATTGCAGCATAATGGCCTGCCTTGGAGGGGCTGATCTAGCACTGGTAGCTGCACATTATCTGATATTAACTCGTCTGTCTGTCCTAAGTAGCGTATATACGCAGGCATTCAAATCGGTGAACAACAAGAGAGCAGATTCAAAGGCTGCAATCTCAGTTCAATGAGCCTATTGGGAAACTCCAAAATACTCCTGTGTATCTGACCTTCTTCACCCCTCCTGATCACCATGCTATCACATAAGAGTCAAGCCTTGCTTGCAGAAGTCTGACCTAGCAATAGTCACACAACAGCAGCCCCATGTTTGTATCTCTGTTGTATCATGCTGAAATCTCCCGTACGTTGCCTATCTGCTGCAACGGTGTTATACAGCACAGGAGCCTCTTTTGCCATGAATCTGTGCACTATATACCTCTGTTACTAACCTGAAGTGCTTCTGTGATGCGTCATTATTTTGCCTTACTCAGTAGCCACAGTGGGAAGGCAGCGGTGATGACAGCATTATGTATTTTATCATAAAAACAAAAGCAACAACTACCAAAAACTTCCTAATAAAAATGTGTTCCTCTTGCTGCTGCGGAGCATGAGTTAAACACTGTGTAACATAAAGCAATTTGTAGCGCACGCACAGGCTGTCATGCAAACGTCCCCAAAGTGCCCCATGAAAAAGTCAATAACATCAATAAAATCAACAAGAAATAAAAAGCAGCCTGGCTTGGCTGCAAGCTCTGTTCTAAGGGAAACATTTCAGCTGCCTTTCAAACAGGCTTAGTGAAGGAAGCGTCCCCATGAGCCGGGGTGGCGGGGGGAGGACAAGCACTCTCTGCTGCGAGAAGCATGCGGCAATGGAAATTAATAAATAAATACATGCAAAGGAGTATCATGCCTAGTCTCATGCCTCATGCCTAGTCTCAGAACCAACATGAAACTCCAGATTGTGAGACTCAAGCAACATATCGGCTTCCTCAGGGGCTTACTACTACCGTCTGATATTTAGTATCACAGTACCTTCCAAAGGCACCATGTCAGTCCAGATGCCTCTAGATGCTATTGTAATGCAAGCAATAACTAGGGACTGTTGTTGTGATCTACTGCTGTCTACTGTGGTTTAAAGAAAGTCTACTAAAACTCTTAACTTCTGTACGGCATCCCACTCCTGTGCCTTCAGGACGCGTGTTCAGATGAGGAGGATCAGTGCAGAGGTCAGAGCAATAAGCAGACGGCCTCGCAAGAAGCTCGTGCCTCAAAGGCTCCTGCAACAAGCACTGGAAACCGCCTGCCTACAGCAAGGTCCCGGCAACACACAGGAAAGCATCGTGCTCTCTTTTTGGAGAGGAACGCTGGGCGCACAGACGGCGCTCGAGCTCCTAATGAGACTGTACTAAAAAGGCCTGATCTAGGGAGGCTGCCACATACCCTTCATGGCCAGGACTTAAACAGCATTTGCCTTTGACACAAGACACACCCCAGAGGAGACGGAGAAAATAAGGGTAAGAGTACGAACGTGCAGCGGGGCTGGAGAAGCCTCAGGAGGGCTCAAACGCACAAAAACTTGCTTGTTCCTTCCCATATGGAGAAAGCAGGAGGAGCCCTGCCTGTCCCCTGCAACGGTCCAGCAGACCCAGCTCAGGCAGAACACGGGCTGGGCAGGCACGTTATTCTGTGCCAAGTCTCCCAAGAGTAACGAAGGCTCACTCGACTCAGAACAGCTCCTGGCTGGTCTCGGAGTGGAGCAGCTTAATCCTGGCAGCCCAAGGCACGTGTCCTACATAACACAAAAGCTTTGTCCATCAATGTGGACAAAGCTCCGCTCTGGACAACTCTCTAGGTAGCTCAGCACACAAGAAGCTGGAAGCAGCACAGCACCTCCAGAGTCACTGCCCTGCGGCCCCTAGCAGAGGACAGGAGCTACCACAGGGCCTGAGCGTGCTCCTCTGCCAGGAGATGGTGACACCCTCCATGGGAGCAGACCTAGGACACATGTGGTCTCCTGGGACATCCAGAGCCCCCGATGGGCCTGACAAGGACATCGCTGCCGTTCAAAGCCCTCACCCTACTGCCTCCGTGCTGTGACTTGATCAAAATCCACACAGAACGGTATCTGAGAGGGCACGTATCGGACGGGGGGGAGCTGGAAGCCAACCACCGCGCTGCGATGAAGTGTCTGAACCGTGCAGTGGTAAACGTGGAGCAGGGCGATAGCCGGGCAGGGCAGCACAAGGCAGAGGTGCTGCACAAACTCCAGAGGTACAAGAGCAGCGTGCACAAGAGAAAACAGCATCAGGCTTTGGCGACAACATGAGCGAGCTGGGAAGCAGGCACAGCCAGGCAGACATCCAGAGAGGAGGTGACTCGGCACAAGGCCCCCAGGCCCCAGCCGAACACTTTACACAGATGGACTAGAAAATCTCGAGATCTTACGGTTCATTTCACTCTTTCATTGTGGTGCAAATGGGTGAAATTGAGAAAGAAAATATTTATGGCAAATATCCGCAAGCTGATTTCGGTGTCTAACCCAGAGCCTGGAACGGCTTGCTAGAGAAATGGCAGGGTTAGACAGGCCACTAACAAATGCTCAGCAGGGAACACAGCCATCAGGGCAGCGGCTTGCAGCTCCAGTAGTCCCACAAGTCTTTCAATGCAACGCTCTCATAACCCCCAGACAGGCGGGAGGATCAAGCAGAGCAGCAGAGTGAAATCCAGAACCGTAAGATGCCCTCTCGGTTTCACTGTAATCTCAAAGCCTGACCCAAAGTTGGAGTTGTGAGTCAGGAACGGATTTGCTAGGGTCAGAAAGCTTTTGAGCAATCCGTTGCCCCATTCCTGAACAAACACCGTGTCGGCTTAGGCCTCTGCTCTGAAATTTAACCTCAGCCATATCCCTCCTCAGCTGAGGGTGTGCATATGACTGACGCTGACAAAATTATGAGGGTAGCGGATAAGGTGAACGCACTTTAGCAAATGCTGCAATACCACAGCTGGGAGGGCACTCACTGAAGCCAGCAGAACACGGGTTTAAAACAGATGAAAGAAAGTATGCTTTTATACTGTGGGCAGTAAACTTCGGCGATTTGCTGCCACAGGAGGTTGTGGAGGCTGGCAGTAGCAGGAGGTTCAAAAACAGATTAGACAAATTCATGGACAACAGGTCTGTAAACAGAGGCTGAAGGACACCGAGGGAGTTATAGCCTCTCACATTCCTAAGAGCGCGGCTGTGGCACCGGTGGAGCACCCCGAGTACTGCGGGAACAGACCAACGCGCGCAGCCGGGTTTGTGGGCCCTCCCAGACAGCATGCTGGAGGACGACTGCTGGGACAGATGCACCTGCTCTGACCTAGTAAGGTACTTTTTACGTGTGCCTACGGAAAGCAACGGATTCAACTGAGCTTCCTTTCGATTAAAGGATTCAGCCAACAAAATGCTGTCTGAGCGATAGTCAGGAGGAATGAGAATCCAGGAAAACACTTGCCTGGGGCTCCCTGTGAAGCTGAAAACCTCTCTTTCGCAGAGAGAAAACCTCAGAGGTCCCATTCAGCTCCAGTTCTGCTGCCTTGCTAATGATCCTCAGCTTGCAAAAACTGGCATAGCTCTGTTCCAGAGGCAGCTCACTGCCGCTGCAGGTGAACACCCACCCGTCTGCTGGCCCCTGCCTGCAGCCTCACCCCCAGCTTACGGTGATTCACCCCCAGGGTGAGGGTGTCATACACTGCCGTACTCTTTTCACCTGTCAGAACCTAAGTGCACTAAGTTACGTTTCTTCTTTTATTATGTATCCATTCATCCATCCCCGAGATTCAAATTCATCCTCCTTTATGAAGAATTAACTTGTTTGAGCTGATTTATGAAGACTGGCAGGCAACTACGCTGAAGCAATGCTCTAATATGTTCGTCATGAAGTCCTGTAGTTATTCCTAAAAGGGCTCACGTTAATGCTTCACATTAAAATTCATATTTTATTTCTACATAACTAAATGAACTAAATGTCTCGCTGCACTCTTTAAAGCATGCCCTTCAAAACCTGGATACTTTTTTCTGGTCAGAGATGGAAGCTACAAGGGTGACAGTTTCACAAAAACAAGTGATGGCACTGGCAGACGCTAGCAGGTCGTGCATATGCCATGTGTTATATACTTCTGATTTGACTGACAGCTAGGACGTGCCTTGTCAAATTACTTCTTCAGTCAAATGTGACTAACTTTTGTTAGTGCAGATAACAGAATGATTTTTGTTTAAATATAACCTTTTCTAAATCAACTTTTATTAACAACAGCCAGATTTCACTAAAAAAACGGAGGCTTTAGTTTCACATTCTTTTTAAAACACTCTTCAGTTTGCTACCGCTGAACTGAATATGAGTCTACGAGTGTGCTGAAGGAGCAGCTTCAAGAGAGCCTTTCATGTGAACCAACTCAGAGAGGAAGTAATCGTCATGAAAGCAGAACTATAGGGGGTAAAGTCTTGAATAGTTTGGTGGGAATACTTTTTCTCTTTCAGTCCAGACATATTTCATTCCCCTAAGTCTCTGGTACAAATGAACCCACTGAAACCCATTGAATTTGGCATAGTTTCTGTGCAAAACTTAATTGGCCTGAGTTCACTCCAGCTGGCCCAACAGACCAGCCCAGCGCCATGTCTCCTCACTCCCTCGTCTGCTCATGTGTTTTCGTGATGCGTTTCCCTTTGAATACCAAATGCATGCCTGACTGGTAGCCACACTGTGCTTTTGCTCTGGTTAGGGCTGCGATAGGTGTCTGAATCCCTGCCCAGGAAAAGAAAGCTGCTCTGTTAACTCAACAAAACAGAGAAGCACACCCACCCCAGCCAGCTGGCTCCAGCCTGCTCTTCCTCGTGACCGCTGGGTACCCCACCTTCCGCCGGGGAGTACTGCTGGCCATGAGCAGCCCTGCTCAGCATTCCCCCCACCCCCTTTTTTTTTTTTTTTTTTTGCTCTTAAAGCCAGACTGAACAGCTCCTTCATCCATTGCCACCTTTTCCAGAAATCATCACTCTGATGATTCGCGTGATGATCAAGCGGAGGAGGTAATGTAAATACCAGGATGGGGCAGCAGACATGCTCTTCTGGCAAGGAGTCCACTTTTGCGCTGTGTATTCCCAGTGCTCCTGCACAGCCCCATTTCATGGTTGGCCAACAGCACTGTATCAGACTCACTTCAAATGTCCTCGTTTACCCCTTATGCCCTGGGCTGTCTTTCACATTTTGTAGCTGCAAACCCTTCAAGCCAACCTGCCACAGCCTCTCTGATTCCTTTGTAGTCCAGGACTTTACTCCAAAAGACTCTATCAGCTTCTACTGTGTGATTCTACTATCTGAGTTGTTACCTAACCTCAGGGGCTTCTCTTCTTCCTTGCCTTTCTCACTCGTTCCCTACCCTCACCCCCCTTTTTTGATTTGACATCTTTGTTCTTGACCTGAGTCTTTATACAACAAGAGCTGGAAATCTTAACATCGCGTCCTGCTTAACTGAGTGACTTCTTTCATACAGATGCAAGACAGCGTGAGGAAAGTGCAGTGGGGAGGGGAGATGAGGGAAGAAGGACTGGAGAGGGACTGGAGAAACACCCAGTGGCTGCCGATTTGCAGCCCCTCTCCTTCAAAGGCAGATAACACGTGTGGGATCACTGCAGCTGTACCGTAGCTGGGATGCTTCTCTGGCACAGAGCATCGGTTTTTGCACATTTCCCCTCCCTCCCTTTTCTGACAGCTGTGATTAGAGCGAGGCATTCAGACAGCAAGAAACCCAAGCGGGCATTGAACTTTCTAAGAAAACTGCGGTCTGGAAGCAGGGAGGCATCTGCCTCACTGGCACAGCGCAACTCTCTCCTGTTCTCCCTTTTGCAAACAAAGAGTGATCCCAACCCCACCCTGTTAGGGAATAAAGACTAAAAGGACGCCACAGTGGGTGCACCCATCCCTTGATAACCCGGGACCAGGGGCTTGATGCTGGACTACAGCTGGCCCACTACACTTAATCTGATACAGTAGAAAGCAAGAGAAAATATTAGCTGGACCAGTGGCCTGATGCAATGTGAGAGGTAGTAGGCTAGTGGCTTGATCTGGCAGGAGAGGAGAAAGGAGAGCAGGCGAGATGGACCAATTATCAGATCCAGAGTGACAGTCCCTCCGTGCTTTTAAAGCCTGAACTATTTGGGAGAGGGATGGTAACAAAGTCATGCGTGCTGCCACCAAGCCCCGAAAAAAGAATTACACTATGTTCTTTCAGTGCTCTCCACTGACACGACTTACAAAGCAGGGAAGTTGCCCCGTTCCGAGTTAAGGAAGGAGAGCTGCAGTGCAAGATGGTGATGTTACCTGTTAAAAGGTCTCTCTTCCTGAAGGGGCAGGCCGCAGAGAAATCTCTGGGCTCCCGTGTCCCAGTTGAGGGCTCCAAGGGACAAGGCTGGGTCAGCTCCCCCAACAAAAGGATGCCACATCACTGCCCATTTCCAGTAACAGAGCATGCAACATCAGGACAAAACTACCCACGAGCAGCTCCACAGTAAAAAGAAAAAAAACCCAGGGATTTGGGCAAACGTAGGCTGCAGGCAGGAAAAGAACAGAAACAGGCGTACCACGCAGCACAAAGCGCTCAGCCGAGCCGCAAGGGCCACCAGCATCACAGGGGCAGGAGCTGACTGCATCTCCTTGGTGATTCCCTCGTGTGGCCTGCGTGGTTCAGAGAGGGCCCCACGGGAAACTGTCAGAGGGAACAAAGCAGCGCTAGCTAATAACTGATTCCTAGCGTTCTGCTGTTGATCATAATTGACCACTTAAAGCCTCAGCTACAGTACTAATTTGATAGGACTGTAATCAATTGTGTTTCTCACTCTCAGACGTTGAGAAAGAAAGAAAAGAAAAAAGAGTGGGAAAGTTAATCAGAATTTTTTTGGCTACCACTGTGTCCCTGCAGCAGAAAAGCTCCATCCCTTCTCATTATTTGTTTGTTAGGAGCAGATTACTTGGTTAGTAACGCTCCAGACATGAATGTGGATAATCCCTGCTCCAAAGAAGGTCTGTCCTAAGCAAGACAGACACGGAGACACTCTGCTGCAGGGGCAGCCTGGAGGCCGGAACGGCTGCCAGCAATATTTTAGCTTTCTGCAGTGATGCAGTGCTTGTAAGAGCCAAGAAGCAAGGGCAGCTTTGAGCAAAACTAAGCGGGAGAGGCTAGTGACTCTCCAGAGCTCAGTGTCGCTCGTGACGGTCATCGCACAGGGCATCAAAGGAGGGAGTGAATGTCTTAATCAGGCTCCTGCACTTGGACGTGATCCAAAACAGATCAAACTCCACGGAAATCTTCCCACTGACTCCACTGGGCTTCGAGCCAAGCAGTTAGCACTGTGATAAGTTCCTAAGGCACAAGACAGAAAGACGGGACAGACAACCAGAACTGAGCTGGCACGTGACCCTCGAGCAAGCAGGAAAGTGATTTGCCGAGAAGTCTCTCTCAGTATTCAGGAGGATATTAATAAAGCTGCTAACAATAATACCTCCACTGGAGGAATCCCAGCTACTCTAGACGTTCCCATGGAAATCCCAATGTTATCAATGCTCTCAAGCCACTTCTAAGCCTTCCTCCAACAGACTGCTAGACTGGGCTCTTTCCCCTTGCACACAAATCCATTCGCTCTGTGGGACGTGACACCCAACTGAACGCAATCAGGCAGGAGGAAATGCACACAACTGGCCTCTGTGGAAGAAAGTCGACACGAACCACACATGGCAGATGTCAGTCTTGCCGTTTCACACGAGACCAGACGGTGTCCACGTATTATAATGAGGAGAAGGGCAAAGAACCGGAACAAGTGAAAGCGACCTGGATTAGTCAGGCTAGAGCAGAACCTTCTGCCACTGGCGCCCCACGGGTGTCGGGGCTCCAAAGGAACGGGCCCGCTCATCTCTGTCTATTTAATTTCATAGGACAGTGCAGAAAATGATAGTTAATAAACTGTCTGTCAGTGCCCTCCTTTTCCCATGTCCTTTAAAGCTAAACTAACCGGTTGCTTTGAACCCCCTCTATTTCCTATATGCAGCAAAGCTTATACACGTCTCTGCTGACATAAATTACGGACCATTAGTAAAAAGAGGAAAAGAAAGATAACGCAAAATGCCCTCCCAACTAACTCTGCTAATTAAACCACCTCTGAATCCATCCTAAACATTCCTATGTTATGACAATGTGAATAGCACGTTCCAATGAAACTATTAAATTTATATTGTGCAGATAAAATTCAAATGAAACAATTATTACTTTGTAATAGCTGTTGAGCCACAGTGTCACACCACATATGAACAGTACTTTATTCACAGCCAAGGGATGGACTTTACAGAGAAGCGTCTAGCCTCCACCGTGAATCTAGGCAAAAGCACCAACAGCAGACGCTCCGACTATGCTTTCCAGTTTCTGAGACTTTTAATTGCTTCAGTTAAATATCTGAAAGGACTTGCTTTTTAGAGGGCAGGTCTCTCCTACTTACGGAAATATCTCCTACCCGTTAAGAGACGTTTCAAGGCGAGGTACCCCACATCACTGTTCAGCAAGCTTGACCAATGAGAAACTTTTACGCTACGCCAAGTATTTTCTTTTATATTCACGGCTATGACGACCAATATAAAAATGCACCTATCTATCTCCTTGAAAGACAGTGGAAAGATGCGATTCATGCTAAATAACAGGATGGTCTCTAGAGCTTTTGGTAACACAAGTCCATATGCTATCAAACCTACTCAAGCATTCCATGTGCTTAAAAACCATAAAATAGATATTCTCAATTTCAAGAGCACAAGAACAGCCACTTTGGAGGAGGGCAGCGATCCGTGTGCCCAGCACACACCCAGCACCAGATTCTCCCAGGGCTGGGGCGAGAGCCGGCGTTGTGGCGCCAGGGTGCTGGAGACCCTTTGCTCCTACCCCCTCCTCGTGAAAAGCTGTCCCCACCTTGAAGCAGACACAGTGTTTCAAAGGGGGAAATGAGAGACGCTTGGGAACAGGAATGAATTCAAACGGTACGAAAAAACAGCAAGCAATCAAAGGGCAGCTCAGTGCCTCTCTCCCCACATAAGGAGCGACGGGATGAGAGGCCACTCCGAGGATTTCCTGCAAAATACTCCGCGTCCGCTACAGAGACTTTCGAGCGCCCTAGCAGTAATGGCTGAGACAGTCTCGCGGATGAGGAAACAGGACTCTCACAAAAACGCAAGCGCAGCTCCCGACAGCGGCTCGTCCCGCAGCAGTGGGCATACTGGTATTTGTCAGAACTCTTAAGCAAACATATGTCCAGTATTCCCTGCAAGGTCTCTTCACAGTGGAAGACGATAACTCCTTTCATTTCGCTTTTCTCCCCCAACCCCACTAACCCAGGGCGTTTCACAGAGGGTATTCATTTAGTCATGAAAAGCAGAAGCTGATCATGAAAACTATGGCCTAAATACCCAACTGGTACTGACTTTATTCTCCTGTTTCTCCTGCAGGCCCCTGGACTGATCGTCTTTTTCTGCAATGGTCCCGCGGTACACGAGATCTCGAGGGAAAAGGCAGAAGCTGTTACTGCAAACGCACAGCAGGCAGCAGTGAAAGCATCTAGGCCCGGCCGTGCACAGCCACTGCAACTTCTGCTCCTGAAAAACCGACAAGATGGACAGCTCTGCTCCGTAGCACCAAGGGGAGAAGCAGGGAGAAGCATCAGGCCATGGTTTCATGCTTCCAGGCTCCCAGCTACTGGGAAACCACGGCTGCACAGGAAAAATGAGCCGTAAGTAGCCGTCAGATGAGGAGGAAGGATGAGAAAGACTGCCAGTGGCCTGCGGGCAGGCAGCGTGCTCTGCACCACTGAGGCTGGAGAGGGCGGCGAGGGAAACCAGTAAATCTCTGCCTGGCAACAGCCTCTCCCTTAAAGATCCAAGACTTTTTAAAACTTGGCAATGTGCTTTCATTGTAACTACTCTAGACGCCCTTGTTTTCCAGTCTGTTGCCAATACTAGGGGAAGAGAATTTATTTCCTTTGCAATTTTTTTTTTCTGAAGGACTGAAAAAAGACACTGTCTGGTAAACGGTGGAGTTGTCCCTTGGCAGAATTCTGCTCTTTATCCCACTTCTGAGGAAGAAATTGATAACACGCTCATCCATCAAGGATTTGAGAGCGACTCCACCTTCCTCTGGAGCAGAATAAAAATGTCACTTGCTGGCACTTAGCGAGTATCCTCCATTTACTTTCTATTACCCTCGTGACAAAGAGAGTGATCCTTTAAGACATCCTAAAGGAAGAGGAATCCCTCCGAGCATAGGTCATTTCTCCTTCTGCCATACCCACGCCAACATACCTACAACAAAGATCAAATATATCTCCACTGGATTTTTCCACTAGGTTACAGTGAATGGCAGCAAATCTTCAGGCTTTCACATTACAGCATGTAAAATGGGAATTGACTGTCATGACAAGAATAACATTCACTCTGCAGGTTCACGTGCTCCTGCAATTAAGTTACGAAACACAATGAGTGTCACGAGGATTAGGTGGACTTTTCAAGCGCTGCTCTTTTTGCAGAGCATTTATTATTACCTTTAGCTGAAATAACCTCTTAAAAACTGGAAAGCAGCATCCTCTCCCCATAACCCTCCAGTCACTTCAGTCCTGCACTGAGCATGGACTCTTCACAACACTCCCTGTTTTTCCTGCCACTCAGAATGACCCTGACTGTGTATTTCTGTGGAACCAGTAAGAACAGAGACAGCAAAGTTACAGACTCCTACGTGCCTAGGAGGTCAAATAGGTAGGGCTTGTAGGAGACCTTAGAACAGGCTTAAAGAACGCTAATGAAGGTCGTAGGCACTTCAACTTTGAGACGCTAACAGCTGAAAAAAAAAAAAAAAAGCTTTATCTGGTAAGTACTCATTTTAAGCACAGTGAGGAAGTCCCTGTCCCAAAGAGCATGCTGTCTGAAGAGACTGGTGGTGGGATTATGGATATATAGTTACTCTCTTCAGAGAGGGGAGGGATTCCGTTTGTAGAGGTGCAGCTGTACACTCAAGAGTGATACAGAAGACAGCCCTGACAGAGTCATCTACTCACCGCAGATACCTCAGCTCTCAGTCCCTGGCTTTAAATAACAACACCAGGCCATCTGTGGTCACTACACTTCCCAGTTTTAGCTTTGAGACGTCGTTATCCAGCTCTGGGCAAAAAGACCTCCAAGCGCGAAGACTCCTGCACCTCTAACAACCGCCGTCTCCAGGTCACTAATTAGTCCTGACAAAGGACAGCACCGGCATCACAGAGCAAGCCTAATTTCTCACCGATATTCTTGCAGCAACAACCAATTTCATACCCGTTTAACTGTTTGGGTTATACAGAAATATTTTTTCACTGATTTCTTACACTGTCTGGGTGGGATACTCTGGAAGCCTCTTTCTCAGGTTTACCGGAAGAGTATGCTTTCATGCCACACAAACTAACAAAAATGCACCGTGAAACCTGCAATTAGCTTGTAGCATTATTTCTCTAGAGCGGATCTCACATTTAAAACCAGTACCAGTGCCAAGGCTAAAAACAGCAGAGCCAAGTATGCCAGCACCCACCCATCACTAGTACCGTGGCCATGCAAAGCCCCGACCTGCTCCGTCTCCAGCTCCTTGCAGTCATTAAGGAAAACCAAGGGAACACGGAGCCCTTTGATCCTCACTCCTCCTCTGCTCTAGGGTAATTGTAATGCTCATCACAGGGACAGGCATGCCAGGAAGGATAACATAAACCTCACAAAGCAACTGTATCAACCTGGTGGTTAGAATCAAAGAGGTGTAATCACAGGTTTCATCGGTTATCCGCAAGTGACACCCACCAGTGTCACAGTAACTCTTGCGGGCGGTTCATTCAAGGCTCAGATTAGAGTCCCCAGCTTCACGATTCTGCCCATAAATCAGGGTTACAGTCCTCCTTCGCCTCTAGAGCTGGGCCAGGAGAAAATGGGCAGGTTCAGCTGGCAAACAAAGATTCCAGATCAGTGAATACATGTGATTTACACAGTGCTGGACAGGGCGCAATGCTTTATAGCAGCCTTTAGAAAGGGGCCATCCTATGCAAAGAAAGCCTCAGCTAAGCAGAATATTGCCCATCCACGTTGCCCCTTGAGATGACCTACTCCCCTAAAAAAAGAGATAAGCACAATACAGCATATTTATATCATCCCGGGAGAAACAGTCTCAGAGTGTGTCGCTCCCTGCTAAACGGCACTTTCAGATCATCCCTCCGAGATAAATGGTACCATACAGATTTAATTCCTATCTAAGCACAGTACTGCACATTCATCTTCTCCCCTGAGATACATCATCTGCAAAGCACAAACTCCCAGGTAAGCCAGCTATACATTTTCATGCTACCCCCCCCCCCCCAGGATCCAGGATGCACAGACCCGTAAAGGGAGTTTCCTTCATTCTTTTCTTACAAACGTCGTCCTGCAGAAGCCACGTGAAACGGTTCAGTTAGTTCGGTATAACACTATGGGCTGCTGTCCCACGTGCTTAGGAAGGTGTGTGGGCAAAGGCGAAAAGGGGGGGGGAAACGGGGAAGGAAAAGACACCCTTTTCAATTAAGCAGAGCCCCCCTAGAAAGCTGGGATAAGGCAGGCTGGCTGCAGCTCAGCAGCGCTTCTCACTCCGGGCGCCCGGGTCAGCCGCGTCCTGGACTTCGCTCTGAGAAGGGCTGCAGTAACAAACGCCGTGCGGTAAATATTTCAGTTCACCTTGGGAGGCAAGACTCTTTGTTCCCCGTGCCAAAGCTCAGCCTTGCGAAGCCTATATTTAAGAGTTGTTTGAGATAACAGTATTGGCCCAAAATAGCCTATATACTCAAAGATGTTCCAGGCATGCAGTAAAAGCCATTTATTTCAGCATCTTTCGCTGTTGTTGGTTTGTGGATTTGGAGGGTGGGGAGGGCAATTCTTGAGAACAGGTTCCTGAGGGGGAGGAGGGGTGGCTTCAGGGGCTCTTCTGCTGTTCTCATTGGTCAGCTAGCTGAGTTAACTCGTTATCTGGGTGTGATCATATTTTACTGTCGGATGGGCATCATTTGCAACTGTAAGACTAATTAACTGTAAGGCCCTTGGAGCTTTTTGTCTGGGTGTTTTTTTTAATCATTATTACATCTACACAAACAGCAAATACAAACAATTTCCATTCCTTAAATTTAAGCGATGGGAATTTTCAATCAAAACACAAAAGAAAGACTAACTTGAAGATGACATTTTATGGGGCTCAGTAACGTCTGGATAATTTTGCACGCGTTCCGGTACACACATGCATATATGTACTTATATACGTGTATATTTATAGTGGCCTCTCTACCTTCAGATTCCAGATGATGCCAGAAGCAAGCGCGCTGAAATTTGACAAGAGACGCTATAAAGAAGCAACAGCAAAGAAAGAAGCCTGTTCTTGTGACACCTTTGCCTCCAGGCCTGCAAACCCTGAACGTATGATAATTCTGCTATGGAAAGACACCTACGTACAGCTTCTATATTTACAGGGCAAGATGGTTTGGAGAGAGATCAGATGACATTCTGAACGCTTATTACTATTTATCCTTTGTATTTCAGTGGCGCCCAGGGGCCCTGGCTAGTCATTAGCCTCCACGTATGCACAGACATGCAAGTAAAGGGCAGCTCTCCTGCAAGCCAACAACTACCAGGTGGACACACAGACAACCAGAGGACGCTCATGGCACCAGCACGTCAGGCGCGGGTACTGCAATACGCGCAGTCCACAACACGCTGTCAAAGTGTTTCATATGCACCACAGCACGTATCCAGACGTTGGAAACCTCTGGGCCTCTCCTAGCCAGACTGCCAACATACTCATGCCCCTGGCGGCGTTTGGATTCTTTCTCCAAACACGCGGCTACCGCTGCCTACCAAACCCCTCTGAGCTGCAAGAAGCGGGCACAGCAGGAAGGTGGATGGTAACAAGGCATTCGGCGCATCTTGCCAAGGTGCCCAACGGCGTCGTGGCTCCTCCTGGCTGCCCCGAGTCACAGGCACGGGCCCATGCTAGCGGCAGAGCGCAGCGCTCCGAGCCTGACTCGCTCAGGACTCTTGGAGGAGTTGGTGTCAGGCGCAGGGATCGAGTCTGCGCTGCATGACGTGACCGCTGGGGGCCAAAGACAGAACGTGCTGTTAATCGCGACGTCTCTAGGCCACAACTAGCTCTAGGTTCGTGCCAGATCCATCCTGTGTTGAGGGTCTGGAACTTCAGCGCCCCATAATTTGATGTCATCGTTTATGCCAGGACAAAACAGGGGTAAAGCGCTACTGAATCAGAGCAGCTGTTTTACTGTCACC
Source organism: Struthio camelus (assembly GCF_040807025.1). Lineage (NCBI taxonomy): Eukaryota > Metazoa > Chordata > Aves > Struthioniformes > Struthionidae > Struthio > Struthio camelus. The sequence goes on from NC_090963.1 coordinate 725,768, forward strand.
GAGCAGGCCAACCTTCCCTCCAGGAAATCTCAGACAGAAACAGCAAACTCCAGACTTGAAGCCAGCCAGCCAGACACCATCTCTGAACCTCATCACCAAGTCCTGCTTGCAATTCTTGCGGTGGGCATCTGGGGACAGTGTACTACATGTAAATAGCTGCACAAGGTATAAGAGCTGGAGCATGTACCACCAAGGTCATGTTCTAATATCAGGTAATTTTCTCTTGCAGACAAGCCCAGGGAAAGGATTATTTCTCAGGAGGAGATCCTGCCTCCTACTCTTGCATGGAGGCTACTGGAGTGCCCTTTCTTCTTAAAACTTCCTGGCTGCCTCTAAGCTCCAGCTCTATTTAAAGGGACAGTCTGCCTGGCTTACATAAATATAGTCTGCTTCACATCTTGGATCGTAACATTTTCCCCAAACCATAAAAGTTAAAAAAAAAAAGAAAATAGAGAATATAGATATATTACCAAGGATGAGAGCTCACCCTAAAAAATTATATATAACTATAAAGAGATTTAGCTCTAGACTGGAATGATTAATTTCACGGCTCAGGTTTTACACGCTAACAATCCTTCCCTTCCCTCCCTTTCACTGAGTTTTTTCTTTGTAGGGGGAGACACTTGGAGGAAAATAAGCACTTTCAGTTTAGATCTTTCTAGGTAATATGTTCACAAAAATGTAATTGTTAGTGAACACTGTCAAAAACGCAGAACTACAAGACATGACATTTCTGAATATCAAACGGGGAATGGAAGGCAGTTTCTGAGATCAGACTCCACTCTGATCTAACTTGGATCTCTCCATTTTAAAATCTTAATGGAAATGCTACTTGAAAGCCTCCTGCTCTCTTCCTAATGCAAGGAAGGGAGATAGTAAACCTGAGTGTTTGCTCAGAATACCAAAACAAACAAACAAAACCAAAATGGGAGTGCTGCTTTTTCTAAAAATATGATTTTCTTAAAAAACAAACATTGCTTCCCCCGCTCCCATCCCCTCTCTACACTGCTGCACCCAGTCAGAAGAGGGAAAGATTTGTTTTTTTCTCTGGAGAAGGATAGTAGCGCGTAGTAAAAGCATCTTCCAGACAACACGCAGGAAGTAAGCCAGGATTTCTGTCAAATGCAAGAGATGCATCAACTCCAGCTATGCCAGCTCAGAAGCAGAACTGCCATTTCTTCTTTAATTGGTGTCTCTCCTCACAGTTCTGGGAAAAGGGAGGGAGAGAGGAGACGTAGCAGAGAGATTTTTGTGAGCGTGTATGTACAAGCCTAGGCTGCGCACCCCTGCAGTCCTCACACTGCCGGGAATAATGGTGCATTGTGATTTTCTGATCCATTAATTTGAAGAATGAGGGACTGGTCTAACTATCCTGGATATATTCCAGCGGACCACTGTATTCTCCACCTCCTTGCACCGCAGGCGACTCGGTGTTACCATAAGTGACTTGTGTATTTTGTCCCATCCTCTCTTCCTCCCCTTAGTCCCTCTGAAAATATTTTAAATAAAGAAAATCAAACCAGGAAAAAGAGAAGGTGCCGCAGATCTGAGAATCTCTACCAAATGTAAACACAGAGCATATGTATTTAATAAGGAGTAATCCCATATCGTACTGCTCAGCCTCACAGCAAACAGATGTAGCAATTTGCCAAGTCCCTCTGAACGCTGCTTGCCCTGCTCTTCTCTGATCTGTGACACAGTTCATTTCAAGAGACCAGGAGAGATTGAAGATAAGTATTGATTTTGGGGAGAGTGAAGCTTCCAGGCCTCATTTTAGATGAGTGCATCTGGGATTCACATCAAAGTCAGGGCTCGAGTTAACCAGCGGCATTTACTCCAGCGCATAGGTGACGGGCAACCCAAGCTTGTACCGTGGTAACCCTGACATGCCCCCTCTGCTTGGCGATACCTGGTCGATTAGTCTGTCGCGGGGATCTGCTCTGCAGCATGGTTTTATCTGCAGATTGCCACTCCTGCAGCACCTTAGGCTGCCGCTCTGTCGCCAGATGAGCTCTTGCACTTACGATGCTCCCTGTGTGCCACATCCTGCCCCTGAAGTACCGCTGTCTTTTGCGTCTGGAACCGGCAACTCTCACGCATGCATGGCAAGAGGGAAGGACTGTGACTGCTGTACCTACCGCCTGAAGGAGCACCACCGAGGGAACACACACAGACATCCCACCCTCATAGCTCCCTCCCTCCCTTCCCCGGCACCTACACTTGTGTACTATGCTGCCTCTTGTAGCTGAACAGAGCTTTCTCGAAACACTTGCGGCTCAGTCAGAGAGCTATTTTAAACGGGTGAAGAAGGAAAAAAAAAAAAAAAAAAAGGCCAGAAACTGATTAGCTAGTAATTACATTCTGCAACATCTGCTACTTGCTACCATTTGTTTTATTATTTCTATTTTAAAAACTGGAATACACTGAATTTTTGCTGTCTGGAATTGCTGAACTGGCTTGAAAAATCTGACAAGCTCCTCCGCAACAACTGGCAAAGAAAGTACAGCAGGAGACACTGAAGCATCTAACCTTAATGCATCTTTAAGCAGGGTCTTTTTTTCCAGACCTGGATGCTTAGGAGGAGTTCAGTAATTCTCAAAAATCAGTTCACAGCTTTCTCGCCCTTCTGGCTGCTTCATGTTAAACCACTGTCATCTCTACCTTTTTGTAGATCTGGTCTTTTCCCATGAGGAAACGGAAAACCTCTGAGGACTTTTCTTTTATGACAAGCAACGACCAAAGATCAAGATCCCTTCCTATGGCCCTCTGCAATCCACTCAACATGGCTGACAAGAAGGCCCCTGGTAATTGGTAATTAGAAGGAAACCTTGACGCCTTTATCTTCACACGAAAGCTTTCATCACATGCAGAGCTGGTGTGGTTGGACTTACTGCAGTGCCTGGAGAATTTGTGGTTGGTGCGATTGTGAGCTGAAAAGTAAGACAGATATCAAAGAATGTTCAAAAGCAAAGAAAATGCTTGGTTTTTTTTTTTGTGTGCAACAGACAGACTGTTTGTTCATTTAGGTACAACAGAGTTTAAAACCAAATGAGGTGTTAAAAGGAGTGAACTAGAAAAGTAAGGCTTTCATGTGAAGGATGCAGTGTGGCTTTGATAGGACTCAGAGAGAAGCTCTTCTTTCAGGGGGATAATAATTATTTTTTTGCTTTGAGAAGTCCAGTTGGTTGAAACTTCAGAGGCTTTCATTTTCTCCTCCCTTACCTCCTTAGATTTCTACTTCAAAAAAAAAAGGGAGGGGGGGAAGAAGTTCCAAATAGCATCATTTTGTTGATCAAAACCTTGTGCTAAATGATGACCCAGATGAAGAAATCAGATTTGAGCTTTTCATTATCTCTAGCTGAAAACAACACCTAACTAAACCTTCATATGCAAAGGGGAAATAGAACTGGCTTTAACACACGAGTGGCGAGGCGATCTTTCAAGGAACGCAGCCTGCAGACAGCCTGAGACCGCACTGGGTGGAGATTTTTTCCACTTCTCCATGCACCTTGCACAGTTACCAAGCACAAAGAGATTCAGGGCTGGGCAGGCAGAAGCGATGGGGACAAAGTAGATGGGGAAAATCACCTGCCTCTCCTATAAGCTACTTAAAATAACTCCAGTTTCAGGGGTTAGAAGAGCGGAGGACTGCTGACAACATCCTACAAGCAAAACCCCTGGCAAATTTTTCCGGGCTGGGCTGTTCCTCAGGCTCCCAAGAACAGTCTTTCAAGGAAAAAAAAAAAAAAAAAAAAAAAAAACCTCATCTGGCCTCTACCTGCTGTTAAAGAAGAACAGCATTTCTGGCTGCTGGTACTAATCTGTGCCCTTTAATTCAGCTGCGGCTCACTGGAGTCAGTAGGAATCATTCAGCAAGCTACAGATCAGGCGTCTGATGAACCTGGTTCGCTTAATCCACTGATGCTTCCAACTGCTTTGAAAAAGCGTTCGATCGAGATGCAAGACACTGTTCTGCACCTGCAGCTGCTGTCCTCTCCTCCTCTTTCCTGCATTAGGTTAAAAGGGGCATTTCCATGAGCACAAGGTCCTAGCTTTGCAAATTCTCTGCTCCAAGCGCTCATCCTCAAACCACAGTCACGCTGCCCTCTCAGCCCGTGCTTGCAGCGGGCTACCCTTGCTACCTTACCGTGTTGGTTTTTCCCCTGTAATGCTGATGCTGTGATGCTGTCTACTGCTCTTGTTCTTGATTTTTAGTCGCTCTTTTCTATCACTACCCTTCACAAATCTTATTACCTCAACAAAACCTTTTTTACCATCCAATCCAGATTTGTCCTCTCCCATATCCAAATAACCATATTTTATAAGAAAAAGAGCTCTGTGCACGTATCCGGCCTTATGCATGGTTAGAGAAAGCCATATTATCTAGCTCTGGGCACAGATATTTAGAAGAAAATGGTTTCCTTTCATCTGTCCAAGTAAATCTCTTCCCAACACTTGCAAGTCTGATTGCTGCCAATTTCAGATGCAGAAACAGAGCCATTTGGGGGGGGGGGGAAGGCATTAGTAACTAAAAGACACTCATAACATTTACAGTGAAGCACTTATTATTTTTCCATGGCACCTCAGGCCGTGTATCTTTCAGCGGCTTGCTATCTGTTCTTTTTTTTTTTTTTTTTTTTTTTTTTTGCCGGGGTGGGGGGGTGGGTGAACAACAGCTATTTCCCTGTTTGAGCTCTGCCCTTTACAGTCCCCTGCCCAGACGTGGAAGCGTTTCTGCTTAAAAGGATGAGCTACCTTTCCAGCTGGGGAACATTTACAGTCTGTATGGAAAACTTGGTGGGCTCCCACTCCACTGCTGTTGCTTTACGAGCAGCAGGAAAGGAAAACAGGAAAATAATTCCCTCCAAAGAGCTGAGCTGCAGGAATCGCACTAGTGGTAGCGGATAACCGTTTCTGCTTTGGCCTCACAATAAATGCTGCCTGGGAAAGATCGGCCGAGTAAGAGTGTCTTTCACGGGTCCTTTAGCTCCAGGCGGACAACACTTTTTGGCATGGCTGGTTTGGTTCCTTTTGTTACTTAAATACACATTTGTGGAATTCATTTCCCAGCTATCACGTTCCAACATCACTGTGTCTTTTGTGGACTGAAGAACTGAATTCGTCAGGCTAGGCTATGTTCAACAAAACACTTGCAATGAAGTCAACGTTTCCGCTGTCTAATGGCAGATGGGAGACAAGTTTATTAGATCTCATCTTCCTATTCTCGAGGGATGGATGCCCCAGAGCAACGGGAAACACCACACTAGCTGAGTCCCCTGGCTGGTGAGAAAGGCTGTGGACTGCGAAAGCCAAATTCCCCAGGCCATTCTACTTCTGTTTGTCACTGCTGAGGCAGCAGTAACGAAAAGATGGGGTAAGGCACGTGGCAAGGATTTCAGCTGATCTTTCCTCAGGAGCTAGGCAGCTTCTGTCCTTACTTGAACTGCTTTCTCATAAGCTCAAATAATCAACTCATTTCTTCTAAGTCATTACATCCGGTGGGAGCAGGAGTGAATCCGAAGATCTAATGGATTATGATCATCATTGTGAATTCACCGCTAGGTAAATCACTGGGCCCACCTCGGGGGCATCAGGTACCAGCACTGGCATTTCTGTTTTGCCGCTCCTTAAATTTTTTAGCTCAGTATTTTCTTGAGTGCAGCCGGGATGGAGGAGCTGGCTCATCATCAGTCTGAAAAAATCTCTGCTCTGAATGAAAGCTACTAGCTCAGAATATCACACTTCAGACATTTTGAGAAAATAGTTTAGTAACTTTTTTCTTTTTTTTTCTTAAAAAGTAACGCAGGCAATAGCGTAACCTCCAGACAAACTCCGACAAGCAAGAAATTGACCCTTCTTATAAAGGAGGAGAAAAGAAAAAAGATGTTTTAGTTTAGAAAAGCTGCTCTGTGTTGCCTTAGGTATATTTGTCTGTATCCTTCCTGCACCCCAACAAGGCTCCGCTTCTCTCCGGCTTGACCACCCTTCCATACAGCAATACGTTGTCCATTCCTGAGCAGCGTCCCTGAGCAGTGTAGCATGTGTGCACTGGCAGATGATCTGGGTTAACCAGCAACACGGGCCTCAGCATAGCCCTCCCCTTTTTTTTTTGTGTGTGTAGCTCTACAGGTATGAGGGGAGAAGAAGGGTGCTCAGCTCCCTGCTGAAGCTTGGCATTTGTTACAGATTCATCCCACTTAATATCTAGTGGTTTCCTAAGACATTTAGACATCTGTATTTACCTCTGGTGGAGTTCCAGCTTCAGCATGCATATGCTAAGACTGGGGAAATATTTGAGCTGAAGAGATCATAGTTTGGTTTCTAGGCTGTGGCTTCTCTTGTCCAGTTCTTGCTCAAACTGATAAATGCAGCTGCTGCCTTGTCAGACAGTGACACTGTTTCCTTCTGGACATCTCCACTGACTTACACATCACCGCCAACACGTGCGATTGGACTCACTTCTTACATTCGCTTGTTTTGTAACGTAATCTTCAGAAGGGACTCGCTGGGATTCTCAGTGGGTTTGTTTTTTCAAAGCTGTGTGACTGGCAAAACGTAGCTCGGGTCGCCTTATGTTGTAGAGTGCAGCAACCGGATTGTATCTCCCCGCATTGTGCCTTGGCAAATAACAAAGATGAGAGAAAGAAGTCCCAGCTGGCCATAATGCTGAACCATCCTCACAAGCTTTTGTTGAGTTGTGCATAACCTTCATCTTGATACAAGGATTCGACAATATCATTTGAGATGTCACACCATAACATCTCCAAGTTGAGTCACAGAACCATTTTTTTTTTAAAGCTATGAAGTGTATAAAATACGGTTTTTGTCATTCAGTACTCCAACATTCTTCTTCAAGTGAAAAATCTGGTTAATATAGGATTGTATGGATTAAAAAGCCTTTCTGCTGTTGGCTTCTCCTCAGCTATGGTCTGTGTTCTACCTGAAATCATGTGGCAGAGGACACTACCTATCACTGGAAAGAAAGTAGCATCCTTCCAGTACTGGCAATAGTTCAGGTTATTTTTCTTTCTTTTTTGGACAACAAGGTAATTTCTGCAAGTCCTTTTTTCCCCGGAATCTTTCCACTCTGTCAGGTGTGGTGGAAGCGCTCACTGATTTTTCCCAATGGTCTCAACACTGAGAGCGTTTAATCACTCTCTAGTACTGTAGCCAATCATACACTCCAGACTCAGGCTTTCTTCCTTTTAGGATTAAAACAGACAGGACAAACCTCCAAATCCAAGCGGCTACCGAACTTACTGCAGCACTTGCTTTGCCTGGTAGTTGAATTCCAACATGCAATAACCTTTCTGGAAGCAGGAAATCAAGTTACCAATGGGAACCATTCAGTTCATCAGACTTTTGTCCATTTTGGAAAAATCTGTTAGGGCTATTGCTATTTTTCTTTTTGTTGCAGTACTGTCTGGAAGACCCAGGAGAGGTTGCGCCAGATACTACAGAAATGCTCGGAACAAGCGTTTTCCCTATCCCAAAGAGCTTATAGGCTACATTAAAGCCAACAAACAAAAAAAACCCCAAACAAACAAAACCTGGGGAGGAGAAGCTACGGTAAGGTGACTTGCCCGGGACCAAAAAAGAGGCAGAGCTGAGGGCACTCCGCTTCCAAGGCACGGGTGCCCCTTTACAGCTCCCTTTGCTCTAGCTACGTTTTGTCTCGCCTGCCCGGCTGCTCCGCGGCAGTGCGTGAGGCTGTGCACCGCACAGCACCGCACCAGCGGGGCTCTCCGCAGGAGCCCTCACTGACAACTAAGAGAGGGATACTTGAGCACGAGAGCTCGATCTGGGTGGCAGAGCACACGCATGTGCAGTGAGAGGGAGGACAGCTCATCTCACTGCTCTGTAACCAAAACAGACTCTGCCAGGCTTAAGGGCGTTTTCATGCATCAAGCAGCAGCAGAGCAGCTTCTCCCAGACACTGTAAGATATTAACCCAGACTGTGGTGTACGCAGCCGTTTCCCATTTCCACGGGAGTCCTTTTGCTGAAGAAGCTCTTTGACATTTAGCACAGATGAGAGCGTATGAAAGCTGAGTTCACGACAGCTTGCGTTCAGGAGCGGCCTGAGAAAGTACCCGCACACAAAACCAACGGCTCACGTGGATGTCCCAGACACCCTGGCTCCACTCTGAGGCCTGCCATTAGCAGAAGACCTAGCCCAGTCTCACTCCTTATTTAACTCGGGGGTGCGGATTGACAGCTGCTTAGTAGGCGCAACAGCGACGCACAAGAAACTCCAGAAGTTCAAGGGCAGCGTTTCCTCCTCGCGGACCCATTCCCCAGGTGCCTCTAGAGAGAATGCAAAGCCTTTAAAGACAAGGAGTCTGAAAATGACCCTGCAAAGATTGTCACGAGCAGCCTACTGGTTGGAGTAGTGGCATGTTTTCCAGAAACTCTCCCTGTCCATGATTATTTACCTCCTTTAGCACCAGCCGTAAATTTTCTTTACAAACACCTGCCAGGCAAAACCCACCAGAGAGCTGCAGAAATGACGTATTACCAGCACAGTGAAATCTCTGTCCTCCTTCTGCGTCTCCCAGCAGAAAAAGAGAAGCACAGATCCTACCTACACTGTGCCAGGCAAGGCACCGCCAAACTACGGCCGATCACCTAGCTGCGTTCAGAGCTATGCAGCTGTGACTAGACGTCTTCCAGGAGCCAAGTTAATGGCACTGCCATAATAGTAAATATGGAGATGTGCAGCTCAATTGGAGCTGTCTCAGGCATCTCTGCACTTAGTGGTACGGGTGTATTGTTAACCTGATGTATAGTACAGGCCTCCAAGCATTTCCCTCCAGTGCTATTCAGAGCCACAGTCTTTCAGGGTATGTATGGGCATTAGGTTTCAACAATAGCATTTTCAGCTCATCCCAATGCGCCTGAATATTGCCACACATATGTTATGAAAAATCACCTGCTGTTTGGAGAGCTCGGCAATACAGGAAGCTCCGCATCAACATTAATGAACCCCGGTCTCTCCTGTGAGAGAAAGTTAATGTAATAACAATGTTATATTCAGCAAACAAATGCTGGAGACAATTTTTTTTAAGCACCAGACTGTAAACAGGACCTAAAATATCCGCATGAATTACAAGAGTCTAAAATCCTCTACTGAGAAATTAATTTAATAGCAGTAAATACTGGAACAATTTCCCCCATGTGAAATGCCACCGCAATGTTCAGTTAAAAGCTTCGTTTAAACGGCACATGGGCGCTTGCACAGGCATATAAATATATTTCATCGCATAACGATATCTCAGCTACACAGAGGAGCAAAAAAACGTTCTTCCCTACTGTATTCGCCTTGGGGCAAGGGCTGCGTCCTTCTCTGCAGAGGGGTTGCACTCAGCAAAGCAGCTCTGATTGCGGCCAATCTGCAGGGCACTGGTGGCCTTTGGAGATCTGGCCTCATCCTATTTCCCATGAGTCACGCTGATTTCACAGCCATTACTCATGTCAAGTACTCATATAAACAATCGCTATAGATGCCACCATTGTAACGATCACCAAACGGAAGGCAAGCGTCCCAGGAAAGGAAATAACAGTCAAGGCCATCAGCAGAGGGCGTGGGAATAGGGAAGCACGGGGTTAGGCCCCGGATTTGCAAGGGTTTCTACGTACTCTACAACTACTTCCAGTTGTCTGAACAGAAGTAGGACGACGACACTGTGTTTACAATAATTTGTGGCTGATTTGTGCTGGGATTTCTTCCTTTCATTTATCATAATCACAGAGGTGGTATAAAGAAGAGCGAGACAGAACAACAGAGAAATTGCAAGAAGAAGAAATATTTCAAACGCTAAAAGAACAAAATGCAGGCTTATGAGATTTCTTAAAATTCAGCCTCTCTCTTGGAAAAAATAGATGCTGCTTTTCAGAAACAACTTTAATCTGGTCAAGGAAAAGGGAAAAGAAGCGATACAACTGTTAATTTCAATTGATTTTTTGATAAGGTTTCATATCCTGAAGGGGGCTTCATATCTGAGAAGTGACATCTGCTGAGATCACCAATCAGTGTCTGAATTCTCCTGAATGTAATTAGATCTGAGAGAGGATAGAAGAGATGGTATGGTGGCCTTTAGGGAGGAAATGGTCTTTGAAAAGAATTATGTTAATCAGACTAGCCTTCTCCCTGCATCTGTTCTGCTGTTATTCTGGGTAAAATTAATAGGTCTAAGGAAAGAGCTGATCATAATGACAATCTGGTCTTCACAGCAGGAGATTTTATAAAGGAGTTGAACTGTAGCTCATTGAAAACACTTAAAGTAATTAGTTACAGGGCTACTCACTTTCTTCCCTTTTTAATAGTAATAATGGTTATTAATGTTTACAAATTACAGCGACTCACTGAAAATGAAAGGACGACTGGAACGGTTACCCAGGGAAAGCAGGCGCTTCCTTTCAGCTCTCAGTAATTCAGCATCCATACTCCCTTGAAGACAGATTTTCACTTGCCCAGCTCAAGTAGCCACTGGAAACTTTTAGCCCTCTTAGCAAGACTACAGACATGTTGAGACTGAGGACTTACAGATACAAATCAGTTTATAATTATAAATCTAATTATTCAGATTTAAAAGAACAAAAGAGAAGACGTTTGCCTAAAGCCTTTGAGTCCTACTGCAGCAGGAAAGACTCTTAACAGCTTCAAAAGAGTCACCCCAAAGGTAAGTCAGACAGCAAGGCACCTCAGACATGCTTTGTTCTTCCCAAGACTCTGCTATACTCGTTCCCTTCTGCAAACACTACAGCAGCAGTTTCCAGCACCTGGTCTGAGGACCCCTGGGGGTTTCATGGGCTACTTCTGAAGAGAATACCAAAGGTAACAAAGATAAGGCTACTGAGAGATTTCTGTTCGCTCTGTACCACGCGCGCCTCTACTGGAAACGTTTCAGGGATTTATGAATCTAAAGACGTGGTCTGGAAGCAAGGAGCCCAGGCTTCTAACTTAAGTTCACAACGATGGTGAAGAGACGTAATCACCTTGTACCAGAGCAAGAGGACAGCTGCCATGTCTGCAAAATGCCTACGAAAGGTGGAGTGAAAATCATTCAATTTATAAATATGCAGAAGAAGCTCAAATCAACCTGAACTTTAGGCAAGAAGAAAAAAGATAATTAAAATATAAATAGACGTGTTTGTTTCAAAGATGCATGGCAAGCGCTTGACTCAGTCTGAAGATTAATCAGGGAAGTATAATTATGTCTTTGCACAAAAAAATTAAACTCTTCCCCACCCCAAACATTCACGCAGGAATGGAGAAAGGAACGCAGCTGATGTTCCTGCAGTTGCCAAATGCTGTGCAAAGTCGAAGGTTTAAGACAGCAGATTCCAGAGTAGAAAAAACACACCTGCTGAGATTATCCCATAATGGGGAGTTTGTCATGCACAGGCTGACATGCTTTGTTCTACGCTGTAGGCTTCACTGATTCCTCCTTCATTTCCTCGTCCCCATGGAGATGTTTCATTTCTCCCTGAAACTGGACACATTTATTCTTTCATTTCACTCCCTGCAGACTACACCACTTCTCCAGTAGAGCCTTTTCTCCTCACAGCATCAAGAAACGGAGTGAACAGAAACAGGGCAAGGTTCACAGGCAGCCACAGCCCCTCTTTGTGCAGGCAGCATCTACGCGCACCAGTCTCACTGCTGTGCTAGCATACACCTATATCCACCTTCCCCATCTGCAGAGGGAAGGGATCACGGCACAGGCCGTGGGAGCAAGGACAGATGGAGGTATTTCTGGATTCTAGCATTAGTATGGGCAAATCTGCGTTTCCTTCCTTGTAAGACGCTAATGACACCACACCGGTCAGGCAACGAAAGGGGGTGCCATACACCTCGTGGAGAGAGGACTGTGGCTCCTCATTAAGATCCGAGGTTTGTATTATTAGCTTGCCATTATGGGAAAAGTCCAAATAACTGACCCCTCTCTGAAAGCATTTTAGCCAACGTTCCCATCTTTTAACGCGTGCTATACTGGCTGGATTAAGAAAATCCTAGTCTATTGTCTCTCTCAGTCTCACAATAATTTCTCCGCACAGGCCAGGAGGCAGACGTTTGCGGAGTTTATCCAGACACTTCTCTGAACCTCAGCCTGCCACGACAAGCAGAAGGACAACGAAGATCAGGTCAGAAAGGCTGAGTTTCTTGGACCTCTTGAAAGAGGGAACCGTCTCATTTTAGATGACGGTGTCGTGCCAAACACAAGGGACACCAATCCCAGCTGGGGGGTCTCCATGTGCTACCTTCACTAGCTATGGAGGGTAGCACACAGTAAATACTAATGTCTTTTAAACCTGCTAATAGTCTCACCAAAGTGTGTGAAGGATGCTTGACTAAACATTTAATTTAGATTTAATGAGACCTTTAAGGTATGTTAATTCAATTTCAAATTGTTGTTTAAGCAATGCAAAAATGACAATCATTGCATTTCTGGGTTGTTTTGTCACAGCCCAAAAGCGGTGCTCTGAGGCAAGCAGCTCTTAGAAGAGGGAGTTTCGGCAGCTGAGCAGCACAGCAATCAATCTATACCGCGCAGCCTGGGTGCCCCATTGTACACCTAAATGGTGCTCATTTACCTCTACCGTCTAACTGGGGTAAGCCAGACGCATGGAAACTGTGACAGCTAGCTCAGCCACGGCTAGAGAAGTCGTTTGCACTAAGAGCTAGTGCAGAAAGGCCCTAGGTGTCCTCTGGCTTCTTTTCAGTCTCTCCATCAACCTCTCCTTGTAGTCCTCTGCTCACGTTTGTGGCTCTTCTCTGTGCTCCCTCCTTTGATCTGAAATGCTTCCAAGCACCCAGTAGATGCTTCTGCTTCCTGGTGTAGTTTGCGGACTACAAAGGAGAGGGGGAGCAGCCAGCGGTGTCACGTCACGTTTTCTTGCTCGGTCTCTCCTGATTCCCCAGTGATGCTGGTGTCACGTCAGGTAGAAAGCACTGAGACCCTAACACGGCAACAGCAGCTGTAACCAGCAGCAGGAACCGTATCTCAGAAGACAAGGGGGAAAAACTAATCTTGACTTGCTTTCACTGGGGACTCAGTGGAGAAAAATCAGTAGTAGAATGGTTGGGGGGGCATTTGGAAGGCTACCGAGTGTGCTCGTGGGGCTGCTGATTAACATCTTGCTATTAATCGAAATAATAATAGGCTTTCCCAAAAGGAAAAGAAGGGAAAGCAACACAACAGCAACAAAAACAATGTCCTTGCACAAATGCAAAAAATTTAGTTCGTGGTTTTTTTGATACTCATGACCAGCTTTGCCATTCTGCAGTTCATGTTTCTTCTGAAGAGGAAGATCGATATTAGAACGCTTCTCTCCTGCCCCGCCGCAGAGCAACTGGAACTAATGGGTCTTCTTGCGAGACTAAGCAGAGAAGAAGCCAAGGATAGGAGGGACTACAGAGTCCAGCATCCCCTCTCACCCTGAGCTGGGTAAGTCCCCAACCGTACCAGCTGGAGATAAGGGATAGAGGAAATTTTCCTGATGCACTGCGGAGAGGCTACTTGGTTCTGCAGTGATTTGAGTGCTGTTATGTGGCACATTTTGCCAGCACTTAAATCATACCAGTAATGGACAAAGACTTTTTTTCTGTTTCTTTTTAATGAATCTCTTTTCATTCCCAAGAGAAAAATCCTTTTACCCTTGTATGTTTGACACTGTTCAATTTCATAGTTTGCTTAAAATAGTCTGGATGCGTCCCAGGAAAGGAAATACTATAGCTGAAGCTGGTAAAACTGCCTAATGTTAAAGCAGCTCATCACTTCCCATTACAAACCCATTTTCAATCACTTAGAGCATTGCCAAACTAACTGTCTGGACCGAAATGCTACACAGGAGGGCTAAGTTCAGTTTAAGACAAGCACTCCAAAATTAGACAGTGCTAGATTTTGCAACGCTTACATTGCACAGGGCCATGGCAATATGTTTATAGTACAACACCTATATTTCAAGGTTTTTTTTTTCCCCCCCTATGTGTAAAAATCTGAAACTTGCAACTGCAGCATAGGGAGGGTTTTAACCCGCTGGCAGATCGTGGCAGTTCAGGAGAGGGGCTCTCTCCCTCTCTCTTACTATTTGTTTACATACCACTGAGTGCCTACAAGGCCTCTGAGCAATGCCGCACTGTAAATAGTGACTACCGAGAAACGCTTTGCCAGAATTATACCACATGAAACAAATGGGAGTTGAGCCAATTCTTTATCACGCTCATTTGTTTGTTATGAGCCCATCCGCGCCCCTTCATGTGGGGCTTTGAGGGCAAACCTTCTGCGGCAGGAACTGTTTTCTGTCTCTACAACCTCAGCCCCGGCTGGGAACTCTGGATGCTCTACTGTTTGCTTTTGCTACGAGCTGTTAAAACCATGCTCAGGCAGCTTGGTCTAGCCTTACAACTGCTGGCCCTGCCATATGGTGCAAAGTGGTTTCTCCTCCACGCTTCTGCATCACCTCACCCCTGGCCTAGGCATGCTGCAAACCCTTCGAGGACAGCATTCGATCTTAACCACTTCTGTGTTGAGCATTGCAGGGGAGAGATCTCACTCGGTACTCTAGCTACCGTAACACGAAATAATAAATAATCAACGGCAGCTAGGCACCTTTGCCATTAATTAAAAAAATACAATACCCTAAAATCAATGCAACATCCAAACGACGTTACTTTTCACCTCCCCACGTACAAACCAGCTGTCAGCAAACACATCCTAAATCAGCCTTCCTCCCGGATCGCCTCTCGCCGTGGCCGGCAGGCCGCCCGAAGCCGCGGCTCCGCGGCTGGGAGGGAGCGCCGTGCAGCGCAGGGGGGCAGAGCAGGCTGCAGTCTTCCACCTGCGCTGCCATACCCTGGCCACCACACCTAACATTTCATCTTGTTGCAGCATAATTCAGAGTCAAAAGAGCTTCTGCAGCATTTTAGACTCGCATGACCGCAACTCAATAGGAAAGATGTTAACAATGAGGTCATGTAAGGTCAGGTAAGCAGAACGGTTCAAGCGTTGCTATGGAGTTTGTTGAATTAGACATTGAACATGGAGAAGCTGGTTAAATGAGCTGACCCTGGCTACCCCTGCTGTGCCCTCTCTGACAAAGGGACACACTAGGAAACTCTAATGTGTCAGTGCTCCATGGGATTTTCTTCTTTCTTTCCTTCCTCTCCTTAAACTTCCAAAGCCATTTATTCTCTTGCCCATGGTGGGAAGCAAGGAGGTATCCTAGCACAGCATGAAGCCAACTGTCTGGACACACCGTTCATTACTGCGCTGTGCCTGGGGGCTTGCCGAGCCCGGCACTTTCCTGCCCAAGAGCACCAAAGGTTGCTAACGTAAGCAGAACGGAGCCCCTGCTCTCGCCCTACCGTCCCTGTTCCAGTGAATCCCCTTTGAGGTGGACAGCATCGTCCTTGCCACCCACCGTTAGCTACCATCCCGCACTGCTTGAAGCTCACCGAGTGAGACCCCTCCTGGCCATTCCCCTTCGTGTGCGTTCACTGAGCCTGTCTCTTCGCTGTCTGCCCTGCTGTACTTTGGCCAAAGGATTTGCCTCAAAGCGTGATGCACCTTTTGCGATTTCAGCTTGGGACTCCTTGGTGGCTTCCTCTTTTGCCTGTGTCACATAAAGCTTTGTTCAGCTTGCCAGATGCATCCTTGAAATGCACTGCGCTTACCACCTCACCGCTCCTGCCCTTCACCATCTCGAGGCAGTCAGGACCCTCATCTGCAGCTGACCTACAGGAAACACCCGGTATCTACATCTCTCCGACTGTCACGGATGGCCCGAATGTCTGTCTGTTTGAGAAGAAGCCCTTTTGTCTGCCCTCCTCCTCCGCTTGTAGCCTCTGCGGATTCTCCAAGGACATTTCAAGGCATAATTATAGCGCTAAATATTATTGCCAGAGCTTGTATGACTGTCTCATAATCCTATGGGTGCTGCTCAGTGAAGCTTCTCCATAACCCCATTATAACTCGAGACGCTCTGGATGCTGGGGGGGAGGAGGTGGTACATAAATGTAGTACCATCAGCCTCACATTCCTCCCTAGAAAAGGATCAAGTGGCCAGGCCAATGAAAGAGATTGATTTGTGGGGAACTCCGTCTGGGTGCGTGTGTGTGTGTGTGTGCGTGTGTGTGTCAAACGATGTGTGACGGGCACAAAGATTTGTTTGACATCTCTTTCTAAGCAAGGTCAAGTTGTACTTTGCAGCTGCTGATTCAGGCAGTCAGCAAGCTGGG
The DNA here is from genome assembly GCF_040807025.1 of Struthio camelus. Taxonomy (NCBI): domain Eukaryota; kingdom Metazoa; phylum Chordata; class Aves; order Struthioniformes; family Struthionidae; genus Struthio; species Struthio camelus. The sequence continues at coordinate 742,010 of NC_090963.1, forward strand.
GTGCCGCAGAGCCCTCCTCTGGGTTCTCCCAGCAGGGCGCCTGCCATCCCCGCACACTTCGTTATTACACTGAGTGGGAAGCCGGTGGCCAAAGAAATGAAGTTTCACTCCCTGCCATTTCTAGGTGTGTAATTTCGCCCCAGTTGCATCCTAGCAGCCAGTTGCGTTTGCAGTACCAGCACAGAACACACCTGCTTTGATCGCTGCACTTCTAAGGTAAGTGTTTCCCCCCCCCCCCATCACCTCTTTATGCAGCAGCGGTTGCTCGGAGGGGGGAAGTTTTCCACATGGAGCCCTTCAGAATACAGCATCAGAGAGCTGTTTGCCAACTGGAAACGTAAGAGGCGGAAATACTGTGCAAGAAGCAAACCTCTTTATAGCCTCAAAGTTGTTCCCGGTTTGTGGTTCTCTTCACTGAGACTGTCTCACACCCCCAGGCTGAGCAGAGGAGGGGTGAGCAGCACGCTCGCCCCAGCAGGTTTCTTCTTTACAGTTGGGTTCGAGGCCCCTTTGGGGAGGGCTCCATCAAAACAGAGAGCGCGTTCTCCGTTCATCTCACGTGCCAGCTGGGGAGACGCGCCTCTGCTCTTAACATCGTTTACTTTTTATAGACAAAGCTGTGACCGTGGACTTTTTTTTTAAGCTTCTCCATCATATACTTCTCTCCTCTCCTGCTAATAATCAAACTGGAAGGAGAATGGTCTGCTGGGAGGGAGGAGTGAATTTATTCTGTAGCCTCAGGGTCAAAGATGAAGCTGCCAGCTGGGAATTCCTACCCTGAACTTTTCAGCAGATGCAGTGGGTGGAATGGCAGGCCTAGCCTGGGAATTCAAGATCATGTGAAGCCCCTCCATCTGCTAGAAACCACAGAGAGCGCAATCTACGCTCCCAAAACGGCTGAACGGGGCACCCACTTTGCTTCACAGGACCGCCAACCCTTTGGTTGCATATAAACCTGAACAAAGTCAACAGAAAGCCTACCTCCCAACGGTATGTTTGGCAGGAGCATGGCTGGAACATTACCGTGGCACTCACGCTCACATTCTCTAGTGACTGTAAAGAGTACCTAAGAGAAGAGAGAGTACTGAAGCTATCTTCCCTGTGCCCTGCAAGCCAGGGGACATTCTCGTTACTCTTCTACAGCCTTCATGGTTTCCATCGGACTTCCGTGTACAGCATTCACTGAGCAAGACCAAAACGCGCATGCACCTCCCTTTACAAAATTCAGGAGATGAGCAAAGAGAAGGCAAAAAATAGTAGGAATTTTTGCACAGCTATCGAAAAGAACGTGCCATCGCTGTCCACTGAGCTAAGCCAGAGAGCCTTCAGTACAGTACATCAAGTGTTTTATTTAGTGTATCTGGAGAGGAAACAAGTAAAATAACTGAGTTCAGGGGTAAGGCCAAGATTCCTGCGGATTCAGAGAGCTGAAACTATCAATACAAGAGCTCAGAGTGATTTTCATGAATCAGACTAGCAATGTCAGATCCTCTCCTCTCAGTTGGAAAGAAAAGATTGAGAAAGCTTTTTTTTTTTTTTTAAAAAAAAAAAAAAAACCCTCTACCTCCAAAAGAGTCCATGGCATCCTCGAGCACTTTAGCAATCATCCTGTACCTCATCAGCCTGATTCTGGTAGAAAAACAGAGGCACAATCCACTCTACTGCATAGCACAGCCTCAGCCAGCCAGGCTCCCAGACACCTGCGGAAACCAATGAAGAACCTGCAATACATGTCGGGCTGCTGGTGAAATGTGTTGCTGGACTCCCCCACTACACTGCAGCTGCCAGTGACTGTCCATGATTTAGCATTATTATATTATGCCCAGCCTCCACACACAAAAAACCAGGTATACATGCAGAGGAAAAGCAGTTTCTCCCTCCATCCAAGACTCTGTGATTCATACACAGTCATAAACATACAGGAACTCAAGGGGAGACCGAGGCACACCCTTATGCCCTGCGAGCAAACAGATGTGTGCGCACATGGTCTGCCCACGGCTGAGAAAAGGGAAAAGGCATTCACGTTGCCTTGCCGTAGCATAGCATTGAATTTCAGAAGTATTAATCTATCATCGTCTTTTCTTCTTTGATCTCTGAGCAAACCTCAGAGCCATTACATCCTTGCAAGCAAAGGTACGGAAACACTCTAGGCTATTGAGGTAGGTTTTTGCTTTGTTTGTTTTTTCTTTTCTGTGTGTAAGGATCCTGGGAAACAAAGTTAGATATAACGAACTCCCCTAAATTATTTCAAGTATAAAAAGGCCTCAGTGCATGCCAGGCAAGCATTGGGGAGGGTTGGAGTGGGGAGAAGAGCCAGCTAAAAAGCTACTGCTGAGCATATTAAAGAATGGCATTATCAAGTGGAACAGACAAGACATGTATATAATGCGTAAGTAGTGTTTGCTGCTTCTCCAAACAACTCATAGATCACTAGGACACAAGCTCCTAGGAAGAGCAAAAAAGAAAAGGGAGAGGAATGCGTGATAGCATCAGAAGAGACGTGTCTGCTGCTGAGAAACAGAAAAAGGCTTATCAAAGCCTGGGATCTAGATACGGCTTGACGAGGCTCGTTGACTTCTGGAATAAGAGAACAGACCCTGAATACAAGTGCAGTGAAAGGCGGTACCTGCACTGTGGAAGGAGCTGGCGGCTTGGCAGGAGCTCGAAGAGCTTGCAGCAGGAACTGCAAGAGACCAGGCTGTGGTGGGGAGAGCAGGGTGGGGGTGGGGGGTAAATTTTGCCTACTTATTTCTTTTGGGCGTAAAGAAACGAATCTCGATTGGAGCGTTGCCTCAGTGGCCTCTATCTCCAGAAAACGTCTGGGGGTTCCAGTTCGGGAACGGGGTTGGAATCCAGTGACAAAATCTGCCTATTCAACAAGCTTATATATCCCTGTAGAGCAAACATGGCCACTGAGAAACTGAGGATGGATGGGGATTAAAGCTATGAGGGCGCTCTCTTGACTCGGTGAAAGGTGTAAAGGGACAGGCGGCACTTAAAGAGAGACGCCTTTTTGGCCGAGGGCTGGACTTGGTACTTGAGCAAATTCAATTTTATCACCTCCTGAGGGCTTTGGATTTAGATCTCCCATTTCTAGCCACTGTTTGTGCAGACAGCCAGCAAAACTGCGGGTCTCCCACCTGGAAGCTTCCATCCACAGCTCTCTCCAGCAGCCCTTCTGAGCAGAGGGTGTAATTCATAGGCCAACAAAATAAGCACCTCAGCAAGCTGGGCTGATGAAGCTCCATTTATGTGAAGCATAAAAGGGATTAAAATTCATTAATGCCCTACAAATTAAAGCACTAACGATGGCAACTGAGTTGAAATGAGAACCTGAGAAGGGCATCACCGCGTTCAGCTGGGCCTTTTAACTTTCTCCCACCTAGCAGTATTGTTGTCGCTGTTCCAAGCTAGCACGTTTTAATATGCTATGACAGCAGCCACGCTGACCCCAGACAATGAATAGGGCCTAATAGTTAAGCGTTAATCTGCCAAAAGAATGACCTTCAACCACTAAAGAAGAGATGTTTTTAAAAACGCCTAAGTGTGAGGAAGGTTCATTTGCTTTCTCATTTAGCATATTAAAAGGGTATTACTGCTACAAACAAGAAATCTAAATGAGCCCCCAGTTGAAGCTTTGGATAACACTTTAGATTAAAGGTGCAGGGTAATGATTAACATGCAGTATATAAACCGTTTATCGTTCACAAACAAGGCAAGACATTTTCTCTTATGATAAGTAATGGAACATCCATAATGAAGCTGCAGAGAGACAAAGGAGTAATACAAAGAAGAGGAAAGCGTTGGGGAAAACACACTGATCTGGTGGGCTGTGGTGGCTGCCCGCCTCAGTGAAATGCACATCTTGCTCAAAGGTAGTTAATTACTGCACTCCTTGCCACCCGAAGGAAACACCAGAGAGCAGAGTGCTCTGTGAACAGCCTCAAGGTCGACTGTTTCCCTGCAGCCTGCTGCAAGGCAAACCGTTGCCCTGCCATCGTTGGGCTGGTTGTTGTTTGCTGAATAATTTCATTCCATCTACATTTGCTTCTCAATGACTCAATGCGTTAACAACATGCTTTAATTAATTAAATAGCAGGATACAGGTTGCAGCGTGAGAACTCAGGCCTAGCTATCTGCCCATGCTCTGCGATGACAGTGCAACATCATATGAGCTATTTACGAACTCCAAGGTGCAGGAGATAGGATCTCCTGTTTTCTTCGTGCTAGCTGGTACCACTACAGACATTCTTTAATTTCAAGTATCTCCGCAGTGGGCCGAGTTTGGTACAATACCGAATGACTGGACAACTTTACGGACCTCCTTTGTAAGCAACAGAAAGAGGGAATTTCATGAGAACAAACACCCTGTCACTGCACGTTCACTGGCAGCTGAAGGCGCTATTGAATGAGCCCGCAACGCCTCACTTGCAAAGGAAAAGGCTACAGGGTTGTGTTACAGCCTGCCAGAGTAGCAGAGACCTAGAGCTAAGGAAAGCCTAGAGTCCAAAGATGCTATTTTCCCTAATTTGTTGACCTAGGCAGAAGATCTGAAAGCTGTTAACACATAGGCAGGCGTTGCCAAGGACACAATGAGCTGTCCCAAGGGAATCTCCTCTTCCACTTGAACACAGCGGCAATGTCTTGGCTGAGAATTGCCTGCCTTTGAGCTGGCAGAAGGCAGGGAAAACCGGGTACTGGTGGGAGACACCATCTTCTGCGAAGTGGTAGGAACGGTACGAACCTGATTTCAATGTCCTTTCCGTATGCGCCAACTAGTGGAATCTTTACTGAGCTGGGCTGGAGAGAAAGTACTGTTTGCAGACACTGCAGTTCAAAGTACAGCTGGCATATCTGAGGCCTAATCTGCGAATTTTAACAGCCATTAAAAGCTGTCTTGCTCCTTCTACCTTTACCAGGGGTTTCTTTTCTCCTCGCAAATTTGCAAAACCTACTTTACCAGAAGACTTGAGTTGTGTGACTCTCTTATCTCACCTTCTAAATAGATTTGTCAGCCACGCTCTAGCTGTGACAGCTCCGATCTCCAGCTCCCTGGATTTTGGAAAGCATAAAAACAGCTAAGGGCAAAAACTTGCAAGTCAACTTAAAGCTGTGAATCCTTTGCCCATGCTATTTTTGCAACAGAGAAGGGGTAAAGAGGAGATGGGAAAGGTCTTGCTAACATAACGTAGCAGGGAAATGAGACTGTTGTTCTATCTGTGGGTTTAGAGGGATGCTTTCAGACCTCCTGGCCCTTTTAAGCGCCATCTGATTAGAAGTTACCACATGGGGAGAGCAAGGTCTTCTTAGAGACAGCTGTCCCCAGCTGAATAATGCAGGCTGGTGCTGCTCTGAAACTTACTGGCTCCTTCCTTTCCTTTCCCTATTTGAATGCAAAGACATTATGGGAAGTGGAGCCTTGGAAAGCTCCTCTGACTGAGAAATCAGTCACTTTAATTACCCTCTTGCACTGTATTTATCTCAATGAAAGGTCCCTTGCTCCTTTGTCACTGACTGGCAGGGTTAGCAAAAAGAACTAGGAATGATCTGTATTGTTTGTTTATTTATTTCAACAGCACCACCACAGGGAACACAGCCTCTTCCTATAAGCTTTCGCTATGGCTCACGAGCTTACAAGTTCTGCTTAGCCCCAACACATGGAAGATGCCAGGGGTAAGAACAAAGCAAAACAGGTCTCTGGTTTCTGCTCTTCAGTCTGCTACAGGTTTGGGCGACCTTTGCAAGTCACTTTGCTTCAGCATTCCCAGGTCAAAGGCAAGAGGTGAAAAGAGTGTTGGGCGGGAAAATGCGTTCTTTACATTGCAACTGGACTTAGCCTAACAGGAAAGATGTGAAGCAATCCTAACAGGGGATGTCTCTACTTCAGCCCACTAAATCTTTCTGAAGTTTTGCTTTCTCCCTTTCTATGTCTTCCAGCTAGAAGGACTGGTATCATTTAGCTTCAGTCCACATGCATTTGGCAGACCATTACCCTATTTCTGTCACTGCACGGAAGGAGTCTGGGCGTGGGTCCTATCGCTCAATGGACTGAAGGAGGGAAGAAGGCAAGGGGGACAGCGCAGCTCTGACTGCTGCACATCCCCAGGAGTGTGTATTCCACACGGGATACCACCACATGCCATTGCGCACTGGCAAAATGCATCTATCGGATGGAACTTTTGGGCATCTTTTTGCAATAAGAACCAATTGCTGCTGCTATGGAGCCACCAGCACTTTCTGCCAACTGCTCTGCTCCCAGCACACCAAACCACAGCAGATTCAGAGGGAAGATGTTCTGATGAAAGCTGTAAGTCAGGAGCTGTACAATAACGTGTCCAAGAAGCTAATATAAGAGGACCTTCAGAAGTGCTAGCAGTGCAAGGAGTTAGGATAACTTCTCTCCCTCTTTGGGAGATCAGTGCTCCAGTTGAATGAATGAATAATCTACAGAAGCATGAAGCTTTTGCAAGAGGTACAGAGGAAGGAGCGAGCCTGCGTTCTTCTCCAAATAGCCTCAGCTTGTTACTTTCTCTGCACAGTAAAGACCCAGAGCTCCTGCCCATTTACACTGTCAGAGCCTGCCGCACAGGGAGGTGGTGCAGGCAGCGGGCCTGCAGCAACCTGAACATATCGCCAGCACCTAAGAGAAGCGGCACAGGTTGCACGCAGTGAGCCGACAGCGGAGGCCTCCAGGCTCGCTGCAGGTGCAGTGTAAATGCTACGCATTCACAGCGGAGCCTAAGACTGACCAGCTAAGAGAAGCCTGCTCAGGAGTCCTAGAGGAAAAGGGGGAAAAAAAAAAAAAAAACCTCAGAAGGGTTTCAGAGTCCCTAAAGTATAAATAAATCATTAGCCCACTCCTAGGCACGATTCTTATTCCCTGCATGCAACTCAACCAGCATGAACTCGAAAACACCACTGTCTCCTCACCACCAGATATGCACCCCAGACCTCAAGTTCTGACTCACCTGGGCCCAGCTGCACCTAACAGCCCGCCGTGGGCTGCTTTATTCAGAGCCAGCTCTATCAGGCCTTGCTAAGATTAACCAGCAAGGTCCCAGGCTCTGCTTAGCCCTGTCAGGTATCCTCTTAGAACGCATTCGTGCCAACGATTCAGATGTTATCTAGGGAACACTGCGACCCATACAGTTTCAAACTAATTGCACATGCTGACAAGCAGGAGAGGAGCAATGTCCCGAAGGCATACACAGCTGATGGGAAGGGATCTCACTGGTGCTACCGGAGAGGCGAGGCTGCTCTACTTCCTGCTCTACTGGACGAAGGCAATCGAAGATGTGGTTATGGCTACTCTCACGGCACAGAAGGGTAGAGAAGAGGCAGGAAGAGCACCTGGAAATGGTTCAGGGAGGCAGCTCCCCAGGAGTCCAGTTGGTACGAAAGGCCAGAAGAGGTAACAACCCTGGCACCTGGACACCAGGACAAACGTTTTCCATTTGCAGGAGAGAGAGTGAGCAAAAAGGAGCTACGTGAACAGAAAACAAGCAACAAGAAGCAGAGGGAAAGGGAGAGAAGAGAGGGCAGTGAGGTCACTGTGGCTCTTTTTCAGTCCCTGGAGTGCTGCTGTCTGTGGCAGCACCAGCATCTGAGAAGCACTTTCTGCTGTGACAGGGTTTTTTCTGTGATTGACCCCAATTATAGAAGTCAGACCACATGGGCTGAGTGCGTCACTCATGTCAGCCAGGCAGCTGCTCAGCGCCTGAAAACTCAGCTACCCAAATACATACAAAATGAAGGGCACTACCACCAGCAGGCGTAAGGGCAGCCAGCGCAGCTGTGGGGAGCAGGTTCCCAGCTCACCTACAAATCACAGCTGTGGCTGCAGCCTCTCCATGCAGAGACCTGCCTGTGCACCAGGCGCCACCTCCTGAAGCCACGGCCAAACAACCACGGCCACACACCCACGGCCACCTTGGCACCCCCTGAACACCTGCCTCCTCCTCCTCCTCCCCCCCTCCCTTCCCCAAGAGCCACCAAGCAGGGTAGACCATGATATGTATTTGCTTAAAGCTCTTCCTTTAATTTAACAGTTTGAGTCTTTTCAGGGTAACACCCTCAAAAGCAGAAAGTCAGAAACTTAAGAAAGTAAATGCGTATTAGATGCTCCCTGGAATTAAAGACCTGCACGCCCAGAAGCCTAGTAAGATTTAGCTATCTGATGCCTTCTGCAATCCACTTGCATTTGCACTGTGCACTGCAGGAGATCTTGGAAACGACCATCATTGTGAATCCACAGAAGGGAACGCCCTGCCCAGCTTTCTAGTTTTCAGCTGTTGCCAGGAGCGCCCTCCCTGTTAGACTGGATCCAGACAGAGGGGAGCAATGTGCCTGGAAACAACCCGCGAGTTCTCTGGTGAAGTACACAACAAACACCACGCTCAGGTTCCTCTCATTTCAAGTGCAGGATGGTAAAAGAATTAAGAGAAGGGATTTTTTCCAATGCAGCCAAGCCATTAAGGTTACACAGAGATCAATAGCTGCGATCTCCAGAGACCATGCTTATAAACAGAAGAGTCGTTTGAATATAGAAAGCTTTAAAACACTACCCATAGTCATCCAAAACATGTACCTCCAAACAAATGCATTAAGCAGCCACCCTGCCCAGCCAATACTTATGAGCAACCCTAAACTAACTGCTCTGTGTCGTATCACAACAGTGTGCCAAACCCAGTGAACTCATGAGCTCTTTTTTTTTTTTTTTTTTTTTTTATTACAGTCATTCCTAGACAAGGTCAAAGACCAACAGCGCTAGGAGCTGTATGCATGCAGCGTAAAGACATACTTTAAGTATCAAGAAAATAACAGTATTTCTACTGTATAAATGGGGAAACAGAGAGAGACTCACCCACCGTCCCAGGGAAGCCTCTGGATGAACACCTCGCTGCTCTCCTGAGAAAAGGCTCTGGTGCATTGGATTAGTCTGCAATGAAAGGACACAAGGACCTCCACATGCCTCTGAGTACGGCAGCCAGATGTCTCTCATCTCATTACCTGCCCCTTGTTAAATCACTTTCTAGTACCTGGGGTCCTGCTGTCTTCCCTAGGATGCTCAGGGACTACCATAACTTCTGCATCCTCATCTCCTTTACTCCTTGTCCCCTTCTCACTTCAGCTTGTAATGCTTTTCTGTGTCACTCTGCTTGATCTGCATTTTCTATAAAAAAGAAATTATGCTCGGCTAACAAGATACTTTTTTTTTTTTATTATTTCATTCCACTGTTGCTAATACCTGATTTGATTCTATTTGTTCCATTTTACAGCTTGTCTCCTGCAATTGCCTAGCTTTAGAAACAGTTTTATCTAAGCGGGTGGGACAGATTATAAATAAATTTTATATTGCACCTTGTATTTTAAGCAAATCTGAGAATTTCCTGATTAGGTGCCTTCCACAGGAGGGCCTTGTTCAGTCAGATAATTGCAACCTCAATCCTTCATCCTCCTCTTTTGTTCTCTCCCCCCCCCCCCCCCCCACCTTGGCAAAGCTGCAATCCTGCACAAGAACATCAGCAGACAAAACCCCTTGGAAATAACTCTCCAGAAGAAATCTAATTTACTTTTTAATCTGGTTCGGAAATTTGCCAGCAAAGTTTCCACAGACAAGGCACAACCATTTATTACTACTTATCATACTGGCTGGATTTTTCACTCCTGATTTGGATAATATAGCAGGGACTGTGGAGGGGAGTCTGTGTGTATGTGAAGAAATGAAGGCAGAATTCTTTTGATACATTATTTATTTGATACAATCTTCCTCCGATAAGATCAGTAAGCGGAGGACAAAGCTGCGACCTTATCCAGTTCAACTGCTCATATAATAAAACACCAAGCATACATATATTCATTTCATTTATTTTCTTTGGTAGGCTCCTTATATAGATATATACGTATGTATGTTTATATAGGTTTATATATACCTGTAAATATACACGTGTATGTATATAACCATTCCTGTTGGGGAAGGAACTTATTTTACTCCTTTCCTCATGAAGACTGGCTGGACAAAGAGAACTGGATTGCATTTGAGATTCAAGGACTCTCTCCTCCATGAAAGAAACACTTGGCTACTGCAGTATATAAGTCACGGATATTAAAAACATTGCCATTACAGGGTTTGCTTAATGATGTCTCTAATAAGTGTCCACTACAAAGGCTGTGAATATGTTCCATGCATCATCTTTTTGGACAAAGTGGAGAGAATTCAAGTATATGCTTGAACGCATAATGGTGGTGGTTTGCAGTTAAATCATTAGACTGAAGTTCATGAGATTTGGAGCAATCCTGGCTCTGCCATAAAATTTATTTTATAGAATCAGACAAGCAGTATTAATGCCCTGTGCTCCTATCCCTGATCTGTACATCAAAAGAATACTTCTTTTTTGCTTTTTACTTACAGCCTGGTCTAACCAGACTGTACAGTCTGCAAGGCAGGGACTGTTTCTTCTTGCACATACTCAGAGGGCTTTGCACGACAGGGCTCTGATTTCACTGACGGGCTCTAAGCACCGCTATCATAGCGACACATCCTGCAGGGGACCGGGGAGGTCCGTGCGGCTCCTGGAAGCTCTTGGAGTCACAGTGATCTCCCGCTGGAGGAGCATGGCTGACCCGCCTTGGAGCTGATGGCCGGGCAAGCTGGGCGCTAGAGGCTGGGCGTGCTCACGAGAGCCCCACCTGGCTGTGGTGCAGGGATTCCCTGTTGCTTGTTTCCCAGCCTGGGAATCTCTCTGGTTTACAGCTCTTTTTAATTACGTGGATTCTCTGGCCAAACAGCTTAACTCAGATGCTGAAGTTTCTGCATAAAGTTTCTGTCTCTCTCTCTTTTCCTTTTCAGAACTATGCCTCCTGTGGGAAGTGTAAATATAGAAAAATGACAACATGTGCATTAATGCTCGTTAGAATGTCATCATTATATTCTGCAAAGTGTCTGCCGAAGGGATCCCTAAAGGACACTTAGAAATGAAGCAGCTGCTCCAGATTTGTTCCAGCTCACATCTTGAAGAAAATGACATTGAGATAAATACAGCATCGTGCGCGTCTTCTGAGCGGAAGCAAAAAAGGAGAGGGGATGATTTTCTTTTGTATCAGGTTCAACACAGGACCTCAGCATACTCAACACTTTTTTTTTGCTCTCTTGCCTTTTTACCATTAATCACATGTTGCAACAGTCTGTGACAGCGCCAGCAGGTCCGTACAGCAGAACGGCGCAATGTAGAGGTAGATACCCCAGCTACCTTTTATCCAGCCAGCTTTGATACTGAGAGAGGTTTAATTGCAGTCTGTGGAGGTTAGTATGAGCTAAGTCAGCGTGACTGCACAGTGGTTCCTTTAGAACCAAGGAAGCCAAAGGGAGAGCTAGATTTCCACATGGGCGTGCACCTAGCATTACTTTCATGACAACTTTAACCCGTGCCAGCAAGGCTTCCCCAGCACCCCCACCTTGCCTCTCTTTCCCTATGTCATCATAGGCTTTCCCTATGTCATCACCCAACAAATAAAGAAAAAAAGTATTGTCTTCAATTTTCCCATCTCCTAGGAACCCATATCATGTCAAGTATCTAAGTCACAAAGCAGAGTTTTTCTATTCAGAAATAACAAATGGTTCATTTCCTTAGAACGGTTTTATTAAAGCTCACAGAGAGAGGGGTACCCTGCCTCATAGATGGCAGAATCGCCTTTTTCACTAGTAGACAATAGTCAGACACCCAGAAAACAGGGAAGATGGGAAAGATCAAGTAACACATGAAGTATTATCAGTCAACCAGTAGGAACCATTCTTTCTTCTGTGCTGGTACTGAAATGATGCTTCGCCATGCCATTAAAAGAAAATGAATATGCACGCCAGAAATGAAAAATAAAGAGACAGTGTCCCCAAGGCAGCAGATGATCCTACTGTCTTTTTTTCTTTTCTTTTCTTTTTTTTTTCTTTTTTAATTCTAATGCAGATCCTGAATATGCGGTCCTATTCCAATTGGTGGAATTACCACTTCAGCCTTCAAGATTTGCTTTCTCATCCATACAAAGAGAATACGGAATTCTTTGCTGCATCTTCAAAATTGCTGCATGGAGTTTTTGGACGTAGATTAAGCAGCCCAAGTGGTTTCTGCCACAGGTGGCTACATTTCAGTACTAGGCCCATAGCATTTCTGAAGGAGTTGCATTTTATTTTCAATTTTTAATTGCAAAACACCAACATGAGATTGCCATGGGACAGATTTATGAAGACTGCGGACCGCTAAGAAAAGTCCTTTGGATGTATGATGAGCACGCAAGTTCAGTTCTGTTACTATTTACGATTGAAACTTGGAAACTACCTTCTAAATCCTACAAAGCGGTGTTCAGATTTAGCACTTTCTTCCCTGCAAGATCTTTCGCTGGCTACTAGCAATATGCCACCGACTTTCAGGCGTGTCCCAAAACAGACTTACAAATAAGTCCCTATCTTGCTAGCACCACCTACTTCAAGACGCAAGCAAATACATCACGTTCCTATTTGCATGTTTTCATAAGCCTTAGCCCAATTTATTTTTTTATCTTATCTGCTACAAAATCTGCCTTGGAAATATGCTTCCATTTCCTCATGCCACTGGCTGTCAAACTGCTTAATAACTTGCACATCACTGAAGCCGAATATACTTTATTAAAAATGTATGTCTCACTCAAGAAATCATCACCCCTTGGTAGTCTTCAGAGCTTGACAGTACTGCTCTCATGCTACATAACTTTAACGGTGTTTGCTAGCCATCCACATTACAGCCCTGACTTCTAATTCTCTGTGTGTTACTAGTGAGTGGGAAGATGGGACCCAGTTGGGCTGCGTAAGGTGCAAGACCTTGGAACAAGAAGCAGGAAGCTTTGTTTCGTATTGTTTCTTTTTCTACCGGAAGAAAGTCTCCTACCAAATTAGCTCAAAACGGAACAAGCTCACAGAAGAAAGAAAAGAGGTTAGTGTGGAAAAGGCCACCAGGAACCAAAGATACGGCATTTGGAGATACAGAGTGAGGAAATGGCAAAGGTTGCCCAGAGCAGGAATGGGGATTATATCAAGCCACTGCCGAAATGACGTATTTGCTGTGAAATTGCATAGCTCTGAAGGGAGGAGGCTAGCGGTCAGAGCCAGGTGAAAATTTTTCAGAAAACTTTTTCCTGATCAAAAAACTTACATTTTATCAAAACACAGACACTTAAAAATGCATCCGCTTAGCTTGGAGAAGCAAAGAACCGTGAACTGATGCGTTTCGCCAGTTCTGGCGCAATTGATCTGAGGTCGGGCCCTTGAGCACTACAGTAACGCAAATAGCAGCAACAGCAACTTCAGCAAACGCATCCGATGTTGAGCCTCCTCCACGGCATCTCCCTCCAGCACGGAGCAGAAACGTGTAGCTGTCTAGTCCCTGCAACTAGCCGTGCCTGGAGGACTGGGATGAAGAGGGAGCTGCAGCAGCACTTCTGCCAACACCGACCCGTCAGCCTGTCCTCAGCCAGACAGACGGCTGCACAGTGAGAGGGGTGAGGAAGAAGCAAGCGAACAGCAGCGGCACGCTCACGCGGCCCCGGCAGACATCACAAACGTGGCACGCCGAAGCGGTACAGGGCATCCGGGTGGAAAGACTGGGAGTTTGCAGGAAACAGCAAAGAGGGGGGCTTAGACAGTGATGTGATATGGGGGGGGGGGGGGGAAGGTAGCAGAGAGAAATGATTAGTAGCTGTTGGCATAAAGAGAAGGGTAAAAAGGGCCAAAAGAAGGAAGGATGAGAGAAGAAAAGAAGGGAGGAATCTTTGAAGGAAAAGGAGGGGGATTCAGATGGGGGGGGGGAATCAAAGGGGATCATCATTAACGCATCTTACCCAGAAAAAAAAAAAAAAAATCCAGCCAAAGAGACTATTTTTTCCTCCCTCTACATCACATAAACAAGTCCCTTTAATTAGAAAACATGTATTTTGGACACATCCTCAGTAGCCTGCCCTTGAAAAGGACTGAGCTCCAGAGCAAATGAAAATAAATAGCGGTGATTCTACTGCAGCACAACAGTGGCATTACAGTACGCACAAGAACTATCGCAACCAAAATGCAACAAGTGGCGAAACTAAACCCTTGCCAGGTTCTGGACTTGTTACTCTGCTATCAATTTTTCAGCTGTCTTTGGGACAAGCTGGAAGTGCTAAAGCTCCGTTTTTGTTGATTACAGAATGCTCCATTCCAATCTGGACTGCAGGTAACCCTGTTCATTTCTAAATGAACAAAATTCACAGGGAAAAATGCTACATATATAGGTATATGTATATTTATATACAGTGACACTTCATCCAGCAAAGACTGATTTATAATAACTAGCACTGGAGGTGACATTTCCTTACAGATGAATGTTATCTCATTATAGGGTGTTTAGAGAGCAGAAAAATTCAATGCGACTCCATGTCCCTCCAGATGTCAGAGGAAAAATAAAACCTCCTGTCTTCAAGCACACACAAGCTTAGTATTTGCGAGTACCCGGACAGATATTAGGAGCAAGTTCCCCACGGCTGCTGAAAACAGGAGACAACCCGTGTCAGCAGAGCTGTACTGATGAAGGAGATTCCATCTTGTGATGCATTCTGAAATTTGTCTTTGTTTCGACCTGGAAATCAGACATTTGAAAATTCTTTGTGAAAAAAGTTACCCTTCCAACACACGCTTTCCAGTGATCAAAACACTCAGTTTCCTGGCTGATACATAGCATTTAACAAATTTCAAGTGAAAAATCTATTTCAAAACGAAACACGGCCATCCTGTAATCCAGCAGTTTTGAAACGTTCCAATACTGCTGGAACATTTTTTCCTCCTTTTATTTTTTCCTTATAATGAAATATAATCAATATTGGCACTGTTTTTTCCTTTTAAACAGAATCGTATACTTTGACAGAAAATGGTTCCAGTAGTGTTGCCTGTCCAGCTACAATTACAAGTTCCTTTTAACACGGCACACATCTTTCTATGAGGTGTTAAGAGTTGATGACACCTGGGGTACTCCTGCAATCAAAATAAAAACAGTCTGCTAAAACGAGAAGAAGTAACCACAAAAAATACCTTGGAGTCAGCTGCCGCTTTGCTGTGCGGACTAAGACATATAGCCAATGGGCAGAACACCTCAAAAAAAGCAACGCAGCACTATGCTGTCTCTTGAAAGCGTTCAGACTAAAATCTTAGGCTGGCCTTTGCACAGAGGTTAATTTCCAGGTGAACTACGAAGTTGAAGCCAGCGCTGTTTCCCCAAGCAGTTAACGCTCGACCCTCAGGTTTCCCCCGCAAGTTTAATTCAATTCTTACTAGCCAGCCTCAAAACCCAGCCTATTCTAAGACTCGGCAGAAGTGCGTGAAAGTCCCATGCAGCTAAACTATACCTGTCCGAGCTGAAGAGTTTGCGCGACTTCTCTGGGACAAAGAAATTAGACCCCTGAATTCCTGGACGTGAGCCGGTAGACGACCTACACATTTCACCAGTGGACTCCTACTTCCTCTCCTCACTCTCTTGCCAAACACCTTGCTGGAGTCCTACTCGGGTACGTTTCACGTCACATAGCTGGGTAACTACATGACGGACAGGCGAGTCACTGCATGATTGACAGGCACCCGTCGGTTAAAAGCTCAAAGGAATGTAGGAATGCAGCAAGTGCCAGAACGGATCAGACCTGAGGTCCACCTAATCCAATATTCTGTCTCCAGCAGTGGCCAGTAGCAGTGGCTTCAAAGAAAGACAGGAAAACTGTGCAAGAGGCATATATCTACATGCCGTTATGGGCAGGAAGGCCAAGACAACGTTATGATGAATCATTTGGTCACAAAACCTTAACGTGAAGGATGCAACTAAAGACAAAGCTATATTTCAGCTAAGATAGCGAGCACGTGAGCTGGCGGACAGAAGGCTGACGAGCAGGCTGGGGAACAGGGGTGAGACAAGGAGATGATGAAACTGTTTGACAGGACTGGTATAACTGACAACATCGCAACTGAGGTTTAGGTTCCATGGTTAGCTGTGTAGATACATGGTGGACCAGTCGAGTTTAGATGTACCCGTTAGGGAACAACGCAGGGACGAGGTGAAAGCAATGTAAATCTCAAGCCCCTTAAGTATTAGCAACAAGATTTACATTTCTAACCCTTCAAGCAATAGGATACGTCTACATTGTAGACTCCTTTGTGCTAGGTGCCATGCAGAAACAAAAGACAAATCCTTGCATCAAAGATGTCTTGGGGATGCAAGGCCAGCAGAACCTTGGGGATTCAGTTTGGCTGTCTCCGTCCATTCTGCACCAGAGCAAAGCCTTTTACTCTGGTACCCACTCTCTGGCTGTACCACCCGTTTTGTAGTCCAGTTCCAAAGCGCCTGGGGCCTGGATGCTGGGTTTCAGAGTCAGCTGCAAAGAGGCAGTGCAAAACCAACTCTCCTGAATCTAAAAGGGGTCTAAGCACTTGCAACAGGCCACCCTGAACACAGCTTTGAAGCTAATGAGTACCTAACTCTAAGCTCTCCCATGCACAAATATTTACCAGGTGAATTTATTTTAGCTTAGTCCTTTAATGTTTAAAGCAGTATCACACTTGTTTGAAGGGACTTTTTGTCCTCTGGTGAGCAGTCATCTGCAAATTCCACTTCTCCACCTACCCACAACAGCTGCTTCACAAAGCCTGTAACAACTCCCACAGGCTAACAACTTTTGCCAGCATCCTCCCGTCTGACCAGCAAGCCTCCCCGGAAAGAGCCCCCACCATGCCTCCATCCGTCTGATATCTGGAGAACTCCGAATTCCAAAGCTGAGAGAGACTGACTGCATCCGCCAACATCCCTCCGAGTCCTAAACCACGCATGAAATATATCTTTCCTTAGAACTCTAGGAATTCAGAAACCAGCTGAACAAATGACCAAATATTAAATCTAATAATATTTCAGCAGCAGGTCAATGGCTTGTGCTTCAAGGAAAGGGAAAAAAAATCCTCCAAGTCTGCATTATGTAGACCACAGATGTGTAAATCAGCACAGCATCATTGATTTCAGCTGCGCTAGCCTTCCTCATACTTGCTGCAATATGTTTCAGCAGTTGGGAGGAGAGACGTGAGGAATCTTTCTCGTAAGTGACCTATATGGCCTGATGTGTTACGAGGTATGAAAGTCCCATTGCCGGGCAGGAGATTCATGACTAGATGTAAACAAAGACGAAGCGCAAAGTCAGCATTTTACAAAGTCAGTCAGTCAAAGCAAAGGAAGCACTAGCCACCCCCCAGAGGCGGGGTGCGTGCCTGTCTTGCCTGTTTCAAGCGATGGGAAAGACTGCGAATACAGGAAGACGGCTTTGCCCTTCCTGCACGGAATGGGCTTCTTTGCTCCTTTCCAGAGCCACAATTTTTGCTTAAAGCAACCAGCAAGTCTTCAGCTCTTTTCGTCTCAAAGAAAGAAAGGAATCACGTCCTGCGGTACATGCCAAAGTCTAAGTGCCTGAAACAGCTCTGAACACTTCCATCTATTTCGGCTGGTGCTTGCCCGTACCCCAGCGCTGTTAGCTTGAATGTCAGCAGCATTAACTACTTCCTTCCTCCTCAGGGCCGCGAAAGCCAGCAAAGTTCCTGAACGCCAACAAACCTTTTATACACATCTGAACTCACTTCTGACGGAAGAGCTCTGGACAGGAGGGCTTCAAGCCTTTGGCAACACAGGCCAGCTTGACTTCATTGCAAGAGGTCACCGTTTCGAAACATTTGGGAAACTGCTACAACAAACGTGAGCTGGTGGCACCCTGCTACGCTCGGGGTTTCTCTTGCGGGCACAGAGCTGCCTGTTTGTCAGGGCCTGAAAGCTCTGCCAGGCAAAGGCTTTCACTCCGCAGCAGGCAAGGAGGAAGGAATGAGCCTCATTAGACTTCTCCAGATGGGTGATTATACTTCTCCCGCTCCGAACGTGGCCAGGGACAGGAGACCTCTAACAGCTGCAAGGAGAAAAATCAAAGGTCTCAAGCCATTGCTTGCTCCCCTCCTAAACTTTGTTGCTATTTAGATAAAAAGGAAACAGAGCAACTTGTATTAAAAACAACAGTAATAATAAATAAAAGGTAGGGTGTTTTTACAAGGTAAGACGTTTACCCCAGGCAGGCAAAGACAAAAATTACAAGACTAAAAACACGGGCTGTTTCCCAACTCTCTCCTCCTGTCTGTCTGCGTCCCTCTCACAAGCACGCAAAGCTTGTTAAAACGTCTCGTTAGCAAGGCCAGGACCCTCTGACTTCACAGGCTATAGTCATCAAAAACCAGAATGATGGATCTTCCTTCCAACTGACGAGATGTACGTGATACAGATCTCCAAACCATATGCGTTTGATTGGGAGGGGAAAAAAATCCAGCAAAAATGAGTGAGCATCACTCAGACTAGGAAGAGCTTAGTATTTGAACATCCTTTGAGTAAAATCTTTCCTATACTGGAAGCAACCACGGTGAAGGTGGAGATGAGGGTGGGCAGGGGGAAATGAAAGGCTGAGCTGAAAATATATAGTCACCACAGTACCGAAACCCATCACAAGGAACATGCAACATTTAGGTCCTGCATAAATCTACATCGCCTTTTATTCAGCATGGCTGCAAAGGAAGGCTGCCACATAAATCTGCTCTCAATCACCACCTACGTGAAATGGTTCTTTGTAGCATATATTGGCTGGAACAAGGCAAGCAGGAGACACACACGCAACGTTCAGTTGCCCACACACAGGCACCTAGTGCATTTAAAAATTGCTTAGACAACTTAACTGGTCCCCTGATCCCATCAGGGTTCCAGAGTTTTTCTTCTGCCTCTGCACGGTCAGATCTCTCACTAAAGTGGCCATGTAAAACCCTAGGAAGAGGAGGAGACCCCTTTTCCACTGACTGTGCAAAACCTAACTCCAAGTAATCGCCTACATACATTTACCCATTTTGACTTAAAATATAATTTGGTGAAGATGCAAGAACACTCTGTACAGATAGCTATTTTGATTGAAATTGGCCTTATTTGCGTTTTGGTTAATGATTAGGAACCAGTTTAAGCTAAATGAACTGAAATAAAAACCAGATGAAAGACATTTAATCTAACGTGCTTTATTTCATATCTATACTGAGGTAAAAGCGCGCACGTTGTCACCAGAGCACAGCTGATAAACAGTGACTTGTCAAGCTGCAGCAACGGATGCTACATCTGAGTCTTCACACCAGTTTATTTAAACGAATGCAATTCTCTGCACAGACAAGGCCTGATTTGCCATGCTCTGCCTTTATATAACGCTGACAAATCAGATCTAACCTCCACTGGTGTAGCAATATACTGACTGACTCCTACTTGCACCTACCGTTCAGTGACCGTGCCAGCAGGAGAATCCATCTAAAAATCTTTCCGTCATCAAAACCAGAGCTGTTGGTTTTTTTTTTTTTTTAAATGCACGTTTGACTCAGCACATACAGTCTCATGTCTACAAGCACAGAGTTGGGGTATCTCTGACTATCTGTAATTTGTTTTTTTTTTTTAGCTCAGTTATTTCTGCATCGTACTGTTTGCAAGAGCCGAAGCCAACAGTGCTGTTCAGGATATTATGTACTCTATGTCAATGCCCCATGAAATATTAAGTCTGAAATAGGTCTGAAGTCAGAGAATGATAATCCTTTAATAGCTTACTTCATTTTTGCTGCTGGAAGGTGGCATAATATTTCTATTTTTAAACAAATGGTATTAATTCTAATGAAGCCAGGACTAATCTTGATACAATTGCAGCTGCATTTTTTTTTTTTCTACTGCGGTTTTGGAAATCAGAGATTAGTTAAGTGGGAGTTGATGAGAACTTTCAATAGTGCTTAACTATGTTGATAAACCTGGATTTATGTATTATTCTGTGTACAAACGGCTGGGCACACATTTATTTGCAGGAATAAGATTGGTTATCTTCTGTATTTTCCAAACCAGCTAAGCTGACCAAACTGAAGAAGTCTGAAAACAGTTAACATATCTCTGTTGCTCCTATTTCTTAGTATTTCTCTGCAGAGGCTCAGACCACAGGACATGTTAGACTAACCACAAAGCTACAGCATTTTATTGCAACCAGGCTCCAAGATGCAGTTTTGACTGCTGTGGTCTACCACGTTATAAACATACTCGGGGGCTGACCCTTTTTCATAGTCTCTGAACTGACAGAGTTGCCTCTGCACAACTTGAAGATTTCTTGGTCTGCTTTGGATAGCTCTTGGGCTGCAAGGGAACATACCCATCCTTTCCAAAACAGCCACGGAAAGGCACCGGAAACAGGCAGTACGGCTTGGAAAACCTGACACACAAAGCTGCATGCAAAGAGCATCAAGAAGCAAGAACTGGCACACAAGGTTATGTTGACAGACTTCACATCCAGAAGGTGTGGGGGGGGATTAGAGAGAGAGAGAGCGAGATACAGACAGACAGACACAGTGTGTGTATGTACACCTATGCACATGCACATGCCTCCCAGAAAAGGTAACACATGAAAAACACAATGGAGTGGCATTACCGGACCTTCTGTCCAGTTCTGCCAATCCGAACCGCATTTCCAAATTCCTGTCCCCAGGTTCCCCCTCTGCACTGTACACAGGTTGGCAGGCTTACACCTCATCGCTTGGCAACAGGTGCAAGGCAGGAAATCAGGCGGAGAAAGCGTCACTCAGTGGGGATTCTTTGTCTCCAGAGACAATATTTTTCTCAATTCCTGCGTCAGGACGTCAGAAAAGGCAAAAGCCAGTTTTGCTGCCCGTGTCACTGATCAGTAGGGTCTGTCACTTTCCAGGAGAAGCGTGCCATCAACATACTCTCTTGACTGAAAATAGCATAACTTAAAAAATATAAATGTTAAATATGAGAGAGAGTTTTGACTACTTATTAAAAAGGAGGAACGTGACTCTCGAGAGGTTCACAGCGATTGCTTCTCTGAAGCGTAGGCCAGGCACTCCTCTAGAAGGGACCGGTGCTGTAAATGGGACAGGTCACACCCGCTGAGCATGGCGGCTGAGGCTCATTCACCAGGTTCACCTGCTTTTGGGGTGATTTCTTAGTAGCGTTTTGCAACTAGCGAAGGTCACTCTGACTCAGGCTCCGGTACAATCGGATAGCATTTGAAAGAGGAGGAAGAAGCTGGCAGTATCTCAGACAAAATCCCACTGCTCACATCCCTGTTAAATCATGTTGTAGGGACAGCTACTCAGTGGCTTGAGATGCATGCCTGCATTTTTTTTTTTTTAAATGAAAGAGAGCCCCCCTCCCCCCCTTTTTTTTAAAAGCTTTCCTGAAAATTTGCAGATCCCTCCTCCTCTCCTTCCACGGTTAAGCTCCTGAAATACAATAAATATTTCACTTTCAAATCTAGATTCATTAAAAGAAGCCCAGGAGGGAGAAATAATAGGGTATCACTTTTCAGCCCAAATAAAACACAGAAAGATACAGCCCGTAATGTATATTTCAGGCTTTAGGTTGAGATAATTCATACATCACTCTCAGTTAAGAAACAAAGATGGTGCTGTGTCAGCACACTGGCTGGAAAAAATACCTTTTAATAATATTTTATGCCTTTCAGTAATGTATCCCAGTTATCACACACTGCTGCTTGTCTGAGCATGCCTCCCAGCTGCTACGCAAGTCATTTCCATTCCAACCCTGCTGCCAGAGCATCCGCAGGAAAAAGGGCTTCAGACTCTCCGGGGGCTGAAAGACACAGAGACCTACTAACTATCCTATCCCCAAGAAAAACAAACAGAAACTAAGAAGAGTCAAAACTGTCAGAAAGGCTCAAATGATATAGTAGCCTTTCCCCCCATTTTTAAACAGATTTTTCATATTTGGGAAGCTTATGCCTCGGTACGGCTAAAGCTAACCATGAGTTTCTGCAAAGTGTTTACGGACCCACCATTACAAACACGTGCCTAGAGACAGAAAAAAAAAAAAAGCATGAGGAGACAGCAGTCAAAAAAACTAACTGTAATGAGCAGACTGAGCTACCGCTTGGAGAACAGAGCCCAGAGTAAGGCTAGCCATCCGACATAAACCCAGATTTTCAGGAGGGTTTTCCAGTTTGGCTAACATTACTCTTCTACAAGCAGTGCCCAGTGAGCTGCTTATTTAAAGCTAACTCCAGTTCACGGATGAATCTACAGTTCGGAGCGAGGAGGAAATGAGACAATATGGAGAAGCTGTCACCGCAGCTTATTAAAGAGCAGGGATGTTCCGCTCACTCCCTCAATCCAGCGCTGCACGTAGGAAAAGAAAAAGCAGAGAAATACCAGCACTTGTCTGGCGTGTTTTCTTACAAAAGGCATATTTCTTGCTAAGGCTGCAGTGCTGAGTGGCAGCAGGACTGAAGAACTCACCGAGTGGGACAGGAGAGTGCCTGCGACAGCCTGCAGAACGCTCATTTATCATAAGAGCGATTTCCCTACTAATAAAGTGACCTTGTGTAAATAGCTCAACTTTTCAAAGCTATCACATCATTAGTATAGGGCACACGTTGATAGATAGAGACCACATGGACTGCTGATCCAGGATGAACTACCACAGCCAGAGAGTTATTTTTGACTTGGCTGAGTCGCTCTATCATTTACAGACAGACGGTGTCGGTGAGTAATACGCCTGGCTAAATGATCATTTCCGCCCTTTGTCAATACTGTGGAGGGAGGCAGCGCTAGCTTCAGCTCTCTGCCTTTATTCTGTGTAACGGAGGGGCACAACCCGCCAAAGTTCTGCCCCCAAGGAGGTAACATCTGCAAATAATTGCCTCCCTGGCAAACGGAGATCTGCCACCAAAGCTGCATCCACTGGAGAGATCCCAGGATGCTACATCCTGTTGCCCTATGCAGCTTCATGAAAGCAAATGAGATCTTTAAATTCAAGCATCCTGGAGCCGAAGGGGAGTCTCTGCAGATGTTAGAAGAACCCTGACTTGACTTTCACGAAACCTGGCAGGACACCACCATGACTGAACTTTGCACAAACCTGTGCACATCAACTCAGTACAAAATTGTTCTTCAACCCAGAAAACAGCCTGCTGTGTGTGTACTGCTAAGCCTATCAGAAAAGATATGGATGCAAGAAAAATAATTTGCATTCTTGAAGACAGAAAGCATAAGGCATGTCTATAAGGACCCAGTCAGGGCTTAGCACATTTAGTATCCATGGCCCAAAATGATGTTGTCCTCAGAAACATTGTTTGAAGGGCCTCCAGATGCCTGTCCTTTAAGTAGCATCCTAGTCACCACACCGAAATTACTCTGAAGTCCAGCTCAAATAAAGTAGCCTGAATAGGGCCAGGAACATTGCAGAACCAGAGGGAATAGCATCATACTTTCGCCTAACCTCTCTTAAGTCTCCAAGGCTGCAGGACTGGCCACTACCACTACATTTTACATGCTGGAATAAGCCTGCAAAACCTAGGAAGATTTAAGAGTAGCGATTCTGCTACGTTCAAGCAAGGTGATTATACGCCCAGATGTGGTTAACCCCCCCCCCCCCACACACACACCAAGAGATGTTACCGGGTCCCTCCTGCTTCTTCAGATTTTGGGTCACTGAAACAAAAATTCCTCTCCTTTCTTTCTTCTTAGCTCTTCATTCTAGTATTGTACTGGCTCCCATCTGTGTCCCTGCCCCAAGAAGAAATCAGGGGACAGCAGCATCACAAACTCAAAGAGGAAGTCATACCAACTTCCTCAGCTTTTCTGAAAGTGTTTCAGTTTGGTTGGCGGAAGATTGGATCAATTGTCCAAGCGGTAAGAGGAGACCTTGGCTGCCAATTGTATACATCCAGGAAACTGGTAACCTACCTGGTTCCTTTCCCCTATCCACTGACATTACACAAAGCAGTCATTGTGGTAGTATACGATGTCTTCCCTATATAATCCGTTTTTCTCTTGGGCTGTAAACGTGCAGATCTTTTCCTCAGTTTTGCAAGTGAGCAGATAAGACCCACCTGCGTGGGAATGGGCAAAGGAAAAGGATGATCTGTGGAGTTACGTTGCCAGGAAAATACCGGCAGCATTTGTTTTCTGTTATGGTTATTCTGACATGTCTCCTGTATATTCCTGGCTAATCCTGTAACCTATCATTTGTGTGTAGCCTAATTAGGTTGTGAGGAGCTTGATCTTTGTTTACTTCAGTATACAGCGTAAGATTGCCAAGATTAAATAAAATTGTCTCTACGCAGACAGAGCTAACTGTGAGCTGCTCTCAGAAAGGACGGCTGCAGGGCTGGTAAACTGCCCTCTTGCCTTTTCAGATGGAAATCACGTAGGATGTTGCATCATACACCAGTGTTGCCAATTCAAGCTTATCTAATAAAGATTCAGACAAACTAGACCAAACGAAACCCAGTGAAGTCTGAAACTAACTAATCGAATTTGATTAGCTCTCTTCAGTTTCGGATTTTACCTTTCACTTGTAAAACCCGAGCATCCATTCTTGTTTAGATGCTGAAGTTGTACCTTTAAGCAAACGCAGAAGGGGTGGAGGAAGAGAATAATATATACTTTTAATCAGTACATTAGAAGCAATTTAGAAATAAGACATTTTACAGTAAGATGTATTTTCTTTTTCTTGGCCATCTCTGGTGTGTCATAACATTCGAACCAGCCTGGACACTTGCAAGAAAGGCCACGTGAAAGACAGCAAGCTATGACTGTACTGAACAGGGAGGTGTGCAAAAATGCCATGTCCTGGACAAATAGCAAGCATTCTAGCCGTTTTGCTGGGACACGTGTGTCCCAGCTCGTTCAAACGCTCCTAAATTGTAAAAACGTATGGCTGGATCAATACCCTCAGTGAAATCCATGGCACAGATGTCCAGGATTCCAGGATTTCATTCTTCCTATGGCTGAGAGATGGAATCAGCCTTGACTCTCATTTCACAACAGGGTCACATCTGCCTAAACTTTAAATGAGTTGCCCTGGTTTTACATCAGTATTTCAAGATTTGTACCTGCCAGGAAACACAGGGTGGCTGGAATCACTGAATGCTTTTGATTCTCATCGGTAAGTAGGAGCCACTGCTATCACGCAGGACCGATCTGTTTGGACTACCCCATGAGTCATTACTCCCATGAGTTATTGCAATGAAGTCAATGGGACTATTCATGTGAGTAACTACTCTCAAACAGGAATAAGAGGTTTGCAATCTGCCTTTCGTGATTTACACCAACACAGAGGAAACAGATGAAGTATCTACTCATGTCTATTCCCTGTCTACTCAGCCACCGCATCTTACAGGGGGCTACGGATAATGTCTCATTTTTTGAGCTTCACAGATGAAATGTGCTCATAAAATTGCATGTATTATGATTTTATACGTAACAAGTTGCATAGCCTTTTTCCCCCCTCCCATCAAACCTGTAGCTTGAACAGATCCTACAAACAAACAGATAACAAAACTATTACATTCTCCGTGTGCACTACCACCCTACATGTTTCAAACACTCTCCAAACGGCTCTGCTTGGACCCATTTTAAATACAAACATTGCTAGGTTCCGTGTTAAACGTGTATGCAATGCATTTTACGAAACCTTTAACAAATTCTGTGCAAAAGAATGTGTTTTCCCATATGGGCTGCTTAAAGAAAGGCAGATGTGAGGTAATCCAAATCCTTCATATGCTTCTCCTTCTTCCCTTCCTTTGGCAAACTATTTCAGGCAAAGACAAATATTGTATCAAAGAGTTAGGGAAATAAACACGAATATAGCTCAAGGGCATAAGTAAATTTCTGGAATATTTTCTCAGTGCAATTAATAGGTAATGTTGCGGGGGGAGAAAGAGTACCAAAAATATGCCTGGGGAAGCTAATTTTCTTGTGCAGGCAGTGCTCTGGGAACCATAGAGCGGGAGCTGCGTTAAGCAACATTAGTCAGGATAGCGTCTTAACAGGCTGCAGAGAAAGATGATGAAACCAAAGTCAGAAGTTCAAGGGAGATAGTTTAACATCCCTGCACTGAGCTAAGGCAGGCTGGGGTGCTTTCTTCCCTTCTTCTGCTTTTGAGGCAGGCAGAAGGCGGCTCTGCTTTTTGTTTTTGACACAATCTCCACGGATCGGGTTTCTCTGTGCTCAGAGCTCCACGCTTTCCCCTGCATTACTCAGGGCCAGACTTTCAGAAGTGCTCAGTAAATAGTGGGTCTGGCCTTAGGACTTTCTAATGGCATAAAAATAAGAGCCAGGAACTCTGGGATATGAGTTGTTCAACATCAGACTGAAAGATCTTGCTTGGGATGAGGAAGCAGAGATCTTAATTCACAGTCAGCTGTTATGCCCATACACAAGGGACTCTGAGACAACAAGGGAGCGAGAATAGGTAGGCCTGCCTGTCTCGGACGAATTCAAATCTCAGTAATTTTTTTTGATAGAGGTATGGCAGTCAGCCAGACTTGAGTTAGAAGGAACTAACTGAAAACACAAGCGAATGACACATTTATTTGGCATTGGCCTACTTTTGCGTAGACTGTTAGGTAGACTCAGAACCTGCAGAGCCGCAAAAAACAGCTCAGTGCCGGCCATGAAATCCCGACTGGTGGTCGGATCATCTTAGCCAGACAACACTGAGATGCAGGAACAAGCAAGCGGCACGTGGCAGACTATGCCGAGACAGCACGAAGAAGTCAAAAATCTGATTTCTGCCCCATATTGCATTTTGCTTTGTAGAGAGTGTTACTGAGTGGGTTAACAAAAGCTCTGAAGTGCACCTACTGTAAATCCTTTACTTAAAGGCAAGAACTTCAAGAACAACTGATTGGTTGTCCACTTCCTGAACTAGAAGAAACATCTGTAGGTTGCAACATTTGCTCTGGACCCTGCTCATACGAATGATGCACTAAGATAATTTTCTGCCTTATCATAAATTCTGCAGACTCATGAACTTTACAGTCTATGAAGCCTGCGCTATATGGGAACTACTTATCTTGTGCTGAAAGCAATATAAAAACAGATGGCAAAGATTGCATTGAGAGATAAATCAACAGCGCTTCTGCCACTTTGTCTGTGGACATATCTGATGCAGCAGGACTCCTTGACACTAAATTCACTCAGCTGATGAGCGCGTGGGGTAAGATAACTGAACCAAAACAAGACAAGAACGTGTAGTGGGAGAGAGGCATCACTATTAAAGCAGTTAAGGTCCCTTTCCCCTCCAGTAGGTACGTAATACGGCGGGGAGCAGGCAGCAGCTTCATTGCCCACCCAAAGGCAGGCATGCAGCCTTCCTTGTATCCCCTAATGGTATGTTTTTACTCTCTAGAAAACCATGGGATGAATGGAGAAAAAAAATCCCTCTGCCAGGCCTACCATCTCCAGTCCTTTCCCTTCCTTCCAGTTCAAGACCTGCCGCCGCCAACTCCTCCCTGCTGCCTTTACTGACATCTGGTTACAGGCCCAGCTGGACCCGCTCTTGATGAGGTCTCCTTGGGCCTCAGCTCACCTGGCCCTCAGAGGGGAAGGGCTCCATCAGTATGGTATGTACATGAGCATGGTATCTGAGCACACAGTCAGCTTGAGACTCAAGGGCTTCCTTAAATGCTTTCCGAGTTCTTTGTGGTGCAAGTTCAAGGTCTCACCACTGTCTCACTTTGATCACCCTTACATCTGCAGAGCGCCGACTTAGCCCTTGGCCCACGTCCCCTACCTTGTTCTTGCACAGCCCTGGGCAAGGTTCTCCTTGCCTCAGTCTCCCCACTCGGCAAAACAGGAGGGGGGGGGGGAGGAGGAGGAGGAGGAAAACAGATCCACTATGGAAGAGGGCTCTGACATTTAACTCATAATTGAGAATCGTCGAGAGTGTCAAAAGCAGAAGACAAAACACAAGTACCAAAGCAGTATTTCTCTCAAAAATATATATGCTCTTGCCAAAAGAAAAGGGAAAATAAATATATTCTTCTTCTGCCAGGTTACTCAGTTCATTAATAACCTACCAACATTGAACCATATGCTGTTTTATCACTTGATTCACATTGTTATGACTTTATTTCTCACGACCCCAGAATAAATGAAATGCAGTTATAAAGGTTATTTAACTATTAAAACAACTATTAATTAAAGTTTGCCAAGTCTTGGGGGCTCTGAGGACAAGCAGCAGCTAGATAAATGTCAATTATTATTTCGTGTGCCATTGTTATTGCAATATGCAGCACGAGCTGCATTCCCAGAAGGAACTAGGATCTAGCAGGTCCCCACTATAAATATTTTGCATGTTATTCGCAAGTTGGGTGAAGGATGGGGGGATGATTTCGTGCCAGAGCTAATTCCACTAGAGACTGGAGTCTCATTTAGCAGAGAAACAGGAACAGCAGCGGCAGCTGCTCTGCTAACTTCCATCGTTCCCTGCATCTCTGGCCAACAAGGGCCTTACCTGAAGGGATCTCTGCTAAAGGACCTCAGTCTCCAAGGTTTATAAAGTCCTTGGCCCCTCTCTCAAGATGACCACCTACCTATGTAGGCTGCAACAGCCAGCTGCAGTGATCACTATCGTTCCTAATCTGTACATTGGTGCAAGTATTATTTAGCATTTAAGTCTTTGTTCTTCTTTCTCCTACTGTAGAGGTCTTCAAGACAGGCATCTACCTGCACTGCACCTACCCAGCTCCTCGCTCTCACTGCTCTGGCTGGCAGGCTTGTATTCTGTCCTAGGCTATAA
This sequence comes from Struthio camelus, assembly GCF_040807025.1. NCBI lineage: Eukaryota > Metazoa > Chordata > Aves > Struthioniformes > Struthionidae > Struthio > Struthio camelus. Next base: position 770,689 of record NC_090963.1, read on the forward strand.
GCACTGTGGATCAGGACTACCTTGTGCTTTCTATATTTATGTAGCACCTGCCACAAGGCTTCACTTAGACTGGGCCTCTTAGGTGATAAGAGAAGGCAATAAATCATCATAGTAATAGCTCTGATCTCATCTGGGATTTCTAGAAATTGTTGCAACGCTAATAATTAATATAAACAACACTGCATAAGCCTCCAGTGTGGAGGAGCCTGAGGAGGAAAGCAGTTCATTGAGCTGTAACCCAGGAGAAAGAAACATGGAGCTGCTCTTGCACGTTTTTCTGTAATTCGGGCCTGCCGTAACTGCCTTTCTGTCGCCCTGCATAATGGAGCACACCCAATCCTGCCTGTGTTTTTCCTTCAGCGTGCATGCTTGGTAAGAATCAAGGGGAACAGACACCTCAAAAGTCCCAGTTTTGCATAAATAAATAAAAATAAAACAATAACTCAATTCTTTTAAGAGTGATGGGAAAAGAGAGAAAGAGAGAGAGAGAGAGAGAGAGAGAGAGAGAAATGAATATGGAGCAGAGAACCCAAGCGTTAAATCAGGGGATGAAATGCCTGCCAATGTTTTTTTTAAAAACAAACCAAGAAAATGAAAGGGCTGCAAGCAACTGCCATACAGAGACAATAATCACTAATCAAGTCAAAGTTTCATCCTAATCACTTCAGTTGTTAAGGGGAAAAAAAATAGAGCAATGGCTGGGTTTGAAGAATTACCATTCATTACTGCCTCATGCTTGAGGATTTCATCATCAGGGCTGAGTTGCCAGACTCATTAGGAGTCCTGTACAATCGTACTGCATATTCCCAGACCTCTTCCCGTTCACTTCGGTTTAGGATGAAGTCCTAACAGGGGGAAGAGGAGGAGGAGGATCCCATGACTAAGGTGTGACACCTGCTGAAGACGGCCCGGTTTGATTTCCTGCCTTGCTGCAGACTTTCTCGGTAACATGGAAAAGAGACAAGCACGCCTCAATCATAGTTCCTCAGCAGCAGAACAGGAAAGAGAAACCTGTTCAACTTCAGAGTGACAATGGGAAGATAAGCACGCTCACATTGCAAGATGTTTAGACGTGGTGAGAAGAACAGGCAGCAAGATTACTTAAAGACTCATGGTTTTTGCATTCCTCAAAGCTTAGGTCAAAATTTGCAAGCTGACATATACCTCCCCTAAATTCATGTTAGGGCATCTACATAAAACTGTCCTGATTTTCAGACCATCTTTAGTTCCTCTGAGTCCACGGTTGGTATATGCTCAGGCCTTTTATCGAGAGGGCTTCTAGAAAGCTGGGTCCACAAAGGGAGAGCTCTAGACAGCAGTACATCACCAAGACACTGCCACTAAAAATTGAGTGGTCTTAGTTCTGACTTTTAGAACAACTCTCTTACCGGCCAGACCTTAGTTATTAAATTTTGGGATATAAAGAATGAATGAAATGAATTAGGAACATATGTGCCACTGCTTTCCTATTGGCTGACTCACTTTTCCGAAAAAAACCCACTTCAAGTCTTTTTTCTAGTAAATCCACGTTCATTTATTACGAGATCCATATGCTTTCACTGCTGAATCCCATGCTCATGGAAATTCAAGTAACTATTTTAAGAGATCAGCTGAAAACTTCCAAGACTAAATTCAATATTGCATTTTTTAAAAACTTGGCCCTAACCAGTATAGACTGGCACAGGAAAGGGGACTGACTAACGGAAAGACTTCTTCCTCCTACAAAAAGACGGAGGTAAGCCAAGGGAGAAGATATTAATACCAATAGCAAAGATATGGACCGTTTCTGTGCTCTTGGATCACTCGAAACACCTGCAAAGTGCTATGCCGACAGCAAGGGCACGGTTTTCGAAAACACTTTGGCAACGTGACTGCTTCTGTTGAAGGCAATGAAGACTTCATCATCAATCTGAAGGGAAGCAAAGCTAATCCTACAGAGTGCTTTTAACATATTAAGCCTGTCCTATGCCATGAGCAATGTCCCAACAATTATCTTCACTCTACAGGCAGTGACAGGGGCAGGGAGACCTGCTCACACAAGACAAGGAATTAATTTCGAAATCATGATTTTAATACACATAGAGCTGGGATGTGAAACTGTGTTCAGACCAGCATCTGTGCTGTGTTTGATTTTAAAAATTAATATTGACAATATGATGATGTTTTCTTGAAACAAAAGTTTTCCTGAACGTAACGACACAGATTCTGACCTCATTTTCACTACTATAAATGCAATGTAAATTCTTTCAGACCCACACTGCTCCAGCTGAAACAGGAAGCTCTTCCAGTGCCAGAGGACACCATCAGGGCCAAGGGTCCCTCGGGCCCCTGAAGAGCTGATGGGGGCAAACAAGCTCCCCAAATACACTTCCTAGCTCCTAGGCTAAAAGGGGAAATTAAAATCCAGACTGAGGGTCTAAGGCAGGGAAAGCAGCAGGCTCTGAGGGCTGTGGTATGATGAATGTTTCCCCCAGGGACCATGGGCCTCCTACCCTTTACTTGACAGCCCCTCAGCTTCCTTCACAGAGGTGCCTTTTGCCAAGAAGTATATTCAGGACAGCTCAACAGTACCTCTGGGAATCTGGCTGATACCCACATTGAGGAGGCACTTGTCCCATAACGCTTGTTAATCCATCCTGCTCATGCAATGGAAGTGTCTTGGTGCCCATTACGGGAAATGCTCTCTGCGGTGTGATATGCAGGGAGTTTACTGCACAGCTGACATTCACATTAATGAGGGTCACAGATCTAACACTTCATGATGTTAATTAACTCTTAGCTGACCAGCATGAAATTCAGTATCCAGTTCTACTCAGTTGTTGATCTTGACATTTAGTCCTTTCTACCCCACGTCTGCCCATCCGGAAACGAGGTGTCCTTTGTCCCTTAAACTCCTATGACCTGATGCTATATGCAGACCTGGGACTGCATCAAGCTTCACAGAAGCAGGCAGAGGGGTGAGACACATAAAAGAAGAGAAGAGAAGAGAGCTGGGAAAGTAGGAAACAATCAGAGGAGGGAGAAGAAACAATGAGAAAATGACAAGAGGAGAGCACAAAAGGGGAAGAAAAAGGGAAGGGTAAGGGTGAGAAAAATGAAGAGGAATTGGTATTATATACATGGACAGCTTTCAACATGCAGTAAACTGAGTTGTTCAATATCAAGTCAATAACCTCCTTGATTATTACACTGCATTTCCAAACCTAAGAAACTCACATGATTGCCTATGCCTACGGAGAAGGTTCTGTCTTCATGGAATTGGCAAAAAGCCCTGGACTGAACCGCAGAGTGTTTCAAAAGGAGTTTTGCTGGTTGATTTATAAATTTATTAAATCCAGGATGATGCAGGAAGCCCTGCAGGACTTGGCACACTAATGACTCTATAGATCGTAAGAGTTTGCCTCAGTTGCTTTTATACATGGTCCCTGACCTGAGCCCCTAACGGGTAAGCTGTGAGTTCGCAATTTTCTACGTTCAGCTCTCTCTCTGGGGCAAGCTTTACTCCCTTTGATACTGCATGGAAGTAAACTTCAGTTCCATAATGATGTGGTTAAATCAGAACCAACTACTGAAATGCTCATCTCTAGCTACTATGATGCGTGGACCTAGGCTAAGAGCAAGATTCTTCTAAGCATCACCCTTGGCTCTACCACCAACTCACCGAGTGTGCCCACAGCAAGTCACTTAACTTGCCTGTGTCTCTGTGTCCTTATCTGCAAGCTGGGCATAACAATTACTTGCAAGAGAGGCGTTCACAGCGGTTTAGATCAACCTAGAAGTCCATCACTGTGTAAGGGGATAAAGATTTCTCAGTTATTACAGTTGTGATCTAACTGAACAGTCCTACAGAGTTACAGGGAAGCGGAAGTCACCAATAAACTATTGGACATCACCTAATTAGGAAATGCTTACTGTGTGCATAATAGACTTCCAGAATTGATGTGCAACAGCGGAGCTTGGGGTAAGCGTAGGTGGTTCCAGCGCGCGGGATGCAGCACAGCAGGAGAAAGACACACAGGCAAAGATGTCACAGAAGCCTGAAACTGCAAAAAGTGATTGCTGCAAGGCAAAGTAAAAGTAAACACCACATAGACCAGGAATAGGAGTTTCAAACCTGTTGGAAGAATGACTGGGGAAACACGCTAAAAATTCACAGGTGTACGCTTAGATAGCTCCTGAGCAGACTTGCCCTGCCTTTAAATGGCATCAGTTCCTCACATGGGCGCACATGAAACTTTACACCTCTTTCCTCCTGCCTTTCCCCTAAGATGGAACAGTCTGTCTGAGAACGCGGAGAGGACAAGTTTTTAAGATGTGGCATGATTTATAAGAAAGAAAAGAAATGATTATACTCTCTGTGATTTACCTTCTCTATGTTTTACAACCGGAATAAATTGCAACTCTCAATGTTGCTCTGAAATTACTACTTATTAGGGGGAGAAGCAGTACCATGAATCTTGTGAGCTAGTAACTAATCCCAGCGGCACATTTCAGAGACATTGTACTGGAGGTTTAATTGAGGGCACTACCGTTTTTGGAGGGAGGAAAGGGGCAATGTCACAGGTTGTGAGCATTGAGGGAACTGGAGTTCAAGTCAGGCGCACTGTGGACTTTGCTCCCCTCCTACAATTCTCTAGCTTGCCAGTCTCTAGGAGCACATTCTTCCTCTTTTCTTCCTTCCATCTTTCCCTTCCCATTTATCTATCCTATAACTGAGATATCAGGGTGGAAAATTTGTAGTCAAGTAAATCACTCTGGCCTACGGTTAGGCTTCGCTCTTTTCTTGGTTCGGCAAGTTACAGAGGGACTAAACCGGACCAAACATGAGGACTGTACTAGAAGACTTCCTGGAACGATTGCATTATCTGGCAGCCTTGGGACTACTTCTTTCAACTGTCCTTTTGAGCACATTAGCTGAAGGAAATCACACAGCAAGGAATCCAAGCTCATCCACGGTCAGTTCACAACAAACCACGCCGCAGTTCAGCACTCTTCCTGCTTTCCAGCAAACTATCATCACCCTGCTACGCACAATCAAAAGCTACCCACTCATTTCAGCATCCTGTCTGCAACTATTGCCAATTCCAGTTGCTTTAGAAGCAGGATGCAAAAATTATTGAAACGTATAATTATGAAATCAAGGAAACTTATTCTGGAATCCTGTAAGCATAACGTTAGCATTTTATCCTGATGAATAAAGGGTTCATGTCCTTTGTGCAATTTATCTTAAGCACAGATACTCAGCACTAAGGGGGGGGGGGGGGAACCCCACACTTTATGACAAAGATGCCAGTGAGTGCAGCACACTGAACTTTGAGACCAATGAGGTATCTTCTAATCTATTTTCCTATGAATTTTGCCAAGTACTTTGAAATCAGTTAATAACTGGTTGCAGGGAATTTCACAGACCAATTATGTTCTATTCAGAAAAGTATTACCATCTTTTTTATTTTTATTTTTTATTTCTACCATATTTTTGGGGAGTAGCTCAGTCATAACTCAACACACGTTTCTGGGTGAGGATGAGCCACTCTGTCAAAGCATCATATTTCCAGGATTTTTTTTTCTCTACTATACTTTTCAGAGAATACTATATTCCCGGGCTTCTTAAGACTATAGGTGCAGGGGTTTTTCCTCTAACATAACCCTATATAAGCTTCCTGAGCTGATCGGGTTAATTTAGCACACAAAACGCGTGCAACAAGCTCAGATAATTCCAACCAGTGCTCGTCATCTTGCGTTGGTCTAAGGCAATGCCATCCACAAGTCCGGTGCCTGTTCACTAGGCTTTGCTGCATGTCTTTACAATTTCTCTGTCTTCTTTAAACTTGTCTATCCTAGCTAGCTGCGTGTCATCTACAAATTTTATTACTACACTGCTTACTGCTTTTCCAGATCATTAATGACTGTACGACACAGTACTGGATCCAGTACAAATCCCAGAGGCACCCTACTCCTAATTTTCTCCAGCCACAATATATCTGCTATTCTCTTTGATGACACAGACAAAAAAGAAACAGTGAAAGGAGCGCCCCAAGAGAGGGCCCTTCCTCCAGGAAGAGGGTCAGCAGCAAAAAACAACGCAAAGGCATATAGTTGCATTCTCTAGAAAACCCTTCTGCAAGACAGACGATCAGCTCCTTTCAGAGAACTCAGCAGAAAGATGCAGGCCTCTGAAACATAAGAGGCGCTAGGAAGCATCAAAGCCTTTCATAAACTCATCATTAACAGTAGCGGCATTACTCCTGTAACTTAAGGAGGGCATAACAGGCTCAGCAAACCCAGCTACTGCCAGCTGGCAGCCAGGATTTGGCGCTGGAACTAGATGAGTAGCTGAAAGTTATAGCCCATACCTGCTACTAGCAAGAGTAAAAAAACGCAGTGAACTGACTGAAGGATTGGCAATAGGATATCAAGACAGCCAGGCACAGCATCATCAGGGGAGTTATTTGAAGCAAGAGTACTTAAGCATTTACCCTTTTCTGAGCAAGAAAACCCCAAATCCATACCCAGAGTCCCAGGTCTATTCCTAAAGGCTTACAGCAGAGCTCAAATAATAAACATATGGCTTGCCTGGTGCTTGCAGCATCTCCTAAGGCCCCAGCCTTCCCCCGAGCCAACACAGCAGCCTACTACATGGGCTGGGTGCCTGAAGTAAGGTCTGCTGAGTGAGCATCACGGCTCTGAGCGCTCACAGCTGCTGTGACACACCTGGTCAAGATCAGGCAAACGACTGCAGTCCCAGGAAACCAGCACTCACCAGCCAGGCCCCAGCATGCTCCCCAGGGGGAAAGAGGGAGGGTAGGAAAGGTCTGCAGAAGGTTGCAAGACTAGGGAAGACAAAGGAACTTCGGGAGGACTTCCAACAGCTAACTGAAGAGCCCACAAAAATTAGAGAAACAGTCTCAGTGTGCTTTTAAGTTCCCAAGGTTTTCCTTTTGGCCATGGTTTCCAGATCAAAACAAAAATTCTCTGTTAAAGTGTAACAACTTTCAGCTCAGTTCTCTTTCTCAGTGCTACAGTAGTCACACACAGACCATGGTCTTCTCAAACAATCAGCTACTTGCCATTGCTACTGCGTTTGTAGATCATTTCCAAGCAGTGATAAATTCAGAATAGTCTGTTTAATTCTCCTGAATGGCTGCACAATGCTGCTCTTAATTCTTGACTGGTTCGGCAACACCGAGATTTAGTTTTCAGTGTGGTTAATACTGGACTACGTTTTTATATGGATTTTTAATATCTTTTCCTCAGTACAGCCTCCAGCACAAACGGTTTGTGCTAAAGCCAGACCTCAGAGCTGACTATTTCTGAGGGTAGCGAGGACTGTAAGAGGATAGCAAAACCAGGTTCTGAAATTCAGAAGAATTAGGTACTTTTGCAGCGTTTCCCGTCATCGCTTCCACCTGCTGGGTGGATGATATGAAAGGAACTGGATAGACGTGAACTTGCTTGGAAGTATCCTGTCACTGAGACACTTCAAACGGGGCAGCACCACGGTCTCAAGGTGAGGGGCCCATTTGGACAGACAAGGAATTTGGTGGGTATCAGATTATCCTTCTTGCCTCTGACTGCAGGAGAAAGAGCAGACAAAGCCTCTTCTCTCACAGCTTCTAGCTAAACATAACAAGAAGCAGTCAATGCAGAGATGACAACTGGCAAATAGCATCTCAGGCCCACTGCTTCCTGTATTAGTGGGTCAAAACATCATCTATTGCACGTGGGAAATCGGATACACATCTCTGCCCGCTTCAGCTGGAAGGCTCTTGCCCAATGGCTCCTGCTCTAGGCTGAAAAACACACCACAGCCACTGACTTACCCTTGTCTCCCCACTGTTGGTGGCGGAATTACAAATAAATAGTCTCTGAAACAGATTGATGACTTTATAGCTCTCAAACGTCCTTGTGCTGCAGTAGCAGAGAAGCATGAATCATAAACACAGCATGACCTGCTCTCCCCCTTCGGAAGACAGACGCTGAAAGACGGTTCTGCTAACAGTACGGACGAGTTGCTGCTGCCACCTGCGAATGCAGCGCACTGCCCGCTCCGCACCAGTATTGTCTGGCTCCTCCCAAACGACCAAGCTGGTGAGGTTATGCCTTAAGAGGCTTTTATTGCCCTATTGCCATGGAATTCCACGGAGCAGGTCGTGACTTTGCCACGGCAGAAATCTCAATTTGCGTTTGACCTGATGGAGCAGTAGGAGTGCAGGAGCTCAGAGTGCAGTAAGCGATGCCCTGCTGCGTGGCATTATATTTTTTTATATTTTTGTATTTTTTTGCCCTCCTTTTGGGCAATTACCACTGAATTCCCAAAGAGAGATTCCACTCCCAAAAGCTAGGTGCTCTAAACGTTCATGGAAGGGATAAATACACCCTGGAAGAATACAACTTCTCAGGAAATTTTCAGAGTAGTGAAGACTGCCACTGGCTGTTAATTGTGCCCAATTTACTAATGAAATACATGGGAGACAACGAGGAGGGAACCCTCGCACTCTTTTACTGAAAGGACTTTCAAGGTTCCTGTCATAAATTCTTTCTTAAAAACTGCCTCTAAACTCATATTTGCCAGATGGATCTTCAGCCCAGGGGAGGACTTTTTTGTGTGAAAACAGAATTAAAAAAAAAAAAAATCCCTTCACCTCTATTTTTAACTTAGGCAGAAAACAGCAGCAGGCAATACGGTGTAACAATTTCTTCAAATTTTCTTATTTTCTGGCAGAAGTAATATCTTGTGACTCTTGTTCTAGTTTAGATTACTGAGCTGCTCTTTGCTCACTGTCCAATGCAGGTGACATGACAGCCCTGGAGTAATTGCTGTCTCAGTTCAAAATAATTTCACAAAAACATAATGTCTCCTTTCCTAGCGGGCTGAGTTTCGCCTCCAAATACACCAGATTCACTATAAGGAGAGCCAGATAGATTCTCCAGAACGTTAGAGAGAAAACCAATCAAGGAAGTAAAAAAGTGGATTAGAAAGATTAGAAGATATACCAGAAAAAATAAAGAAAGCAACTAACCTGGCTACAATCTGAATTATCTGTTGTACATAGAGCTTTATTTCAGCCTTGTTAAAGCAGGACTGGAGTATTCCAACGCCCACTAGCAGTTACGGAAAAGCTTTCAGAAACTTTTCGGTTGGAGATGCACAGCCAGATAAATGGACAGTGGCAGCCATGTGAAATCATAACAAGCCACGAGTATCCTAAGGATCAGAGACAGCTAATAGCCACAGAGCAACATAGTTCCTCTGCTCTTCTTGCTCACAAGTCAGAGTCTTTCGGACAGCGTGGCCCGCTTTGCAGTAAAATCAACTGTCTCTCTCTTCATTGTTAGGGATACATCATGGAGCAGAACAAAATCCGTCCACGGAGCCAAACTGTCCTAGACCACGTTCATCTGTGATGTGACCATTTCCAAGGCAACTAATACACGGCACTCTCTTTCACTTCACCTCTCCTAACTCCAAGTCCTAGCTTAAAACCTTTCCCGCTTAAGACTATCTTCCATCTTTGTGGAACGCGTACTGTAACAGACAATATGGGCACACAGAATATTCAAAGGATATAACGTCAATATTGTATGTGTTAGGAGGTATCTTTGCTAGCAATTGAATTAGGGAACTAAAAGTCACTGGAGGAGGAAATAACTAATGCAAATCCCTGGTGCTGGATCAATGCAGATATTGAGTCTTTTGCAGTTTCCCCAGAAGGTAAAAGCACTTACTGGCTTGCTTAGTTCAAGAGGTCAAGCCACACAAAAGATCTTGAAATGCTATAAATATCTCCCTGGCTTCTGGCGAGGCACGTGATGTAGTCAATCCAATGTAGAAAAACCGGCAACAGAAATTCAGACCTACCAGAGCCTCTGCTGGAAACCTAGGTAGGCAAAGCTGTTGCCTGTTTACTTACAAGAGACTTTCTCTGTATTCATGTTGTTCTAGATTTAAAAAAAAAAACAAAAAAAACCTTGTTTTTTCCTGAGGTGACTGCCCAGTCACTGTCTGTCAGATCATGGTTTTCACAGGCACTACACTAGACATAGTTCTGTGCGCGGATCACAGGGAATTTTTGGAGCTGTAACCTAGGCCTGGGGTACAAGGAAGACGGATGAGCTTCTGCCCTAAAAAGGTGATGGATACAGATCTGATACCCAGCTGAGGTGTGTTTAAGGCGCCACAAAGCAGTCAGTGATGCAGCTAATCTTGGAACTGTGATACGTTAAGAGAGAGCATCATGTGTGACAGGAGGCAACGTTAGATCCATAGCAAACTAGTGAGAAACAAGTAGTCTTGTACGCAGTGACATTCTTGATTGCTATTATTATTACTGCTTACTGAAGGTAAACCATAGGCAAATAGAATAAAGAGGTGAGAGCATGGGTAACAGACAGATCTCCCCAAATGACATATTCTTTCCACTGCCGGAATCAATGCCAGCAACACACAAGCTAACTATCTTCATGCATCTGGCTCTGTAAAGATCTGCTATGAAGTTCACCAAGTTCACCAGTCACAACAGGACCAATATTATATGACAGTTGCTAAAGCAACAACAGGCTAGGCCTTCTCCCCTCTACAGTTTCATAAAAAATAGAGAGACGTGTAACACCCACATAAACTGTCAGTGCATAAGTTACCACTGAACTCTAGCTGCATGCTACAGTGACTCACACACATGCTGTTCAGAAAAAAAAAAAATTTTTTTTTTTTTCCTTTTGAGCGATGGTTACAGTCTAGAGAGCGACTTAAAAATGACAGGTGAGCTTGTGCGGTTAGTCTCTTTAAGTAAACTGCAGGCTGAAAGTGCCCAGTTCACAAATCAAAGAACAGAGGGCTCTTCTAACAGCCAACACAGAAGTTAATTGAGGTCTGAAAAATCAAGTTGCCTTCTATGCTGCTTTCCATATTACCACCAGGAATAAAGATTATATTGATAGTAACTGGCCTGTCTTGATCTCATAACATCTAATAACCTAAGACCAGTGTGGAAAACAACTTTTGTTTTCACTTGTGTAGTACTGTTAACTACAACAGCGAGGCGACATTTGTAGGGATAGGTAATCTCTCTTCTTAGGCCAACTGACAAACTTGGAATAAAGAGGTAAGCTTTTAAGCACAAGACAGTCTTGGGTACCCAGAGGCCCGTCTGCTTCTTCCAGTTGTGTAAGTTTATCTGACGTAGGCTATTAGCTTTTCCTACCCGTTTGCCCTTACTTATTTCCTGAGCCCATCCTAGTTACAGCAACACGACTCCCAATTCCACAGTATTAATGCAGAAAGGTAATGACTGCTACTCTACCAAAATCTTGATTTAAAAGGTAGGAGGAGGGATAAACGAAATTCTCAGAAGTCACTGAACTGGGAAAAGGCAGAAGGGCAACTGGGATTGGAGAAATAGCAGAAAGGGAGAAGGGCAGCTGGGATTGGAGAAATAGCAGAAAGGGAGCGCAGAGATCAGAAACACGGAAGGGAAATAAAATGGGACTCCACCTGAAAAACTGCAGGCAAATAACATCTGGCTCTGGGTGAGATACAGCTGGGCTGAACAGGTCACAGAGAGGCACAGCTGGTACTCCATCATGTTCTGTGCAGAGCACATTACACAGAGCTGCGCTAACTGTGCGACTCTGGTCCCTTTGCTTCCCTTCCTTCCCTTGATAATCCACAGGTATGTCCCAAAGGGGACACAAACGGACACCACCGCCCCAATGCCAGGAAGGGCGCGGACAGCAATGACACCACTCAAAAAAGTAGCAACACACTAAGGCAAATACGTTTTTGCAAAAAGGTTTTGGCACTTTCAGGCGTGACTGTATATTCTTCTATGACTCTGAGGTCAGCTGTATAGCCAGTGGGTCCCTACTTGGAATCAAGTCTTGCATCCAAAAGGACCCTGAAGTGAATTAATTTAGGGTGCCGGGATGTGCACACACATCTCTGCGGCTCATCTTTAGGAGCTGTCCTCTAGGTACAGAGAGGGAGATTACAGTACTTTCTGGAGAGATTAGCACATCACAGTCTGTTCCCAAGAAGAGCGTGCAGCTGCTGCCAACCTCATCTTAACCCCTTAACCATCAAGCACTTGGAGGTATTTTGAGGACAGAAAGCTCTAGAGAAAGCGAGTGCTGCCTTCACTCCCCCACCAAAGAATAGGAACATCAGTTAGGCCTGGTCACAGCTCTGGGAGGGTCAGAGCACGTGACAAACCCAGATAAAGGGATGATGGCGAGCTAGGAACCTTGTAATCCATTCAGCCTGAGAAGAGATTCTGTTCACCCCACGGCGGCTAAGCCAGCCTGTCTGCCAGCACTTTAATCCGACTGCCGAGATAGCCCAGCCAGACAATCATCTCACAAGGGAGCACAGCCCACGCCATCCAATACGACTCTCAAGCGCAAAGTCCGTCTGCACGAGTGGGGGCCACAGATGTCCCGACATAAATTGAGTGAAGCAGTCTTGCAGCTGCTCTGGACTCCAGCTGAATCTGCCCCACAATCTGTTGCAATTCACAGAGATATTCAAGCTTCGTGTCTCTGAAAGCCTATCAGGTTTCTCTTCTGTCAGTGTCAAGTGCCTTTAATTAAGGCAATCCAATTCAGGCTGGGACCGGTCAAGTTCTCCCCAAAGGTAGACAACGGAGTTACCAGTGTTTTCACAGGAATTAAACTTATAATACAATAGACAAAAATAAAGCAAGCTTTGTACATGCCACTACAGCTACCCTTTTTGCATACAATTGAATAAATTACCTTTTGTTATGAAACATTAATCCTCTTTGCTAAATGGAATAATTCCCACCTCAGATGCATTGTGAACGCTGGAGTGCCCTCAGAGCAGGCTGACAGACATCCTCACGTTCGGCATAATTACCAAAAGAGCGTGAGAATGTTTGCGTGCCCTGTAAGGAGACCACGGACCTCTCTTGGGAAGGTCAAGAAGTTGCTTGTTACATCCTCAGCTACGGCAGTCATAGTTATTAAAGGGGGCACAGATCAACCTTCAAAGGAGATAGAGATAGGAGAGATCTCAAGAGTAAAAGGGGGAAGTCTACATGAAAAGCTGTTTATCACAGCTAATCATTATTCGTATTACAAGAGTACCAGGATCCTCTGGCCTAGGGTCCTACTTTACCAGTGCACTGGAAGATAAGGTCTCTGCCCTGCACAGTTCACAGCCTGAATGGATGAGACACAGAGAGAAAGAGCTGTTAGTCCTATGCTGCGGCACAGGGGGTTGGAGCACGCCGACGTGCCTGGGGTCGCAGACAGAATCCCCGGCAAGGCTGGGAGCTCAACCCAGATGCTCCTGGACCCAGTTAAGTACCTTAACCTCAGCTCTCCTCCTCCTCCTCCAGGAGCAGACCCTTTCTTCCTGTGTAATTACACATCTGAGTTGGCAATTATCAGCCTAGAGGGCAGGTTTTCCCATGTCTTCGTTTGCCCGGTATTTACAGATTTGCACACCCCTACCAAACACACAACAGGGTTCAGCACTGAAACTGAATGGAATCTATGAGAAGGAATACTCCACAAACCTCTGCACAAAATGACAGCTCCTGACAAAACGAAAGGGAGTATCTGGTTCAGATCTGCACTTAAAACAATCCAGAGATCCATTAGTATGCGTCCTGCATGATCCAGATGGAGTAATAGCAGCTCTACGAATAAAATTAAAATCAGAGCGCTGACGCTGCCTCACACTTAGGAAGAGGCTACAGAGGGAAGTCCACGTTACAGTTGTTAATGACTAATGCTTCAGCAAAAGGCTTGGCCCTCCATCCAATTCATTTGAACAGCCCCTAGTTTTAGAAATGCCTCTTTGCTTACCACCTTTCAAGGCCAGCAGCAAGTTCACAGCTGGCTTGAATCGGAGCTTGACAGGGCATTATACCACTTAACAACTCATAGGAAATACAGCATTTACAGACTTGAGGTACAGCAGAATTTTTAGGAGCTGACTGTGGCATAGCAATGGGTTGGCTGCTTGTGGCACACATCAGCAGCTGATGAGAGACCAGCGTGCCCTTGAGATGACGCTGTCAAAGCTGTTCTGTGCCGACACTGCGGCAGCATAACTGGGCAGACAGCACTATGCCAGTGGTGGGGTGAGGGATTCCAGGAAATGGAGGCAAGAAGCACTTCTGTAGTAAAACTTGTTCCAGGCTTCCACTTACCAGCGAAGCTCCACAGATTGCTTTGAGCCTCTCCCTTACTGCAACAGCATGCAATAAAATCAGCTTCCAGCTCCGTGTTCTGTGCTCGGAGTACACCTCCTGCTTCAGTGAGAGAAGGAAGGGACACGGCTTTTGATATTCTCAGAGGCCGCAGAGAACAGCAGGGCTAGAGCCTAGTCTTGGCAAGCCCAGCAACCTGCAGAGAGTATGCAGGGATAACAGAAATCCTCTTAGAGCAGCAAGTACGTGAAATCTATAATGTTCTTAACCAGGTTGCCAGTTTCAGATTATAGTTCATTAATTCAAAAAGATAAAATTGATATTTCCACTCTTCCTGTCAATGGAATTGAAGGGTCTCTTCGTATCTCCTAATGCAGCCATTGTATTCCAATAGTTCTTACTGCACCTGCAGAACCGGATCATTTAGAGACTCATCGGAGATGCCCTTAAACAAGCTACCTAAACCATTCCACACAGATCTTAGGTACCTGGCTGTTATTTCTGCAGCCTTTCCATCTCCCTGCTTGACAGCCCATAGTGTTACTATTCTGTCTGCTGAGGAAACAAATTGGAGAGGAATCTGCTGTGCAAGGAGTCTCTACTTTGATTTTAACGACGTGGTGGCTGTATTATTCAAAACACCCTTCCTGCCAAGAGTCCCAAAGCACAATTATTCATGGTTGCTTATGAAACCCCTCATTAGCTCAAGAAGCTAATTGTTGTTGTTGAAAAAATGAGCAGTGAATCTTGAGGCCTGGCACTCTGCCATTCCAGGAACCTGTGCTTATTTATTGCATGGCATGACGACGTCTTCTTTTAAGTTAGAAAAATAACGCCAACAAACCCACCATTTTTTTTCCCCACACAACTAATATTCTTTCTTTCTTTCTTACATGAGTTAAGATATGCAAAAATGTTTAGGATTGCGCTAATGGATCCAAATCTGTACTTTGTAACTTGCTTCAGATAAACTTTTCTGGACAATGGCAAAGTTACCCCTATAGTGCCAATACTGGGAAAAGACGCCCTACATCAAGGAACTCTTCAAGCCAGCAGGGATGCAAGAAGGGCCAGTAACTGGACTTTGAATTTAGACATAATAACGTGGACAATAAAAAAACGCAACGGCGTATTTCAGACTCAGTGCCCATCGGTGCAACCACTGGCCTTAAAAATCTATGAATACGGCAAAACAGCCATGGGCCACTCAGGCTGGGCATTCAAAACTCACTGACGTTCTCCTGAAACAGTATCCTCGGATAAATATTCTGTTGCTATCACCACTGCGTAGCTGGCTCTTAATCTCTGCTGTTGACATCTTTGCATGCAGATACCTTCAGATCCTTCAAAACTGACAACAGAAATCATGACAACACTAATGTAAAAAAAGAGCAAGTCAAAATCCTAAAGCAGCTCCTGAATACTTGAATCACTACCTCTATTTATTGACTAAAGAACTGGAAAAATCTGTAGTGACGTGGCCCACTACAATATGAAATAATACAAAAAGCGCAAAGCAAACCCATAGCTCAGTGATCCTCACAAACATATTCCTACACCAAGTTACAAAAGGCAAAAAGCCTCAGGTTTAGTGGAATGGACAAAAGATGCTGTTCCTGTCATGTTCTTAGAGCATTTCCAGAGAAACAGGCCTTTGATTCAGAGTCTTCTCTTCTGTTTTCCTGAGACAGAACTGCCAAAAGAAGGTGGCCACAAACTTTCTTTTGCTAGCAGTTATTCCTCCCTCCACATTTGATATCCTAAATTTTTAAATGCATCCTGGACACGTCTGGAAGGCATATACATTTTAGGGAATTTCTTTCAAATTCTCCACTCTATTTTTCTCAAAAATTAAAACACACGAGTTCTTTTTTTCCCCTCCTTTGAAAATGTCATCTAGCTCTATCCATGAAGTATCTTACACATCTGACTGAGAACAATTCAGGATGCACCTTTACCACTTTGAAACCTCTCTTACCTTCCCCCAATCATCTAAGCCATGCACTTCTAGAAGGCTTCACTTTGTGGTCAGAAGTAGCAGTCAGCCCTACTAGTAGTTAATAAATTGTCCCTCCTTTCTAGCTGCTGTGAGAAATGAGGCTTCAATTGGGAGGAAATTATTTTGCAGGTATTGTTTTGCTAACAATAGCAACTCCTGCTTCTGCGAATGCTATTTTGCTTAATACCTTCTTTCTGTAGAGTGGTAAAATGTGACAGTAATAGCCCTGAGATCAGTATGAAGGGGTTTGGTTTGTGACAAGGCAACTGTTTCCATCAAAAAGAATTGCGCAAAGAAAATAAGTGTTCCAAATAAGAGTCTCCAGACAGCATGAGGTTTTAATCTTCGGGAGTAAGTGGTGTTTTGATTCCTTACTGCACAATAAACATATTTGCAGGGGAAAAGGTGCCTATTTTATTCTCTGGAAAACGAAGAGGTAGTCAGGCCTAACTAGTACATTCCTTGTTTGAAATAGAGCGCAAATATATTTTGAAAAGGAAAAGTTACGTGACAGAAGAGAGATTTTTAAAAAAAAAAAATGCCCATAGTATAGCACTGAAATGGACAGATCTACTAGCCAGAGCACTCCAGATCTCTTTGCTAAGTCTTCCCAGCCAGGCAGGTGAGAAAGAAGTAATTTAGGCCGGATTTTCCATTACTGCATGCTTCACGTTGCCATTTGTCCTCGTTGTTCTCTCCTTGGCTAACCATATATCTGCTTTCTGCTCATGTGAGTGACAGTGAAGATCGCTCAGAGACTGCACAAGTATTGAAAAATTAAATAATGACACAAAAGCAGCAACCACATCACAGATACTTTATTCCATGGCAGATGCTGGACAGGCCTTTTCTGCCCAAAGGACAGAGGTTCACTTAAATAGCCTTAATCGCTCTCTCCTGAAGAAATCCCTATCTGATGATTTTATAAACATAAAAAGTCTTGAGTTTGCTAGAAGACTAGGAAAAGCTTGTTCCTTCTCATACAGGGAAGGAAGCTGAGGCCCCCCCCGAGCAATAAGCATCATCATCCCGCATGTACAAAGCTATGCTCAAAACCCAGAGCTCTGCATGCTCCATCCAGCAGTCTAACCAAGGAGCTGCTGTCCGTGCTAGAAGAAACCACCATCACCTTTTCTCAGCTTTATAAATAAATAAGCACTTCCGATCCGAACACAAACCAAAACAAGCTCATCTGTCTCTCCACCGCTGGCTGTACGCTCCCCAGCTCCCACCCTGGGACAATCAGGGACAATCATTAGCTCTACAGGCAACACTGGCTACCATGCAACGCCTAACCACTTACTGCAGGTCAGGGACGCCGGCTCCTTTGACAAGCCTTTAACTCTTTGCCTTATAGACCGGGAACACCGTTCAGCTGCCCCACCACAGGCTGCAGACCTGCTTCAGGCTCTGATTTGCTCCTGTTAGTATCACACACCAGAGCGACTTCTGGAAATCCTTGCTTATCAAAATGAAGACACATCCTGAAGCCTTTAAAAACTACCTCCTAAAATTATCCAGTGACCCGAGAAATCTAATTATTCGTTAACACTTTTCTAGGTTTATTTTCATTTTACAGAGAGAATCACTGTATTCTGGGCACAAAGTGTTTATGCTGATGAATTATTCAAGTTTTTTACAACTAGACATCATTACTCTCATGTGAGATAAAGGAACAGTTGCACATATACATGGATGTAGATATAACACAGGCTTTAAAAAGAATTATAATTCTTGGTATTTTCCTCCCAAACAAAAAAACCCAAGACATAACGCTGCTTTTTTTTTTTTTTTTTTAAAGAAATGAAACAAATACCAAGCCCTGACAAGCATGCTCGTAATAAGAAGCTGGTGCGCCCCGCATAACAATCTGATAGTAACTAACCCCTTGTCCAACTGCATCACTCATCAGCAACCCTAAATAACAAACCAATGTGAACAGCTGCAAAGAGCAAATGCAGCCCTATACAAACTAGGGAGGGAGGAGAGAAAGAACTGCCTAAGGCTTTCCAGCTTCTTCTGGCTTTTTCACCAAGCTACTCCCTGATGCCTTTTCTCCCCCTTTGTTCGTGACTAACCCAACAACAACAAGCTCACATACACATCTGCAGTGATCTTAGCAACCTGACAAATAAGCTACAGCACAGCATGTCCACAGCACCCTTAGCAACCCTACAAAAACAAGCCAGTACATGCTGCTGCTGTGCCACCAGCAACGTTAATGCAGCAAACCGTGGCTGACAGCTGCACTGTCCAAAGCGCCTTTACAACAGCAAATATGCATGGCAGCACGGACCTAAGCACCCACCCAACATACCCATCTTCCCCACTCACAACCTCCCACTTAAAACCTCTCAGCAAACCAGGCTGTTTGCCATGAGCCTGGCCAGAGGGCTAAGCTTCATAATAAAAACAGCAGACTTCTAAGTGTGTGATAAACAAGAGTGCAAAGGAAAAAGTTTATTTTAAACAGTCGAAGAAACCCTTTAGCTGATGTCCTTTTCCCCTCTCCTCAGGGGTGACAGAGGGGGTGTGTGTTCCCATTGATCTGACCTGCAACACATGTAGCATAGCCTACAAAATATAAAAAAAAAAAACCAAAAACCCAAGGTTTAGCAACACAACATCTTGTTAACTTGGTAAGTCAGCGTAGCCTTCCTGCTTCTCAGCAACCGTTCAGGCATTGCCTGCTTAAATAGAGCTGAACAGTATTGCTCTTAATAGGGTTATTAATACCTGTCACATTCCAAGAAGGTGAAATAATGTGCTCTCTTTCTTCCACAGATTAAAATAAACCTGTAGGGAATTGTCTGAGTCCTCCCACCCCTACCCTTTGTATCCTTAAGCCAGTGCAGGAGAACAGCGAAGCAACTGTACCGGCAAAATGCTTCACCAACACGATACATTTAAAGTGAAATGTTAGTCAAGGACCAGCTCTTATGTGTAGGCCTGCACATCCCTCCCCACTACTTAGGTACCTGTTCATTGTTTCCCTCACAAAGGAAGGGATAAAAATCATCAAGACCATTGTCAAAGCAATTAGCTTGTGTTAGTACAGCTAGGCGTAGAAAGAGCCAGCCTCTCAGGCAAATCTGTATTCAGGAAGGATTCTTTACAAATAACACAACGTTACCAGCTTTCTCAGTGATTAAACATTGGCATTAACATTCCTTACAGGTCTGGGGAGAAGTCAAGAAGAACTCGCCCACAAGTCAAGTCCCAAGTTCAGAGCAGTCTGCATCAGCTGGAACTAAGAAGGATGTTTCCATTCACATCCACATATACAATAATTCCGTTGGTCAGGCTACACTG
Organism: Struthio camelus; assembly: GCF_040807025.1. NCBI lineage: Eukaryota > Metazoa > Chordata > Aves > Struthioniformes > Struthionidae > Struthio > Struthio camelus. The sequence goes on from NC_090963.1 coordinate 790,174, forward strand.
TCCCTCACTGTTAGAGACTTTTTTTATGACTACAAATTTGGTGTCGGCTGCTACTATTCTGAGGTCATAGCATTTGACGCCCGCTTTCTCCTGGTGCTGACAGACTCTGCGAAGGTCTAGGACAACACTGGCAAATTCAATTGCACGTCTTCATTTTCAGATGTATAGTCCACCACAGGCACACAGCCTTCCTGAACAGGCCTTCTGGGAGAGAAACGGGGAAGACCGAGGGGGCCTTGAGCTAGACAGAGAGCACACGAGCCTAGAACGGCATGCCTCTCCCTTTGGAGAATCTTACAAGCACCTCTCCCTGCACAGCCAACGATACCAGGGCAAGCTGACCGACTGCCACCCTTCTGGCCTTACCATGAGATTTTAGAATCACCAGCAGGTCCTCAGGTCGTTAGCAGAAAAATTGCAGCCTACAAGTCCATTAGTCATTTGGGATGGCCCAGTTGAATTGCCTGAAACAGAACCTGGGTTTTCTCTTTGGCAACAAATACTGTTCGGCAAAGACTCAACTTTTGCTCTGAAAAATGCAGTTGCTGTTTTGTTGTAGCTACAGTTTTAGGCCTACATACAAACAAAAGCCAGAGAGAAGACAGTATGTTTAAGAGACTGTTCCAACGGCGGGCAAAAATCACAATCCCTACATGTTAATTTAGAGTTTGAGTTTTTTATATGGATGCTGCTGAGACAGACGTAGCTATGAGTAAATATGTCAAAATAACCTATCAAGTGGAAATCTGGTCCCTGCGCTGTTCAACGAAAGAGGCAAATTACATAAAGATTATTACTTGATTTCCCAAACATATTCCAAAAGGAGGTATGGAAAAGAAAAGGACAAGGTTTGGAGTCTTGATTAATGCTCAGACAGATCCTGTCCCTTGTTTTGAAAAAACTTTGGAACCATTCATGGTTAACGGAGGTGCCCAAACCTTCTTCACCCAAGCCCAAATTAACGTGGAGCCGGAAGGCTGATTTAGAGCCCCAAATTATACCAAAATCCTGACGTTCGCAGATCTCAGTGTTACCATGTCGTCAGATTACTATAAACTGCACAGTATTTTACATCTTCCTTCCTGACTGCAGTTCCTAGCCGGAAACAAATAGAAGAGAAGGCCGTTGTCACTGCTACAAAGCTTGAAAAATGTGACATAGCCTATAGGCTCAGAGACAAGAAGGTTTAAGAAAATCCTCAACGTTTTAACTAAAAAAACAAACAGCAAACATATTTCTTGACCGATGGAAAGCTAATTCATGACTGCCATCACTTGTCGTTGGAAGTACTGTTGTTTTGAACCTGAATCATCCAGTGAAAATGAAAGGTTGCAAACCCCTTATAGTCTGGACCCAGCCCCCTATTTCGATAGCCCCAGAAATGCAGAACTGATGTTATGCTCTGTTCTAGCTGTGAAATCCCAATAATGAAGGACTTGCTAAACGCACCACTGGCGTAAATGGAGTTAAACCTACTGATTTAAAGCCCAGTTCCCTTCCTATCCTTGCAGTGGGTTGTCTCTAAGCCACGCTTAGAGGAAGCTTAAAAGAGAATACACACCAAGGTCTTACTTGTGAAAAAAAACTTCATCCCTTCCATCACATTAAAGCACTTGCCCCACAGCTTGAAGGGAGAGGTGAAGCATGACATTCACCAGAAGTTTCTTTTCTGTTTAGTGTCATACAATCCTTTAGAATTGGGAAGACTGAACCTATAGCCTCAGCAGCCTCCGTCCTTACCTTCCACTTCAGCTGTTCACAGTAAAACCTCATCACAGAAAGTTACTACAGTTCACAGCTACTGTAAATGCTACGGTTAGTGGTGAATTCCCCGCTCCCAGGGAGTCGTAGCAAAGTCATCTCAGCATCCGCATAAAGGGCCTACCAGCAGAAGCAGCTTCTGGGAGAGAAGTGTTAGCATATTCATGTGAGTAGAAAAATAACAGACAGGGTGGGGGCAAGGCATCGTTTCCTAACTGGCAGAATATTTATTCAGCAAGGTGCCCCTGGGTACTTTGCCTTGATGCTTCAGGTGGGGTTTCACCGCTCATAAACGAAGAAGCACAAGTCTGAGACCATCCAGTATTTATCCCAACACAATTCTTGGCATAAAGGCTAGAACCAGCCCAAGCTGTAGGATCACTGTTCACATTCTCACAATCCTTTCCTTAAGCACATCACCTCCAACTAGGAGCAAAGGACAAAGACCGGTCGCAGAATAAACCACGTTTTTACACATCCCACTCTGGCATACTTCTGCTCTCTTACTGAACAGCTTAGTTCCTGAAGACGAATGAAAGCAAGTTTTCAGGACAAAAAGTAAACTTTTTAGCCTTCTGAGTGACTGCATGCGGTCTGGTGAGAAGGACTACAGTTTCCCAAGTATTTCTCTTGCTGAGAAAAAGGAAGTACGTTTATTGGCTTCCTAAGCGACACGAAAGCCCACTGTATTCACCAGTCTGATTCTTTCAGTATGTAAACATACTGGTGTATGCTTACATCCTGCGTGAGGGTGAAGTAAAGCAAACTAGCTCTTAATTTGTTCAGCTGAGATAAATGAAGGAGTCCCTTATCCCTACAATACTGTGTCCATATCCTGACCTTAAATCAAGCGAAGACAAGTATGGATACGGTGCCACACGTGCTGTAGATAACGTTACTCTTTCCTTGATGAGAGTGCAGGGCCGCGCTCAAGTTAAGCATGCAAAAGAGCTCAACTAAAGGTTCAAGCGCATACGCAAAATCTTTCAAGCTACGCTGAGAAGTTGGGAAGAGGATCCTTCTACTTCCTTAAACACAGACTCTTCCTACTTGAGCACAGCGATTCTTCCTCTGGAAAGCAGCATGAAGCTCATTAGCCACTGCTTCTCCAGTGTTAATTGCTATTACTGTCAGTTAGGACTGTGGTACAACCTAGAGGCTATAATGCATGTAGGAGCCCCATTGTGTTAGATGCTGCAAATAAATACAGGGAGAAAGAGGCTGTCACTGCCCTGAAGATTTTGCAGTCTAGGTTGCCAAAGAGACTTTGAGAAGAGGTGAACTGTCACCGTTCACAAAGAAAATGAGGCGCAGATCTGGTGTGCTCACCCACGTGCGTGCACGCACATACACAGTCCAGTATTCAAAGGCTCCCAAGAGTTATTTGCCTCCGATCATTCAACCAGCCAAAAGGTTAGGAAGCTTCTGAACTAACTGCTGGGTTAGTCCTCTCTTCACTCTCCGAATAACTATGAATACCTACAAGCGTCTGTCTGCTGGTCCAGCCCTTGCAACTTCCTGTCCCTGGACTTCAACATGAAAGATGCTGTGAATTTAAATTAAGTTGTGCAGGAAAGCCTGGATAAAAGTTACCCACCCTGCTAGAGGGCTATTACTCACTTGCTAGTACAAGTGTTAAATTAATCCATTTAATAAAGAAAAACCCCATGTTTAAAAAGAAAAAAAAAAATCTATCTGAATAGCATTCCCTTTGAGGCTTATCAGTGCTTCATTTTCCATCACAAAAATAACATACTGTAAAAGACTAATTAGTCAACTGATAATTGAGTTCTTAAATGTCAAAAACAATATAGTATGAATATTCAACAGATCATGCCACTGCAACTTACCTGTTCAATCAACAATGACTAACATTTTTTTTCCCCATTGTTCTTTTCCAGAAATTATGTTAATTTGACTTTTCTGAGCTGATGAATAAGGTTCTCTTAAAACATATCGTCTTGCAGGTTAACGTGTAACGGGCTGCTTAAAAGAAAACTGTTGGGAAGTCGTGCCTGACTTGCATCCCTTTGCATTAGCTTCATCCCACAGTTCAGGCAGAGGGGCAATTGAATCACAATTGCGCTGAAACACATATAGGTTAACGTTTTGGCTTACGTGAGGAGGAGAACTTTCAGTATATAGATAGGAAAAAAAGTGACGTTTTCATGCCGGTTGAGGCTAAATTCAGCCCAAAGGTCAAGGTCGCAACAGACTCTGGACGTCATTTCATTTGACAGGGGAAAACACAGGGCAAACTTAATTAAAGGATGAAGCCGTGGTTTTTAAATGGATCAAGAATGTTACCAGAGTAGCCAAAACAACTGGCCACTCCCTCTATGGTTGGGAGAGATCAAGGAGCCTCAGAGAGAGAGGATGGGAGGTAGAAAGACAAAATTCTCTGCCCATGTCCTCTTGAAAACATCTGTTCGGCGAATGCTGTGAGTAGCACTTCAAGCATCACTGTTCTGGATTAACCCAGCAGGACATACATTGCTACTGCAGATCTCTCTGCACGCCATGGGAACGAATTCCAGCGGAGACCCTGATCTTCAGCTCGGTACGCCAGTGTAGCTCCACTGAACTGGCATAGCTCCACTGAAGTCAACAGAATTACATCAGCTGATGTCCAGCTCCGAAAACGGAGAGAGAAATTTTACATGTCTTTTCCTCTTCTGAACTAGACTTGTCCTCTGGCTGCCTGGGAAGATCTGGAAAATGGTTTCCTTCACGTTCCAAATACCTTAAAGTAATTATTAGGCAGGCACACGCTTCCAGTCAGAGATTTTTGAGGGAGAGCTCTGCATACTAACTACTGCCATTGCATTTTACCGGGCGCTGAGGAACAACTATTCAAAAGGCATAAGGTAGTTTGAGGTACCTGCAGATAGGTAAAGCAAGGGGGGCAACTTAGTATCTGCCTTCCACCAGACAAAAGCCAGCTAGGGTTTGGGCACTGAACTCAACAAGCCTAGAGGGACGCGAAGTAACCGCCCTCCTGACGTTTATAAATCATCCATCTCTGCTCAGCATGGTGAGTCTCTACACAGACAAAGCAATAAAGCTGCAGAGGACTTTTAGCCATTAAAAATGCTGATTTGTTAAAACTGAACGTGTTTCCAGGCAGAGGTTTTTTGTTTTTTTTCTTTTTAACCAATTCCTTGGTTAGAAGTTAACGCAAAAAAGTTTTAAAATCACTGGAATGGGATACTTTCAAAAGGAAGCTATTCCAAGTTCGGTTTGAAATAATTTTCTGTTTTGAAAAATAACTTAGATTTTACACTGTTAACATCAAAAATCAAGCCGTTTCAAAAACCACACAAGTGACACATTTTTTGAGAGCCAATTTTAACTCTCTACCTCTCTCCTCATCGGCACCTTTTCCATTCACTAAAACTTTCCAGATCTTTCAGACTATTCGTTCTTTTTTAGATAGATTTTTTTTTTTTTTTAATATATGCAGCAAGTGAACAAGGCTGGAAAATAGCCACGGGCTCTGTCTGGCCACATGTCTCCACCTTTCTAAAAATCTGTTGTCATTTCTTTCTCCCCGCCAGCTTTTCTGTATTAAAATCATCAGGGTATCTGAGTCTGGCTGCCTGAGTTTCTGAGGCATCCTAGGGAGCTGGAGCAGCCTACCCACGTTCCCCAGACCAGCGTTTTGGACACCAATGTTCAACAGCATTGTCCCAAGAAACAACACTCTTGAAAGCCCGCAAACAAAACTAGGCCACGGCACTTTAAAAAAAGAGCCCTCTCTCAAAACACTCTTTCTTTATGACCTCTCATTATGTTCTGCACGGCCTTTGTGTATTTACTTCTAGGTTCTCCTGAAGCACTCTCCGTGGGAGGGCTGCTTTCCCAACCAACAGCTCTAAGTGGTAAATTTGTCATTCTTTTGAGAGATCTTTTATAGAGCTGAAAAGCGCGAGCTCGGCACTTAGTACTGACATCCGCTTTTATCACATTCTTCCCATTTCTTTTTTACAGGTACAATGTTCTCCCCCTTCATCTTCCTGCTTCCTGGTCTCTAGAAGCCAGCTGTGGCTCCAGAGCCACTGGACAGATGCTACCAGAGACACTCTCCCAGTGAACTCAGCTGCACTCCCAACTCATGGCTCCCTCCCTGCCACCACCGCCCCGTCTCCCATCCTACACTGACAAACAACGCCTTTGGAGAAGAACGTGCTCTGCCAGCTGGCTAGCAATGGGATGTGTACCGCTCTTCTCTCTCAAGTGCATGACAAACAACGTGCCCAATCTTTAACCCCTGCCCATCCCCTGGGCTAAAGGATTGAGTCTAACACATCCCCCAAAGCCCATGCGCAGAGAGCAGAACGCCAGAAAGGTGCTGACAGTTCAAAAGGACTCTTAACAAACACGATGATAAGGCTGCCCAGCGGGAGGATAAATCTACAGAGCTTGGCAGAGAAACAGCAAGGTGGTGGGCACATGATAATCACGTTCAAATGTTCCCTGGAAGTAAAGGCCACAAAGAAGAGGCAGCAATGCTTGCAGTGGCACAACGGGAAACAGCCAAGAGCGATACAGGCAATTAAACAAAGATAGGGCATTTCAGATCGATCTTCGGAAAAATATTTCCTAACACGCTCTATGAGGCAGCAGAATAACTAGTTCAAAAAAAGTTCTAGAAAGAGGACTGACTGAAAATCTCCAGTCAATGATTTTTAAAACAGAAAATAGGGATTTCATCTAAAGGACATTTTTCAAGTAAGATTTTTTTTTTTGTGTGTTTGTCAAAGACGGACCATCAAGACGTTCCTGTACTAAAATTCTACCATGCACCAGCACGTCCGAGGTCCCTGACGGAACTCTCTCTCTTGTGATGCACCACAGCCATGCAACTACTGTGATGCACTGCCACCACGCACCAGGAACTGCTGTCAGGGGAGCTGCAGTCCAACAGGGAAGCTCAGCATAGAGCCTGAGAGCGAAGCAGCTCCCAGGAAGAACTGCAGCAGTATTTCCACAACGGCATGCTTCTGACTTTCTACAGAAAATTTGACATTTCTGAGAAAAGCATCCTTATTTCCCAGCCAGCTCTCCTTAGAACAAATATTTAAGTCCTTTGAAATTAATGTGGAGAAAGTCCTCAACGGTAGCCTTGAGAGAAACACTTTTGCACTATCTGGAGATAATCAGGTGACAGACTGAACATCCTCTCTCATTATTTACCTCCACTGTTTCACTTTATATTGTTCTAGTCAAGTTCTTCAAAATCTGAATACATTTTACCCATTCCCTTCATCTTACCTGCTTCAGATTTTCTTTGTAGCTTAGCTTCAAAGAACCTACCTTCTGGGAAAGAATATGTCTGGAAATAGCGGAGGAGTTCAGGGATCTTGGCAGTCATGCCACAGAGCACCGTTAAATAAAGCAACCTTCTCTGTCGTCATGACCATGATGGAATGACCCAGAAGGAAAACAAATTGCAGCAGTACATGTGGTGGCTGGAAGTACCAAATCTCCAAAGACTTCTTCAAAATAAGGGCAGATACATCACAGTAAGAACTAAAATGTCTCAACATTTATTTGGGACCATTTCTTCTGCTAAGACCCTGCAGGTGGTCATTCTATTGCTCAGGATAATTTGCATTGCTCTCTCCCAGCTGCTGCAGAGAGAAACCCAACATCCAGACCCTGCTTCAGCACAGCAAACAACTGCACGTTAAAAGACTGAAGGATTACATCTTCCTAAGCATGTTTTTAATTAACACACAAATGTGTCATCCTAAAAGGGAGCTCAGAAGCCTGGCTCTCAGTTACCCAAAAACAGATTTATGGGCTCTATGTGAAGTGGTTAGCAAAGACATTTAAAAACAATTAGGCTCTCAGAAAGGCAGATTCAAGCAGCCCAGACTGCTCTCATTACGCTGGAGAATGGGAAAATAAAGCCATTAGGCTCACCAGACAACTAGGTTATTTGTACTATTTTTTTTAATGATTAGTTTCTTTAATAATGCCTTCTGCCTGCAGTGGGAGAAACTCTCGCGCGCGCTCTCGCACACCGAGTCACTGATGGATGACACTCCCATGTGACCGACCAAATCCGATTTTAATGTTTCATGATGCTATTGAAATGAATAAAAAGGCAATTACCATTTTCCTTCAGCAAAGCATCAGACGCTACTGAGCGTTAAGAAGTTGTGAGGAGCAGGGGGCAGAGAGCGAAGGGAACGGAAACCAACTGGGAGCGGGGGATGCTGCAGCCCTTTGCTGCTTTCACAGCTCCAGCCTTTCAGAATGACTAAATAATTAACTGTCAAGGAGGGTCCAACCATCCAGTCTCATTTCTGATGTACTTCATATGCTTCTATTTGTTTCGTACTTTGCCTTCAAACTCCCCCCACAAATCACTCACTCCGATTTCCTCTCAGAAGGAGCTTTACTGCCACCTTCCCAGGGCTTGGCTTCTTGCCTAGGCTGCACTGTCCAACTTTTTGCACAAAAGGCCAAGGCAAGGTCTTGTAAAAGACCACAGCATACCGGGAACAGCACGTGGCTAGGCAGCCTTAAGGTTAGGACATACGGCTTTGAGCACCAATGCCTTCCCCGTAAAAGTCTGCTCCATTGGGATTTCTTTGTCGGGCACCCTTACGCTTGACTTGGCCGCAGACGCGCAGCCAAGTTCAGGCTTGTTTGTGCTCTGTGCTGCGCAAGCAGGACGTGAGAAAGTCCTTGACCCAGAACAGTTGTGAGAAGGGCTGGTAAGCGCCCTCTCATTTCCAAGTGTTTTCCCATCACTGGCATTTCAGTTTAGAAAATCAGAAAATAACCTGCAGTATGTCATTTACTGCAAAATGATTTTTCCTTTGTAAGGAAAAGCATTCTTTAAGAATATATGAAGCAGCTTTGAAAATGTCAATCTTTTGGGGGGGGGGGAGGGGGGAAAGGAAAACGAAAAGTTTCAAGCATTTTTTCTCCTCTGTTCTCCCTCGCTCTTACCTAAGTCATACAGATACATTTAAGACTGAAGCTCTCGTGTCCGATGCAATCCCAAGAGCTAGGATAGCAAGGCGAGGAGGACACTGCGCCTTTTTAAGGGTTTCCCACAAAAAGGCTTCCTGAAACTTAAGTGCAGGTCGCTGCATCTAGGACTCCTGGGGAAGGAGGGAAAAAAAACGCCAGTCATCCTGTCTGTTCTTTGCTGACATTCTCTTCATAAATCCCCTGAAAATAAGGGAAGGTGGCAATTAACTCTCCAAACATGGCCCAGCTGTTTCTGCCAGCAGCCTTTCAAGGCAAGCAGCAGCTGCCTCTGCAGGGGTCTCCGGGGAGAGCCCTCTAGAAGGCCATCCCTTGCCACTGCCCCTTTCCAGTGACAGAAAAGAGCAAAGGGCTGCGTAAACAAGAGCCGGGTCCTGCACACCAGGTTACCTTGCACGGGCCCTGAGCGTTGCGCTAACACATTTATCACCTCTTCAATCAGTTTAAAACAACAGCCTGCAAAGTACCATCCCCACAAAGACATAGCCACAGCTGTCTCTCCCTCCCAAATTACTTCTTCCCATGAATCCCATTCTTCAGCCTCAGCCTCTAATGCGCCTGTCAGAACTATGCTCCGCAGCCTAATGTGACACAGCATCGCATCACATCTGTTTATTGACTCCTCTATGGTACGGATTGATTTCAGGAACCATTACTGTTTATTATATATATGAAAGACCTCCTTCCTCAGCAGCTCGCTCTGATGTGAGCCAGGAACTAGAGGAGGGGAGGGGGAACATCTTTCTTTTTTAATGCCATCATTTAAAAAAAAATCCATCTATAAAAATGGAATATAAAAGACTCTGTTAAAAGAGCATTAATATTCCAAATGAGAAAAGCCAGAAATTCAGAGGGATTTCTTTTACTCTTTTCTAGTTTGCCATCTCTTACAAAATTCTGTGTATTGTCATGGATATTGCTCTGTCAGTCATTTAGCTCCATCATATCTTGGGAGCAGGGAAAAGGGGGACAATTTTTTCCAGGGCCAGCATGAGGAAAGGTGACATCACACACACACACACACACACACACACACACGCTTACAGTTAATCACCATCATGTGTTTTATTTGCTGCCTGGACCAGTATCCATAATTATACTAACATATTTTTCATGAGTACAATGGGAGTGTGCTGCAGAACAACGGAGCTCCAACAGGGAAAAATTAACCACCTTACTTGCACTGAGATATAATGGTTGTTTATTCCTCCTTGTGGTACAGCACTTCTCAACAGGACTGCCCAGAGAACAGAAGTAATACATGGCATAAGTAAAGGGTGGCAGAATCTAACCCACAGATAGGAGCTGTTAAGTTAACTCCTTTTCTGTTCTCATTCAAGCTCTGAAATGACAGCTGCATATTTTACTACATCCTTCCAGCCAGTGGTAGCTGCAGAAGAAACAGGACTTTGGCTGGTTTGTGCTCAGAATATTCCTGTTAGCTGCTAGACCTCCAAGGACCACTGCCTGTAGTAGACAAATCTCATTACAAAAAAGTGAGGCTTTTGCTCTTTTAACAGGGTTTATCTGGCACCCAAAAGAATCCACCACTCTGAACACACACACACAACCAAAACGAACAGAAAACAACTGTACATAACTCCACGGACATTTCCAGGGGTCACCCTTGAAAACGGGAGCTGACCTTTTTGCAAACTCTTGGGATTTCACAATTTGCAAGTGAGCTGTCTGCTCCTTATGTCATCTTGGAGTGAAACTGTCTGAAAACAATTGGGCAATGATCACACATTAGTAAGAAGCTCTATACGCTCATCCATGAAACATATTTCAATTACAAAGGCAATTGAAATTTTAATTAGTAACCACACAGGAGTGTTTCTAACTCGGTCAGCTATGTAAAAACATACAAATAACAAAAAAATGAAACTCTTTATCACGCCAAAAAACACCACCTTAAAAAGCCAGGGAAGGACAGAAACATCAAAAAAGAAAAAAAAAAAAACCCTATCCGAGATCTACTGGTTTCTGAACTCAATAGTAAAGAATAATTCAATCAGTAATGATTTTGATTTTCAGTGATGCAAAGCTGCCCAGCATTTAAATTCTTGCACACCGATCTTGGGCTCAATGTCTCGGCTTACAAAGGGCCAGCTGACAAGACTTCAGCTCAGAGCTTCAAGACCAAAACATAAACCAGCTGATTCTCAGGAACTTTCCTCTGAGGAGAATTAAAAATCACCATCCCCACACACAACCACAGAGAGTCTGGGGACTTCTCAAAGGTCTTACTCCTCCCAGTACAAGCAATGGGCAAGATCTGCTTGACCAAGCAGTTCCAGCGCTCCACAGGGCTGGTCTGCGGCGGAGAGCTGAGGCCCTGCTTTGGTGCCAGTGTCTACAGGGACAAGACTTTCAGTGGAGGACACGGCCTCTGCCACACCCTTAAGAGCCAGTTCGTATCCTCCTTGTGGCTAGCAAGTCTGAGAGCTACATCTACAAGCACCTCAACTTTTTACACGTGCACGCTGGGCTTCTAACAGGTGGACATCAGGGACTGTGACGTGAAAAACCCAGCCTTGGCACAAAGCAGAGAGGAAAACTGCTGGGAGAAGTGCTGTGCATTGAACTCTAAAATAGACTGCAACAAAAGCATCCTCTAGCCACCTGAACTAAGTTTCCTTTGGTTTCGCACAAAAGCTGGCACGTTACACTGGGTAACATCCAGGCTCACGTATGAGATGTTTGCAAGCATGTGTCTTTTTTTTTTTTTTGTGTGTTCTTTGATTTTGCTTGATTTATTTATTTTGCCCAGATATTTCATTGATCGACTCACTGCAGGTTCTTTTCAACATTCTCTATTGACATAATGGGAGCTGTGCATTTGTTTTTGCCTTCCACAGGTCTGCACACTGCCACATTTGTACCACAGGAAGCAGAAAACTAGTTTAACATCTCATTTATTCCACAGATGAGAAAGTAATTCCCTGCTGAATGATTGTCCTGAACCAACAATTCAGAAAGCAGGAATTTACAGTGCCTGCCAGAGATGGGAGTGCATTACTGTAGTGTTGTTATATAATGGAGCTGAAATATGTTTTTTTCCCTCCTGTTAGCCTGAAGAGAAAAGCCATTAAATATGATTAAGGTTAAGAGATTGCTAAAATTACAAACAGCCGCCATTCAATTATTTTGCTCTATAAAATGCAACACAGATTGGAGTTATTTCTCTGAAATGTGTTTTTAGAAAATAACATAACACAACTAATGTGGTTTGATGTAGCAAATCAGGTTTCAGATACTTCTCGTAATGCAAAACTAAAAGGTTCATAATTTAACTCAAAGTTCGTAACTTAAAGTCGTCAGGTACTTGCTGCATAAAAAAGTAGGAAAAAAAAAAAAATCAATCCCACCCCAACTAGTATTCTGTGAAGTCATCTAAAGCTGGAGAGTCAATCAGTTTTATCACCCATTAAAGAAAAAGACAGAAAAATGCAACAACTTGGCATAACAGTCACATGGTTTTTATGGGGAGTAAATCTCTCGAATAGTTTCTGTAATTTTTAATATGACCAAAGGTGGGTGCTCGGGATTTATCTGGGCTAAGAGAATTGTGGTAAAACACAAGTAGCTAATCAAAAACCTGCCAAGCTTGTAGAGTTTCACAGGAGGTTGCGGTCATTTAGAATACTGGCTGAGTATTCTTTATTGTGTCTGTATTGGTATTTAATGCACTGGGAGGCTTGTATGGCACTGAACAAAGTACCTATGCTAAAATGTATTTTCTGTCAGTGCTGTACAAGAAGCTGGAATAATTGGAAAGTCAGAAAAAAAATCTGTATGTGGATATATTAATGGCCAGAGACTTGTGGTTATGATGGTTAATAAAATATGAGGAATTACATTATTCTACTGAAAGCAACACAAACCTTTCTGGGTCCCTGGAGGCAGGGTTCTAAGCTGTTTCCATAAGTAAACTCGGAAAGAGCTCAGCACAGAACCATTTATTTGCAATGGATGAATCAATGAAGGTGAAATAAAAACCCGGAAGAAGCACAGCTCGACAGAACTGAGGAGTTTTCCTAAGCTCTCTCGCAGGAATTGCGCTTTGCTGACTGTTCTCTCCTGTCCTGTCCTGATGAGCTGATGCTCACTAACAAAAATGGGACATTAGCATTCTTGCCAGATGACTGAAACAAAGGCCATTCAAAGCAATGGGAATCATTCCACTGACCTAGAAGAGTCTGTGGTTTAGGCCCCGCAATTTCAGCTGCAGCAGCATGTGTCAAGGAGGATTTGTTACTTTATAGATTGTAATTATTTATGTGTTGGCATTTTTATTCCTCACAGATTTCTGCTAGGGTAATCATGTAACCCAAAAGAGTTAGCATGACGTCAGTAACAACATTTACTTCAACTTGTCACAATTTATACAGGAGACCCCTTTGTAAGCAGGTTCTAAGGGGTTAACAAAGGAGAAATAGATCATTTGCTGAGTAACTGCATGATTAGAACCCAACAGATCAATAATTTCTTATAACTGTATACATAATTCATTCCACTAATGTGCTTATAATCATCTAACACATACCCACTTATATCTTGCAACAGCTATTCATTCATTTATCAACCTTATATAAACTAAAGCATGACAGAGAAAATAAACATAAAAGACGTTTTAGAATCTATGCCAAGGCTCAGCCAAGCAAATAGGTTTAATAAAAGAAACTGATTTTTTTTTTTTTTTTTAAATATTGGACCTCAGCACATCACCTTTATGAGATTAAAAAAAACTGAGTTAGCAATGACTCGTAGATGACTTCTCCAGGGGTTGGGCTGTCTCCAGGAAGCAGTTAAGCGTCCTGTTTCTTGCTGCATGCAAGTCCAAGACTACTCATATCCCACCACACATGCAGGGAACTCCCCACCCTGCAGAAGCCAAGCTGATGGCTGCAAGGAACCATTCTGTTTGGCAACATGATACAACGGACTCAAGGGGAAATCCTTTTTTATCACCTGCTTCTCCGTCTGGCAACACTCCATTATTTGCTCAATTCCAGCAGGCTGAGCTCCTGTTTTTCATGCTTTGGGGTGGGTTTTCCTGAACTGTTTGCAGAGAGATGTTTATGAAAACGCCTGGACTAACAGCCCTGAGGCACGAAGGCTTCCAGCTGCAGACTGGATGCCACGCTACCAATAATAGCAAGTATTTCCTCCTGCACTGCTGCTTTCCAACATCTTCTACCCTGTATCAAAAGGGTTTCATATCATAAGAGGAAAGAAACATTTAATTTCCATGGCCCATCCAGCAGCCAGCACCCTTTGGACAGCATGGCCAAGAAGGATAGGGAGAGGCATTCAGTGCCCCTGCCAGGAGTTCTTGTATTGCAGGGATGGGCCTGCCAGGAAAGGGACTGAGCTCTGGCAACTGCTTTTCACACAGGCCTCCAAAAGGTAACAATTCTCAGTCGGAAAGTCAGAGGGAGAAGTTCTTTTTAACCACATCCTCTCCACCTTCTTTGCAAGTCCCTGAGCTGTTCAGGATACCTCTTCTCCCCCTTTTCCATATTTAGTATCCCTTCTCTGCCCCCATCCCAAATGGGCCTTCTGAAAACCCTAACTCCTACCTTAAATTTAAATTCCCTGCTGTTTAGAGAAGACCTGTGTGAGCTCCATACAAAGAGTTAAAATTAGCTCTGCCTGCTCTGTGCAGAGGATTTTGTCAGCACGAGGAACTGATAGCGTATTAAACGTGGAAGCTGTATGAATACCATTCATCACAAAGATGAGCATGAGAGATAGGTCCAGTGTTACTGGAATGGGGTTCGGCTGCATTCTCTGCCTACAGCTGGCCCCTTCTCCCTGCCCCCCCCCAAACTTCCCTACATTAAAGTGTCCGGGAGATTAATAATGCTATCCTGAATCAAAGAATTACTGATGGCTGGTAAGATACATCCCCTGCTAGTAACGATAATACCAATTCTTGCACAGTACACAAATCATGCTGCCATAATCAGAGCAGCTGGGCTTTCTACAGCTTCTGCTACTTACATCAGGGCCAGGTATCTAATCGACCTACCTATCTCTGCCACTGATAGCATTTCCATGGGAGAAGGGTCCGGGGCAAGGCCTGGTTTTCGTTTGAGACAGCTGTATTTGCATGAAGTCAGGTGGATCATCTGGGACATCACGGCCAGAGAACATGAATTCCCACATCACATCTGTGCCATATGCCTGCTCCTTAGGAAGATCTATTCCAACCTGAGGAGGCCAGGCAGTCAGTAGGACTGTTTTCTGCCCCGCAGGCTACGTGATTTTTTTGGCAACGTGAATGAATATCCAGTATTCAAGCCCAACAAACGTTTCCCTTACTTGCCTGTATCACCATGGTACCTGTCTTCATCGAGACTGGCACAGGGAAGAATACCAGAACAATAATCCTAGCTAAAGGGACAGTCTGGTCTTGGAATGCAAAACAATGACACCCAGCTGGCACGTGAGAGAGACCCTGAAGTCCAGACAGACTTAACCAGGGCAAGTGAACAGAGCACAAGTAACCCTGAGCCTGGTTAACACCCATCGCTGCCGGAGAGCGAGCAGACTGTTCTGAAAACGAGTTCTGCATCCCCTCCCTTTTGCTTATTACTCAAACAGCTATCCAATGCGCATGAAATAGTAGATAACTCTTTATCTGACAGGTAATTAGCTGCAGAAAGAAGCAAATTAAAAGCAGAGACCATATTAATAACAATACACGAGTGCATATTTGTCTGGAGATGCACAATGAATTACTTTAATTTACCAAAAAAATGTTTTATCTGAGGATGGGAAGGGATACGTCTTCATTTCTGCTCTCATTTGTGAATCAGGCTTTTATCAGAAGCTAGGAAGCATGACGAGATTCCAATCAGCCCCTTGGCCCCTCCTCTCCCACTCACATATTTTGTCAGAAAGCACCATATCCAGTCAGAATCTAACTACTAAGCTGGTTGTAGGCCTCTGCTCCTATTACTCTGCACAAACCGCCTGCTTAACTAGAGTGCCATCATTAGCAGACTAACTGGTTCAGCGTAAATAGCTAGGCTGTACTGAAAGTCTCACGCTGGGACCTAGCCGTGTGATCCACATTTACAAAATACACTGTCCCAATGTGGGAACTCAGCAAGTGACCAAGCCTACTGCCTATGCCTCGCTGCTTTGGCAGGAAGCAGCACTGCCAACTCTCACTATACACGTCTGTGTTCTCAGAGCCCCAGCTGTTCCAGTTAGGTTATTACCTGAGAATCACAGCTTTAATTAAAAATAAAAAAAGAATAGTTTCCAGTTTGAGGGACTCTGGAGCAAAGCTGGAAATCCTCAGCGTTTCAAAGCGTGTAGCTAGTATAAATTCAGTACCATGGGCTTTAGTGAATGCAACATAAATGCTTACAGTTAGTATTATGATCCTAGAACACACAGTCCTAATGCTAACGATCCACTACAGGACCTAAAAGTCAGGAACGTGCCTGAAACTATCGGGAAGAAAGAAGGCTTCCACGGTCACTTCAGCCAAGGGATTTAAGCACCCAGCTACTGCTGCAGGTCAACAGAGAGTGGACCCGTAACTAGAGTGCTTCTGAAAATCCCGGCTGAAAATTAAGTAATTTAGATACCGTATTTTAGTGAAAGGCATGACAAAAATCTAAAACAAGGACAGACATCGACGTAGTTTGTCTGCATCTACACTGGTATTTCAGACGATAGTAGGAAGTTACAATTATTGCTATTTTGAAAAACAAAACAAAATGAAAACCCAAAGCAAGAAGGAAACGACCTGTGACCTTTGGCTAGCAACATGACACC
This sequence comes from Struthio camelus, assembly GCF_040807025.1. Lineage (NCBI taxonomy): Eukaryota > Metazoa > Chordata > Aves > Struthioniformes > Struthionidae > Struthio > Struthio camelus. The sequence continues at coordinate 806,743 of NC_090963.1, forward strand.
TTCCACTACTTTCACTGTTCTAATCCCTTGGCGCCCCAGTCATGCCCTAGGACGCAGATGCTGCATAACAAAATAGCAGTCCCTTCCCCAAAGAGTTTAAGATTTGAAACAAGGAGAAGAGAAACTTGACAGTTGCAGTCAATTTCAAAGCGCGCATAAACAGACGAGACAATATTGACTAGCACGAAAGGAAGAGGGCTTTGCAAACCAGCTGCCTGCTCTGCTGGCACAGTTTTTGAAGGTATGAAGCAAAGGGGAGGTGGGAAGGGTGGTGGTGGTAAGAAGGGGAGGATGAAAGAGGACACCAAAGCGGTTCCTGAACTGCCCCACCCTTGACCATTCTGGGTGAATGATATGCCAAGAATAAGTGGTTACAGCTGCACAAAGCAAGTGACTGAGTACTCCAAATCCAGTAACTGTATAATCTTGAGACTTCAGCTACCATGACATTTTCAGGGCAGAAGGTCAGGGAGGATAGAGCTCAAAAGGGAGGGGACGTTCAGCCTCCGTTTTCACATTATCCTATTTCTTCACAACAACCTGCTGTTTGAGTGTCAGAGTACCGACACCTGAACTTTGGCTCAACCGCTTGCCAGGCAGGCATCAATGGCAAACGGGGTGGGTTTTTCCTTGAGGTAAGTAACTCCTCCTCACTCAGGCGGCAGAAACTGGGTAGGAGCTTTGGTGATCACTGCAATTTCCCTCAAGGCTCACTGCTTTCCAGTTTGATTTTTAATGGTGAATTTCAATTACATGACCAGTAATATTCACTTAATTAAAAGTACCATCATAGCCTGGTGGACTACAGCTGGAAGGAAGAAGAATAAAAGGAAGGATTAAATATTACTCCTACGAGAAAAGAGATTTTTCTCTTGGTGTCCTGTGCCACAGTATTCCTTCCCTGTGGTTCTGTTTGCCTTACTCACTTCCAGACTGCTGAAAGAGAGTTTGGCCTCTCTTACCCCTATCTGGACCTCTGTAAATCTTGACTTAGATTATATAATCTGAGGAGGAAGGCATTCAGATTGCATTTTAGTTTGCTACTAGGGATTCGACTCAATCCTTTTAAAAAAGAAAAAAAAAAGGCAGTCCTACATCAACATGAAGGCCTATGTTCCTTTCTGAATACTCAAGGCCGTTTGAACCTAGAGAGTGAAAGTCCATAGCTAATGAAAACTCTGGGACCTCATTAAGCCAGCAATAACCTTTGCACACGGCAACCTGCATAGAGTTTTAAGCGTTCTCCCTTTCTTCTCAACAGGCTCTGGGAGAGTGATGGAAGAGAGACAGCCTCTGTACGGGTTCGCGTTTGGTCATGCTGACCAAAGCAGCATTTCTGATAACTCAAGCTCTCTTACACAGCAGCCATAAGTTAAGCCATCCTGGGGCAGACTAACCACAGCCTGAAAGGGATTTCTGATTTACTTTGTACAGCTTGCAGCTTGTAAAGCCTTGTTTGATGTGAGCAAAAAAAAAAAAAAAAAGGAAAAAAAAAGAGAAAACATGAAAACACGAGATCCCAAAAAAGAAACTACCTGCACAACCAAAGGAGAAACAAAGAGACCAAACCGCATTACCCCATGGCAGTAGCAGGGCCCCAGGGAAGGCTCCAGGGATGCAAAAGCACAGCGTAGGGTGCTGAAGGCACAAGACAACCTTTTTATGTCTTTTCGCCCCAGGGTGTGTGGTTAGCATGCAGTACCCCGCCCCCTGGAGCTTCTGATTGCTTAAGCATCTCTTTGCAAAGTGTTTATATCTTTTGCATGAATGTTTAATCAGATACTATAGCACTCTTCACAGTAGCTTTCCCCTGGGAAGCAGCCAGAGCTAGAATGACAGCTTCTTCCTGTTTTATTTGGAAGCTTTCTCTGAAAGGGAAAAGATAATTTGCCCTCAATGAGGAGCGATCAGACAAAGCCCAAACTGCAAAATACTTAGCAGCTCTCCTGCACTGGGCAACTCATGATTTAGGGCAGGAAGAAGGGGAGCACATCGGGTGGAGAGTCACCACGATGCGCTGATGCGCTCTGGCCCCTCGTTTGCAGCAAGCGTGCATCTTCTGTGCCTCTGGCTCCTGCCAGGGCAGCCCCATGGTCTGACATGTTCCAGGTACTCAGGTTCGCTTGATATCACCCCCACCATCGCACTTTGCACAAGACCGAGGCCAGTGCTGGAAAAAGAAGCAACAGATGTCACCTCAGGGATCAGGATGGAGGTGTTGATAATCAACACCCCACAGGGCAGGGGCTGAGAGATTCACAGCCTAACGAAGCTGTGCAAGATCTGCTGCTTTAAAAGGGTCCCGAGGAGGAGACGAGAGGCAGCAAAGCATTGCTCAGAGCTCTCTTCCACACATACGTTCAGCTCCCCCTCCCCTATTTATCCTGGGGCTTTCCTGGCTTATGGTGAAAGCCATTACCTTAGGATTAGGCCTCAGTTTGAGTATCATCCAAGGCTCCGGTCACTGCATATTTGCTTAACACCAGACCTTTCAGGCACCATCAAATTTAACAAGGCTTGACAGATTCAGGATTAAACACAAAAAGCCAGACAAATCCATACTTTCATAGAAGGCCCCAGTGGTTGCAAGAGGACAGGCAGGATTTAAAAAAAAAAAAAAAAAAAAAGAGAGAGAGAGAGACAGACAGACAGACAGACAGACAGACTAAAATTAGCTCCTTCTGCTTGTGTCAGGAGTTTCTCACCACAGTCGAGCACTGCAACTGCAGCAGAACCCCACGGACGTGTGTTCCTGAACGTGGCACAACATGAGGCTGTTAGTCAGCTTCCCTCTTCTCCTGTAACTGGGACTGGTGTCAGTCACATCTGATATCTTCGCCCCTAGGTTTCTCCTTGGTGCATGGCAAACATTTTAATTGTCTAGACCTGCACTTTTACTGAGCTTATTCTCTTTCTTAGTGCCGTTCAAAGCACATACGGTGTATACACACCCTTTACCCTGCAACCTCTCCTAGAGGGCACACAGTGTAAGAAGTCCATTTCAAAGTAATTGTTCTGTCTCCATGCATACAGCTGAAAACAAGAAATAATTAGCAGGGCTTGTCAGCTGATGAGGTTTGCAGAAGCAGCTCAGGAATTTCAGGGTTTAAGGTTTGTTTCTTTGAAAACAAAACTCCATTTCATAAAGCACTATTCTGTCTTAGCTAAATATAAGCCCAATACAAGCATGTCTGATTGACCTGCACGTCAAACGTTAAACAAGAGGCCAGGCTACATAATTAAATACTCCCTTCTGACTTAAAATTATATATGTAATCTGTGGAAAATCATAATGCAAGATAATCATTCTCCAGTTTTGTTTTTAGGAAAATATCTTGAAGAGAAACTCTCCCCTGCAGTGTCTGCATCCAAATACAGTAGCAGGTGAAAGCAACGAGACCCAGTCGGGACAATGGACTATAAAACAAACTTCACCCACACTGGACAAAATGCAGAGCATAATGAATAAATGCCAATATCGGGATAAATACAGAGTCTGAGACGTTCGTTTTAGGCAAGGTTTCCAGGAGTTTATAGGAAGCTTTATTTATTTGTATTGCAATAATGGTTCTATAGAAGGCACTCTTAGACAAGGATTCCATTAGGGCCAAGAGATAAAGAAACTGTTTTACTATTTCATGAGAACTTGAGATTTTTTTTTTTAAAATGCCATAACAAATCAGACAAAATATAAAACTGAAATTTTAAGATTATATAGAAACAAATGTTTAAATTAACAGTTCTGCTTCTATTTTACCTTTTCACCTCAACCCCATTTATCAGACTATCAAAACAAGAAATGGGAATTTCATTTTTAAACTGCTGAAAATGAACAAAGAGTTCTGAAACTTTTTAAAATTTCAAAGTAAGAAATGTAAGGAAACTGAATATAGTGCAAATAATTATCATTTTGAAAGACTGCAAGAAACAGCCAATCCTGAATTAGTCTTAAGAGTCCTAAAAATAATAATAATAATAATAATAAAAATAATCAATGGAATTCTTACACTGTTCCACCTGACTCGGTGGCAATCACCACTGTCAGTAGCAGCACTGTCATCCCCATTCAGGACTTTGGGGAAGACAGTTAAACTGGTAAGAAATGCTAGCTCTGAGTACAGAGTGTTCATTTTATTGCAATTTTGAGAGGTCCTTCTTCAACTCTGCCCTGAATTAAACAAACATACCATCCCTCCAGCTGAGCTGAGACTTAATGATGCAGTACATTAGTGAGGCTTTGCCAGGCTTACCATATACCTAGATTATTCATGCAAATCCCCCAAATGCTTTTGCAGCATAAGCAAGGACCCCATTGCTGCAGAGAAGCCTGTTCTTGGTTACTTGGCAGCTTTTCCTATGCCTGGTGCTTTTTGTATTGTAAGAACTCCCCTTTGGGGTAAAAGGAAAAACTCAGCTGTCTTTCATTATTTGCAACTGGCTGCTCACATTTTTGGCTCTGATCACGGCTGCTGTTATTTAGCTCTGCTGCGCTGCTTGCTTTCCCCTCCCATCATTCACTGCTTTGCTACAAAATAGCAACTCCCTCCTGATTACTTTGGCACATACTGGAATCACCCAGATGCTATTTTGAGCTTCCAAAAGGCCCGCCCTGACCTGGTTACCTGCCACAAACCTCTGATCCAGCAGGTGAAGCGGCAACAATTTTGCATTCTTTTGCTAAGCGCAAAGAACTCACAGCCGCATGGTGACATCAAAAGGCAGTGGCTATGTGGCTTTCCAGCTGGGGAAACGGCTCTTTCCAACTACACGGCTGTACCGACTTTGCTGGTAAAAAGCGTAAATAGAACCATCTCTGGTATTTCTAACAGGAGATGGCAAATCAGCCTGTGCAGAGCCATACATTGCTGCAGCTCTATCACCTGTGCAATTTAGGCATTCAAGGCACAAAACCAGAGCGCTCGGAGACCAACACTGAAAACGCCTCAGAGCCGCAAAGGCAGGCAAGGGATTGGAGATGTTTTTGCCAATTTGTGCAAGCACCTTGATGCTAAGGGCGACACGTCTGCGGTGCTGCAGCAGAGCTCCAGCGCTGCGACTGCGCGGTGCTGTGCTGACGCTCTGCCCGTATGCTGTCGGGGTGCAGACAACCTCTCAATCCTACCTCCGGTCTGCAGCACAGGGTGTCCCAACAGCAGCAGCCTCTCAGGAAAACATTTGGCTTGACTCAGCAAGGCCTTTTTCTTTCTTTTTTAAACCTCTTCAGGGCTGCTCAAGGCCTTCTTAGACGCTCAACGGACAATTTCCCAGATAGCACAGCCAGACAACATACACGCCAGTTCTAAAGTGGTATTTGACAGAACCAGGGCCTTATATTTTAACTTTGTAGAAGACCCAAGGAACAGTATTAGGGAATTCATGTTTGCTCCTAGGATGGTTTCCTCTCTTGTCTTCCCACTGCACAAGAGCAAGCCCCCCTGGAAACCCCCAGCGACAGTCTCCAGGTTAGCTAGACCTAAAACTAACTCCTTTCTCTTCCCGTGTTTAACTGCGCACGTCAAACTCTACAAGGCCAGCACTGCTGGTGCTCGGTCTGCCACAGTACAGCTTTCACTTCCCCCAATTTTCCCTCTCTACATAAGATACATATACAGCTTTGTGCCCCCTCTAGGTACAGTACGGGCAGTACAACTCTTTCAACAGAAGGAGTCTAAACAACCAGAATAAATCATCCTACAGGACCCTAAATACACAGAAAAGGTGTCCAGCAATAGCTTCTTATGAAACCTATAAAGCACAAATCCCATTATTTCCCCTCTTGTTCCTAGCATTAGCCATCCAGCAAGCAGGCAAGCCAGCCCTAACGTGTTTTTTTCCCTTAATTCCAGGCCCCAGTCTCTTAATAAGAGTCTGAGTTTAGCTGAGTTCAACTATGACCAGTAACCTCCCCTACGGACAGTATAAATCAGACCTTGACCAGTAACCTCCCCTATGGACCTGACCCTGATTCCCTCCCTCCCATGACTTTAATGCTAACAGACCTTCTGCATTTCCTAAGCCTCATAATGCTACTAGGTTTCTGTACGGCTATCTAACAATTACAAGCAAAGGAAAGGAAATAGTTCTATGAACTGCAAGGCTAATAAAACCTACTTTCCTATAGGTTTGTCTTCATACTAAGAGCTAATGTCTCTGCTGTTTAATAACAGAGATCATGGAGTGATACCTTTCCCGTGGTGTAGGTTTTCCACTGGAGTGGGACAGTGCTGTCCGGTCAGCAAAACCTTGAGCCATTGTAGAAGAGAGCTGCATCCTGCGCTGGCTGAGGTGCTGGGGGAAGGAGCCCATTTTGCTTCCTTGAGATGCTCAGCTCTCCTGCTGAATGCTCTGAGACCAAGTGATGGAGAACACTATACAGGGTCATGAAATTACTATTGTTATACCTGAGGAAAGCCTCGCTCCTAACTGTCATGTGGGGTGCTACAGAGCGGGTCCTCAAACTTTCGCAGTGACTAAAGTAGGGCTTTTCTAGCATACCTTTTACATGATAGAAAGATAGAGCAGGTGACCAAACAAACAAATTAGCGACAGTAAGGACATGATTATATCTGAGGCAGAGGCAGCAGCTGCAGCACTCTGGCTGCCTCTTCCCCAGGGTACATCTCTTCCTGCACTGCAGTCACAGCTCCTGTGCAGTTTTGCTCCTCCCATGGGGACAGCACCAGCCTGTACCTCAGGGGTCACAATGACTTACCCTCAACTGCTTACTCTGAGCTACGCGTGCACGAGAGAAAGTCCCCACCCTGCTCTATCAGGGCCCTGTCTTCTCCTCGTGTGAGGAGCTGTGCTCTGGTCCTGCACACGCAAAGGCTTTAAGGGCTGAGGGGGAATACGCACTGCCAGTTAACTAAAGACAGTATGTTCTTTGTGGTACCTCAGATCTACACAGTTGCTAATATTGTAACCGACGCTCAAAATCTCCATCACTCATGTACAAATACCTCCATGGTTTTCCACTGCCTTCGGTTTCTTTGGCTGCTGTGGTAGCATGATAGGAGTCAAGATGCAGTCCTGGAAAAATCAAAGCTCTCATGGGGAGTAGCTTCCCACATCAAGCAGACTCCAAAGGGGAGGGGGCAGCTGCCAAAAGAGAAGTGAATTTATTTATTTATAGTTGTAAACAAGAGTGTCTATTCTGTGAGCAAATTAGAGCAATAGCCAGTAACCGACAGTAACTTCCAGTAATTAAATACTAATTAATTGATTTGCTGAGTGATGTATTTGCTTTATTTATGGTGTTTTCATTAAGTAATTAAGGTTTAATAAGCAATTTTCAAGGAATATTTATTAGCATTGGGTAATTCCCTGTAAACAACTGATTTTTGTTTTAATTGTGGGAATTATTAAAAAATACTATGTACTTCATTCAAGAGAATTTGCAGTCAGGACCTTGGGTTAGTAGGATGTCTTCCTCCCTCTCACTTTCTGTTAAAGGCTGCAGGAGCTTCTTCTTTTATGCAAGCTGTGGGGGAGCTCTTACAGTACTGATCCAGGAAGAGCACAACGCGGAGAGTGCGCCCATCAGGAAGCCAGTTAGCATTTTCCAGGGCTTCTCAGTTTCTGACCTTCAATGCTTTCATATTACGCATCACTGGCTCTTCACTTTGCTTTTAAAATCATGACGTGTTTTTTAGTATCAATGGCATGCTTGGTTCTGAACAAATCAATCAGTCAGCTATTAATCAGCTGCAGCTTAGCATAGCGGGAAAAATTCATTTTACTCTGCAAAGTGTTGTAAGCACGACAACTGGCAGCATGGCAGACACAGACACCTCTGGGGGACATTCGGACACAGGAGGCTTTGCCTGTTTCAGAACACGCTTCCAAGATAGAAGAGAAGGTGAGCTGAAGCAGCATGCACAGGCAAGGAAGGGAGGGTCCACAAGAGGCAAGGGCAGGGTTTCAAAATAAACCGTACAAAACAGAGAGATCCAGCAGTCGACATCACACTACCCATCAGAAGATCCTTTCTGCCGTCCTTCTCCATCTAACAGACCAGGGCAGGACCGCACAGTACCCTACCACATCCAGGATCTTGCAACATTCAATTTTAACCATCTCGGGTAGCGGTACTTCACATGGCTTGTGAGCTTATCCCCTTGATACAAACTTTACCATTAAGAAATGTTCCTAATACCGAGTCCTCACTTTGACTTATTTCCCACTTTTCACTTCTCCCAGAAAATGAAATCTCTTGATCAGCGCTACTGAGACAGTACAAGGACAGTTCATGTGACTCCACTGTGAACAAAACAGGAAGAGCTAGTGCAACAAACACCGGCAGGAAGCACTGTTTGCAGAGAAACCAGAGTCTTTTCTGTCCCTCTGATGTTACTCATTCCTCATCACCTCTCCAACTTGCAAATAAAGAATCTGAAGGAATTCTTTTTGGGCTCGCGATTAAAAAATTGGCTCTGCAACGCTTTATGCATGCATCTGTTATGCTAAAATAACCATCCTTCCTAACCATGCCCACCTGCTGTCTTTTTCAATTTTAAGTATTTCTAAGTAGCAATCAAATCAGTATAATTTGTTCTTTATCTCAGAAAAACCATTGTGAAAGAAAAATGTGACCATTATGTTACATCAGGGAAAAATACAAGCCCTTTATTTTCAGCCTTCTCTATATTCTATCAGATCTCACAGTCGTCATTATGCCAGTTGCATTTAATATTGCTCAAATGAACAGAGCTTCCTTTAATCACCGCAACCTTTCTCCCTTCCCTTAATTCCCCCCCTCCCCAAGGTTATGGCTTCTTTTTTTTATTCAAATACATAAATACCCATATTATGAATACGTTAAGGGTTTCCAGGAGACGGCTCTGAGGATTTGTTTCAGGAGCTTGCTATCAGTAGCATTAGCATCAGTTGCTATTGTGTGAGGATAAAGTTGCTGGATCTTAGAAAAAGTAAAACGCACCAGACACAAACACCACCCACTGGCTGTTCCAGAGAGATCAAAATAAAAGGCTAGGCAAATATTGACTTTGTCATCAGTTTCAAGATTAGGATCGACTGCAGAAATGCACTAAGGTTAGCGTAAAAACACTCAACTCAATAACTTTCAATAAAGTCTACAGATTAGAGGTCAATGATAAATTATTATTTATAGACTTGGTGCAAACATAAGGAGGACGGCAAGTCCATTATGATTTAGATTAATACCCTTAAATGAGAAATGCTGTTTGCAATGCAAGCCTTGGGGCAGCCTTCAGGAAGATGTTTCTTTGATTTAACTAATGGGGCAGTGGATCTTTTCATCCATAAAAGGACTACTAATATACGGAGCAGAGGGGATAACTTTCAACAAACAATCTATCTGATTTTTTTGCACCTTTTTCTGCCCAAGGGATAACCCCAGGCTTATTTAGATTTCTTCTTGTGTATTGATTATTCAAATATCTTCTTGTACTTCTTCAGAACCTCCGTAGACTGTTTTTAAACAGTCTGAATTCCATAAACGCTGCTCTTTGGCAAGTGGCCAGCTACATCACATCGAAACCAAGTCACTAACTTCAAGCCCTCATTTGATAAATGCCCTTCCAGAACACACAACGGTTCTCACTTGTACAAACACCGATACTGCCAAGGCGGACTGAACCAGCGTTCAGACAGCAAACAGCAAAAAGGGGAGAAACCTTTGGCACTGTGTCACACATGCCCAATGAATGATGGAGGATATTTCTCTTACGGGTATTTAAGGCCCTTGAGGGGCTTTACAATCCCTAGCAGCATACGGGAAGGCAGGCAGCAGGCTTTAGCCCTTAGGAGCACAAATAAGGATGGCACTGTACGCCAAATCTCAGCTTAACACTAATTCCTCTTTTCTGCCTGAAGACTCACACCTTGCAGACCTGATCAAGTGCTGGTGATAGCCCTGCTTCGAGTGAGAGGCTGGACTAGATGAATTCGCAAGGTCCCTTCCAGACAGCACTCCTATCTGTCTGTGACCTGCAAAATGGACACAATGACATAGACCTTGGAATTCCAGAATTAGCATCCTGCCAATCTACTAAATATCCTAGATGCGGACACCGATTCTTACTCCACTTTGCCCTTCCACTCCAGACCCATCTGCATTCTGGATGTGATCCTGAGCAATATGCTCTAGGTGACCCTGCCTGAGCAGGGAGGTTGGACTAGATGATCTCCAGAGGTCCCTTCCAACCTAAACGATTCTGTGATTCTGTGATTTCTGCGATGGTGCACGTACACTACGCCCCATTACATCCTCAAGCAAATCAGTAGCATGAGTAAGCCTACTCTTCACTAATTCAGTCTGTTAAGTGAGGACACTAATTTCCCTAGGGCCCTCTCCAATCCACAGAGAATAAGCAGAGGTTTTCCAAAAGAGTCTACTTTGGCTACTTCAAATTACTCATTAGAGCAAACCCTCTATGTCTCTCCTCTGTCTTCATGGACTGCTGGCTTGCTCAACCAGCTAAATTTGCCCAACATTTGCATGAGCTAGTTCCTAAGGGTATCAGTGGGGGGGGGGGGGGGGGGGAAATATGGTTCCCAAAGGCAGAAATGGATCAAGGTTCTTCAGGTACTTTAGGGTCAAGGGCAGCTAGAAAAATGAAAAAAAAAAAAAATCACGAAGTATCACAGAGTCTGTGAGAGCCTCTGCTGAGAACGCTTGTGTTTGTTGGTAATATGGAGTGAGACCACTGTTTCCCATCCCAGTGTAAAGAGGTCAACAAAATTCATCGTGCCTTCTCTGTATCTATTTGCTCTTGCTTCTGCTTTTATTCTCTCTCTTCATCTTCCCATTTCCTATTAACTATCTCATCCCTCGGTCTGGTTCAGTGTCTCCCCTTCGGAAAACACAAGAGGAGGGGTGAAGTATTAAAAATGCAATTAGATATGCTGTCTACGAATGCAATTCCAGCTGATTTTGTATTTCTGCTCTTTTAAATGTTAAGTAGCTTTGATAGAAGCTGGAATATCTGTGGAGAGAGTTACTGCATCCTTCCTGTAAAGGTTACCAGACTTTTCTTGCAAAAGGGCCAGGTAATCAATAAACGTACAAATAATTGTTTTTCACTGTAGACATTCTTGTTGCAGCGGGGGCGGGGGGAGGAAAGGGTAGCCCAATGGGAGAGAAGGAGCAAAGTGATAATTCATCTCTCCTCCCAGCCACTGACTTCTTGTCCCCCCTCCCCGCCCCCCCCGCTCCAGGAGACTTGTTCTGTCAGGCCTCTTTGGCCATGTATCCCAAGGAGCCTGTAGTTGTTGCAACTGTATGACAACAGGAAGGTGACAGTCTCTGTTCCATGTCACCTTCCCCTCCTCCCTGACAGCAGTCAGAGAACCTGGAAACACAATGGTAGCCTTCTAGTAACAGATGAGGCCTGGATTATCTCAGTGGACCCTTCTCGAGAAACGGCCACAGGGGCTGTGTTGTCACCAGTACAGATGTGATGTTTACAACATCCCAGCCAGGGAGATCTCTGAGGAATCAGTTCAACGAGTAACTTGCCCTCCAGACTAAAGACCTTGGAACAGCTCTGGTAAGAATAAATTCTAGCTTAGTCAATCGCAAATACAGCCTTTCCTTCAGTCCAGCCCCGCAATGGAGTCAGCCCCCCAAGATGCCTCACAGGCCAACTGCACCCATTATCTTATGGGCATATCCGTCATGCTAAAAATAAACACTGTCCTTCTCTTCCTTTTTCCCTTCCTAAATACCAATTCTAAACAAAAAAAAAAAAAAAACAAAAAAAAACCGAAGACACTTGCAGGAAAATCCCCCATTATAAAAAGCTTCTCTCTCTCTCTCTCTCTCTCTCTGTCTGTCACTGAGGAACACAATGTTTTTGCCCTTTAAGTGAGCTGTGAGCACATCTTCAATAGATTAGAAGAATGGCACACAAGGTTCAGATCATTAAACAGTAATCCGAGGCTGGGGGTCAAGCATTTCTATTTAGCTATGTGCTCCAGTTGCCAGCTCTTCAGCCCACTGAGAGATCAGTGCAAACTCCGCTTTTGGAAGCAGAGTTTTTTTGTTATTATTTGTCTAGTAACTTTGCTTTTCTCTGTGCTGTGTAATGGAGCTCTGCGATATACCATGCCCCTCTGTGCAGCTGCCCCTAGAAGCAGGAAAAATATTACCTCTGGCTTTGACTCTGAAGGACAGCATTTCAGCTTTTTCCAGGTTCTGCTTGTTCTGGAGTCAAAACAGAGGCAGAGAGCAACCTGTCATCCCCGGGGCTTACTTTACAGTCACTCTAAAATAAAAAAACATGCTTATTTCAGAGCAAAATACCACTATCTGAGCCTAGACCCACTTCAAGCAGCATCACTCAGTCTAAAGGTTTCCAAAGCTGAAGTCAGACTGTGTTTGCGTTTGAGGTTGCCAAAGGAGGTAAATTTCGCACTTTGTCTCTGCAACTGTCATGCACAGTTCTGCTGCTGTTTTAAATCAGTTTGGCATTTCTACTTGGCAGCAAAACTACTTTGGCCCCTTCAGCACACAGTAGCAAGCATGTGATTGGTGAAAACATGAGGACAGAGATCACATTTCATTCAGTTTCCTCTCTAATTCCCTCATTAAACTTTCTGCAAAATGGGAGGTGCTTTTTACAGAGGAAAAAGGCAGTTTCATTCATACACACACATTCACGTACATAAACCTACACATCACCGTGTCGAGCCAGCATCCGAAGGCTCAGGCACTTCAGTACATTGGGCACCAACTGGCTGCAAATTGCATTAAGAGACTGTAGGAGAGCACATCAGTAATAGCAGCAACTGTGAGGAGCAAAAGGTGCATGCGATGCAAACGATGGCTTAGCGTATAATGTATGCGCTATACCTCCTGTCCTCCTCAGGAGCAGCTGAGCACAATGGGGTATTTTCACAGATTCTCCAGTGGGAGTTTCCTTTGCCCAGCTGAAGATTTAAGATACGCTGTCCTCTCCTTCCCGTTCCTTCCCTTCTCTACCAAAAAATGGAAAATCATCATAAGCTTTGTAAATGAGCTTAGACTTCTCTCATAAAGAGGGTTCATTTAGCAGGTACTATACCTACTGTGCTGCTTGAGGAGCTAATCCTGTGGTTGCCAACAGCAGCAAAAGGAAAGCTTGAGGGAGAAGGGGAAATCTGATTTCACATGCACCTGTTTCTAAAAAAAATACCGAAGAACTGCTGGATAAATCAATCACGTGTAATCCCCAATGGAAGCATGAAGGGGGAAATACAGCACAGAGCTACCACAGGTGCATCCTGCTGCTGCTGAGATTTTTCCTGTGCTCCCCTAATGCAGGTACTTTGAATACTCTGTTTAAGGGGCTTATGTAACTTAGCAACATGACTCTTATCAGGCAAGAGGCTGCAGTGGCAGTGGATGACTGTCAGTCAGGTGGTTTCACCACTCAGGTTGAGTGCTTCCAACCAGCGGCCCATCTCCCAACTACGCAGGCACACAGTGACCCTGGATCTGTCAGTAACCCACAGCTGTAGGGAGCCAGCATGCAAAAAAAAAAAAAAAGAGCCCACCGTGAAGCTCTGTGGCAGGCAATGCTGAACAGAGCCATGGCTGAAAGCTCCAATCAGAACGGAAATCAGAATCAGAGAAGTCAAAGAGGTAGTTTGGGAGCGTCAATGGTACCTGGAGAATTAACGCTGCAGGTCCAAAAGCCTTTATCAGAGATGAGACATGATCACTTAAAATCAGAGACTTGGCTCAGAAATTCTGCAAAGGGTCCTTGTAATGAAATTACCAAGATCCCAAAGCCCCTTAGAACAGAAAGCTGGCTTCAGGTTATTTGCTGGGCAGCAGGTCAGGAGGGAAAAACTGTTTCTTACCAGAGGTAGAAGTGTGACTTCTATCCTGAAATAAAGCCTTCCTCAGTCGCTTCTAAGCTTCCTGCTGACGTGTCTGGGTACCAATCGAATTCCAGCAGCAAAGAGAACTTCCAGGTCAGGGTGACAAAGGGGAGAGAGTCTTTGGGCCCAATGATCACACTACCTGGGTGGGAGACGAGGCCCTTAAGGAGAACACTATTGTCCTAACACTTCAAGTGACTGTCTTGTTTTCCTTTCTTGGTGCTTTAGCGTCCTAATGGTAAAATGAGGATAATTGTATTTTCATCCTCAAACAATACTAAAGTTATCTACTTAAGAGACAACTTCAAGTCTTCAGTTCACATCCTCACTAGGATGAGGAGGGAATAAGGGGGATCCTTGTGCAGACAGGTTTTGGGGTTGTCAGTAGCTCCAGCAGAGGACCTGGCGCTGAGACTGCTTACTCTTGATGCATCTTCTGGCATATTAAGCATAAAAGCCTCCACTGTTCATGGACTCAAAACAAAGCATCTGAAGGGGACACTCTCTGAGGTATTCAACTGGATGGAAAGACTAGCATCTCCCGGCTTTGTCCTATTCCAGTGTGCAGCACCATCCTTTCCACATAACGTTCTTCTTCAAGGACATAGCAACAAACACCACACAGCCCGGAGTAAGCCTTTTTTCTTGAACTCAGCTGCGGTTCATACAAGAAGCAGAGATGCTCCCCAAGCAAACCTCTGGGAATCAACAGAGAATTAAGTAGAACCTGCCTGCTAGTTAAAGCAGCCAACAAACAGTGAATCTGCCATATGGAATCAAACTGTTGATCCACTGAACCTGGTACTCCGCCACTGGCAGCGGTCAGTACCTGATGCTGCATAATTCTCCAAGCCAATTCTGCAGCTAGGTACGGCAAAGTGAAAAACGTGAACTCCCTGACTCCTTCAACAACCGCTTCAGCTTGGAAATAAGAGGATGATGCTGATGTGGGAAATCAGGAGAAATAGTTTAATGTTCTAGGTATGTATCAAGAGACTCTCTGTATCTTGAACCAAGTCACTTAATTCCTCCTCTGCATCTCAGCTCACCTCCTGCAGAACAGGCGTAATAACATTCCTAATTTTCTTTTCAAATTGTAAGCTCTTGGACAGGACAGTTCTAGTGACGCATGCGCACACAACAGTGAGGCTCTCACCTAAGTTTGGATCCTAGCAAGATTATCTAAACATTCAAGCCATAACATCTGAGGTCTCCTTCTCTGTGTTCAACTGTCAAATTATGGATTATGAAATTTTCCAGCTCTGTTATTAACATCAGCTGCAGGGTGACTCAGCACAAAAACTGAATTCTGCAGGGTAACTACATGTTACACAGAAAGGGGTTGCTTCTCTCTGTACCTGGTCTGGCACAGTTAATTTTCTCAAGCCACCGTTTGAGAAAACCATTTTCTGGTTTGTTGTGAGGAGGGAAAAAAAAAAAAAAAAAATTAAGCTTACGTTAGCTGAGACTAAGCAACCTACGTCAAGAACCTGCACAGCAATTCTTTCATTACTTTGGCTTCCTATTCCAATACATCTTTCACACGTGCTCTCACACCCAGCTCAGCTACACTTAACAGATTCTAGTTTCCATAAATAAAAATTAAACAAACACTTAACGAGTGTCATGCATATTAATACCCTCCAGGTGAAGGTTAGCATGAGCTGTGATTGTAGCAAATCCACATTTGATTAGACTGACTTGAAAACAGGGGAGATAAACAACCCACAAAAGCCTAAAATTATAGTAATTTATTCTTTTGACCTCTGCAAGTTTCTCAGTTTTATGCAACTTCAGCCTCCTTCATACAATGTGATTTTTTTTCTACTCAATGTGCTTCAAAGAAACAGGTGCCGGCGTATTAAAAATGACTCCGTTCCCTTCGCCTCTTGAATTGCTAACTACATATACAGTATGGCATCTGTACAACAAGTCGGAGCTTTTGACTCAACTGTCTAATAAAAAGCTCCTTGTGAAAGTGAGAGACTTGTTAAAAGTTCCTCCTCCGGAGTCCAGAGTGAGAATTTGAAGCTGTTATATAACTACGAGGTGTCAGGGACTGGAGTACCTGAAATCTGACACTTGAGCTGCCTTCTTTAACAAATTAAGGTGGGTTTATTTTTAACTGGCAACTGAAGGCTGCCATAGCATTGTTGGGGAACACACTCAGCACAGTGTGATGAAGCTGGTTTGGGAAATCACAGCAGGAGAGCCCCCAGATCTCACCCTGCACTAGCTTCCAATTTAAAATAACGTGAGCGCCGCAATTACCTACAGGCCTGGAACAACGCCAGCCCACAGGAGAAGCCTAAGCAGTTAGACACAAGGGGTATGGCAAACCCTACGGTAGCCATGTTGCACATTCACTGGCCAAAACAGAGGCAACTGGCAACGAGCGAGGTTAACATGCACAGACTGGAAAGACTTGACTGAAGTTGTTATCAGTGCATTAAACCAGTGCCTAATGACCTCAGTCTGATGTGAGGTGCGACACAAATAAGGTGGGGTTCAGCTCGCCTGCCTGCAAAACATCTGTCTCTCAGCAAGTAGTCTGAGCTGCCTTTTAAGTCAATAGAGAAAAACAGCTACATCACAACTTGCATGGCTACATTCAAATGAGATGGTTTGCACCTTGAAAGCATCCCTTTCTCTTCATTGACTTTTTAAAGGAGTCTAGCTGGCAAGTTCTGATAGAGGCATCTGAAATGCAGACCTCTAAATCCTGCTACTAGGAATGTCTTGACCTAAAGACCTTATGACCCAACCAGGGGCAGAAGATACTGGCTGCAGAAGTGCAGGCATAGGAACGATGAAGCATGAAGTCCACAGCTCTTGTTACAGCTTTTCTGATGAGCCGCAGGTGTATTAGGTTGAAACAGTAGTTCGGACCGAGTCTTCCTCCTGGGGACTAAAATCTGTTTAACATTTAGGTAAACCCTGTCCGTGCAGTAGCTAGCACAGATTTCCCTTTAGGGCTAAGCACAGAGCTGGGAAATACTCTGTCCCGAGTTCCCTTGCTCCTGTGCCAACATGAGTCTCATCAGAAGGACAGCTTGCTTAAGAGAGGCCAAAGGAATGGCAGCAGGAGCCAAGAGGCCATTAGATGCTCAGGCCGGATTTAACATCAGGATGAGGAGCGCACTACAAACTGCACTTCTCCCAACTTTAACGTGTTGGTTGAGGGGCCGCCCAGCAGCTTACCTTCTGGTATTATAAGAAATGGGCCATTCAGCACTCACAGGGTAATGGCTGTTTTTTTCTACAGATGGGAGCGAGTCTCTAACAGGTCTGCCCCCCCCTTTGGGAAAACTTTCCTATAACCCAAGCAGTCCATTCAGGGGAGCTCAGCTCAACCACACGTGTCGGGTAATACATGCATTTTATTAGACTACTCTCTCTCTCTCTCTCTCTCGAGGGGCATAGAAGCAGCCCAGATTTCTTAACTGAGTTTTCTTCAGCACAGAAGTCATTAATTCCTCCCCACTTTAGCCCTCCTGACCAAACCTAAGCCAAAAATAGACATTCCAACCATAGATAAAGAGTCAACAGATGGTTAATAAATACTAATAAAGACAACCTGAAAGCAACTAACCTACGGCTTGAAGTTTTCCACGGGGGTCTCTGCTGTGCCGTCTAGCAAAAGGTGCAATTACCATAGCAACACTGGTTAACATTTTCAAATAGATCGGCAATTATTATTCATTCATTTCCTGTTTATTGTGACAATGTTAATCTAAGCGGTCTGCGGGAGAAGGACGCTAATGAAGATATGATGGGGGCAGCGCAGTCCTAAGCAAATTCCACAGCAATTTCTCAATTCATTAACATCCTGTCATTTTGAGGGGCAACCGCAGAGACCCGTGTTCCCACCTTTCGCCAAAACATGACAGGATAATAAAGCAACGTTATTTTCAGTCCTGGGGAAAAGTTGAAAGCCTTCCTTAAGCTCAAAGGTTGTTATTTAACAAAAGAAAACCCCTAAGAGGAACAAAACACAAGACACCCAAACAAGCAATGATAAAATAATTATCACGAAACTAACCAGGCATTTGCAGTCTCTTTCTTTCTTTGCCCTGTTTGATTAGTTTAGTTCCTCCTCCTCTACTTTGTCTTTTCAGACCCCGTGTCCACAGAGCATGTACCACAATGGGGTTATGCAAGGAATAATCTTCACCATTACCCAGAAAGAAAATAAGAAACCAAACTTTCTGCAGTAAAAATATATTTGGCTCATTAGTGAGAGATATTAAGACAGCAAACGGTCACAGGTGGGCAGAGATCTGTCACATCAGCTGGCCCGACTTGTCTCCTTATGGCCTTGCATGACATTTTAGCCCTGGGTGTCGCACACGAAACTGCTCATACTTTAGCAGAGATCTATAGCTCATTCAGAGACCTGCCATAAGGACACTTGCTATGTAATTCAGAGTGTGCTGGAGGAGCTCAGACTGACGGACAGCTGCATGCAACCTGCTCAGACTGGAAAGCAGTAGAGCCTTCTCCCCCAATTCCCAAGCCAGACGTGAGCACTGATCTTGTTCTTCTCTATTTCACACTCCAGCTCGCCCACAGGAGGGGTCTAGCAGCCATACATCTCATTGCAAAGCTCAGCTAAATCTACGGTGATTAACAGGTAATTGCACGGAACCAGTGTGAAAATCTGCGTGGGTGTCCAAACACAGGACAAATCCTGAAAGCTGACATTTGGGACAGCTCACGGCAGTGGCCGACGGGCCTCACACCATCAGAAATTCTGTATTCATCAGAAAAGAAAAACACAGAGAAAAGAACGTGCAGCAATTCACGCCAGCAGAAGTTTCATTCTGTTAAGGGGACGTGTCTGCCCTGTGTAGTGTTTAAGTATTTTCTCTACCAGTTACCCTACCTAGCTATCTATACAGAAAATCATTGGATGTTCTGTTTTTAACTGGTGCCTGATCAGGTATCCCATGTCTCAGGAACTTTCTGTGGGACCAGAAACACCCAGTGTTTTCACTTTATCTATTTAAAAAAAGAGACATCCTAGAATACAAATATCGATGCCACTGCAGTGTTTTATCAAAACACCAAATACCTTACTGTGGATGATACCTCCGCCACGAAGGTCGAGTTGATCAAACAGCTTTCTGGAGATGTTGGCCCCTCTCCACTGACCAAATAAAAGGTAAATGTTTCCTAATGTCAGAGTTTCAAAAGGGGATATTCACCAGATGTGAATTAAGTATGAGAAATGTAGCCCAGCAACTTGACAAAATAAACATGCCCATTTCACTGCTGAATTCAGAGCTGGTAATAGTATACCTTTTCAGAAAAGATGGAGCATTGCAAAACCAGCTTTTAGGTTTGAAAATACAGTCCTCTGAGTCATCTCATGGCCTCCAGAGTCAGTGTGATAATAGATAAGCCAGATTTTTTAATATAATTGTAGAGGTCCCGCTTTGCTGTGTTCAGATTACTATACTGCTTCTGTCATCAAGATATCTAAACTCAACTTCTATATTCTGATAGGGCTCCCACATGTTACTAACAAATATTCAGATGTTCCTTGGAACTCAAGAAAGTATTCACTAAATCTGTTTAGTGAATCTAAAAGATGTTTTTTTGTTCATCTGCATCCTCTTGACAGCGGTTTCATCATCCAACCAAGAAATAACAGTGCAGTATGAGTGACCACGGGCTACAAATTGCCGATAGCGAACAGCTGACACGAACAGTTTGTAAAATATACCTGATCCATCCCTCAAATTGTTTGTCCGGTGGATTTGGGAGATACCTATACAGCAAGCTATACAAATGCATTTGCAGAGATGGAGTGGGAAGGAGTAAACCACACGTTCCGTTTTCGGCTCATTTTCACCTAGCTCTAATGACCTTCTGCAGACAGAGAATGATCCATTTCTCAATGGCTGCAACAGAACAAGGGTGGATATATTCCTCAAACAGAATTTTCAGCAGATGCCACACTCAGGAAGAGAACTTGCAGCCCTCTTCTGCTAAAAAGTCCAGTACATGGTTGGGACACTTAGGAAGCAGATCAAGTGCACCAGAGTAATAACGCAGGTCAGTGTGATCCCATACGTCCACAGAACGTTCTGGTTTGGAAAACCAAATTATTTTTTGGCATATAGAACAATATACACATGTTTAAACAGTGGCATCTGCTTTTTGCAAGGCACTTGCAAGCATTAGTTTTGGCACATGCGGGTGCAACAGAGCAGACAGAAGGTACCTAACCATGGCAGCTTCTGGTTTCCAAAAGAAATCACATTGATTCTTTCCATACTAACAAGTTGAAAAGGTTTCAGGAAAATATAGTCAATTATAATGGTGGCCCTCTAGCAGAAGCGCAGGTTCTACAGCTAGGAAAGACTGGAGAGTGTTGGCATTGTCCAGACAGCACAATGCATCTCACCCAGAGAGCTCACACTTCTATTATTAAACTCTATTCCCTCTCTCAGATTCAGCTTTGCTTTACTTTCAGACTCAGCTGCAACACAATATAATTTGAGCTGTGAAAATGCAGTCAGCACATCTAGCTGTTGTTGTCTGAACCATCCATGATTTTGTCAGCTCTCCGTGGCTGACAGCGTTTCCTGACGTTAAATAGGTTTTGCAGACGATCTGGGGCAAGCTCCTTGGATAAAAAAATGACAAAAGGAGAAGGGAAGACCGAGCAAGATACAGAGAAAGCAGGAAAGCAAGAAGGAAAGCAAGCGTGTATCTTAGAAGTCAGAACAGTCTGAATACATGACGCTGCAAAGGTCTGCACAGAGAACCCGTCCCTATACTACCCATATATGATCTCTCAATGCTCACACAGTGACCCAGCATGGACCGATGCACGAGAAGAAAGTTTCTCGGAAGGGCTGTCTCTGCTGTTATGAGAAAAAGGCCTTTCTCGCCTCCCCTTCCTGGGCACCCGACCAGTTTCATTTCGGGTACAGGAGGACCTTCCTTTTCTGTAGAGCATGGTGCTTTCAAGCCCCAAAGCAAGCGAGCAATACAGCTGGAAACTGAACCCACTACAGTCCAAACAGGCACAAAAACAGCTGGGGAACTGCTTCCTTTTCCCAGTCATATCCTTCTAGGGCATTGAGTCTCTCAGCATAATGGAAGGCTCTAGCCTGTGAGGCTTACTGCCAAGGGCTAACGCACAACACAAAAAAAAAAAGTCACGCTACACTGATAGAGGTAACAGAGGAAGGGGAACAAGGTGCCTTCATAGCTCAGCTAACAGAGCTGGTGCTGCACTGCAGGCACCTCTGCAAGCTCCAAGGTGCAATTCTCTCAGCGTCTTAACAATTCTTTGCTAACGTCTTAAGAAGAAAAAGGGAAAGTTTTCCATCGCAGTCCTTAGACACTGGGGAAGGCTGAAGCCTTTGGTAGTCTCCCTTGAATCTGGGAAGGGGTCTGGCTGGTTATTAGGATGTGACAAGCAGCTTTAAGCAGAGCTGAGAATCTGCCCCAAAGTCAGGGCCCTGTTTGGAAGAGGCAAGCAAAGGCCTTTTGCTATGAGCTGCCTGTGGGGAATGCAGTGCTGTGCTGCGCTGCGCCATACAAATGGAGGTGAACACGCACCTGCATCTTAAAACAAGCCAGCTGAACTGGTACGCTTTCCAGAGAACCTCAGCAAAACAGACACAACCACTGTTTAAAACTTGTATCGGATGACACATGCCACTGGCATGTTCTACACAGTCCAGAAAGGCATCACTTGTTTTTGAAGGGGAAGAACTGGCTCTCCTATAAGAGGATACATGCAGATTTCTGTCAACTTTTTCTGCTAGATATTTGAACAAATTCATTTCTGTGAAACAAATGAGTTGCATAGTGCTAACACTGCCTTTGGTCCACAAGGGAACCATACCCTCCCTCACTGAGCAGGCTGGAGGCTTCCATCTAAAGATGACAATGTGACATCCTGCAAATAGCAAGCAAGTCCTTAAAGAGTTCCTTGGAATTTCTTGTCACTTCTGCTAATTTTTGAGAACTTGTCTCCGGAAAAATTCATATTGGACCTGACTGCTAAACTACGGATTGATCGATGAGCAGCAAATGAGCTGCAAAGACAACTGGTATGTGGGGACAAGTTAAACTTCTCACCCCCTCCACCAGACATAACGATGGGAACCTGTTACAGCCACAGGGTGCCTGGAATTGCGTTTAAAAACGCTCCCGTGTAGTGACGCCCATCCTCAACACTTAGAATAGGAAAAAATACATCATCCCCTAACACGCAAAGCCCTTCTCTGATGTCACAGCAGAGTTTGATTTCTTTCATTTTCTCACGGGGGTTTTTTGCTTTGATGGTGATGAGGGACAGCTACTGCCAGAAACTGCAGGAGAGAGGGAACAGAAATCAATACCAGAAATAATCCAAGACCAAAAAACCCTACCATATGGGAACAGGTGGCCTCATACATCGCATGTCAAGATATGGCAAACAGAGCAGAAAAAGCTGTCACTGTCGTGCTGCATACCTGTTCTAAACTGCAGGGTCATGGCAGCCCTAGGAAGAGTCAGGGCTATCAGAGGCTGACAAATAAAGCCAAGACGCACACAGTTACCCAGACCAGAGGACTTGTACAAGAGAAAATGGGGTACGAGAGGGTGGGCAGCTTCACAGAACTTGACCTTCTCTCCCTATAAGCAGAAGCCAGCAGAAATGTCAGGATATTTGACAGTCTCTCATGATGGTATCAAGCAAGCCATCCAACTGTTCCCAAATTTATTTCCATATCAGGGCATATTTAAGGCTTGAGAGTAGCGTACTGTTCCTAGTAATCTACATCCAGCCCAGCAAATCACAGCAGCTTTTCAGTCTTTCCTTTTCCCCCGCTTTGAAATCTAATGGGGAAAACATACCAGCTTCATTTCATAAAGAGTTATTTCCCCTAGAGAGGGTTGGGGGAAATGTATTCTAATGAATGAACAAACAGAACTCCCATTCCTTATTTATTTTCTTCGTATTTTAAGCAAGGGTTGGGAAAATGAAGTAATAGTTTGCTGAATTCCCCATGTCTGTCAAAAATCAACACTTCATAAATATTTAATTGTGCCTATCTATCACCTGCTGGTGTTTTGCGTTTCCAGGAATCAGGGAATCATCACTAACTTACTCAGCGAGCTCAGCAGTAAGCATGTGGTGAAGTTTAGCCTTTCCTAATTTTACTGCCCTGAGGATTCAAATTGCTCTCAAGAACCTGGGAACCCCAGGGATTCAGGATGCAAGAAGAAATCAGAAGAATTTCAGTGACTGAAATAAAACGGACCTTTTTGTTTGGCCTCCCTGCAGCATTTCAGGTAGCAAATACCCAAGCTGTAAGTGACCAGAACATTTTGCAGTTCTATAGGGCTTTTTGGAAGGGAGTTTTCAGATGCTTCTGTGTTTCAAGTTCATCGCTATTTGCCTGTAAGGTCGATCAAGGTCATCTCTATTTCACAAATGGGGAAAGTGAGCTATGGGAAGGGGTTTCCAACCCCTGGTTGCACCGCGTTTCAGAGGCGGTTGTGATTATAACTCAGATCTAAATGGTTGATGTACCTTTTCTAGCTAGGACATTTGGGAAACGAGCAGGGGCTTTCAAAAGGGTCTTAGGTCTCCTCGTCCTCCACATCCTTCTGCTCTTTCACCTTCTCTAGTGACATGCCTTGATGATTTAATGCACCATCCATGGGAGATTTGGCAAGGTGATTGGTCCATTCTACTCAGAGGCTTTCTAGTTGGCTATCGTATTCGACATCATACCTGCGTTCCACCTACTGTTCTACAGTCTATCTCATTAAAATGCTAGCAGGAAATATCAAGAACATAATTTTTCCCTTAAGCCCTTCATTCCTAATATAAAGTTGCTGAGCAGGAAACCTCTGTCCCCATTTAGATCTCTGGGAGCGGGGCCTCTGCCTTCACTGGGACGAATACTTCTCTCAGTGAGTCTGGACAACAAAGCAGGTAAGAACTTGCCTTTCTTCCTCGTGACTCTGGAGACCTCTGGTAGGAGGTACTCTTGAGCATATATCCACTAAAAGAATATCCTCTTACTCCTCTGCATCCTCTAGTATGCACAGGGAGCCCGAGGTATCTGTCCCTGTGCACCATGCATCAAGCTGCATCACAATTCCTCTCACAAAGAAAGACAGAAGAAAGGAGAAATTCAGAATGAGCTCTTATAAAATAGCCCTCTCCTGCTTTGATGCACATTCCTCTCTAAAACGCTCTCTTGAAAAAAAGAAAAACAAACAAACAAAAAATCAAAAACCTGCATTCCTCCTATCCTCCTCCTGCTAGGCACAGATGTACAATGGCTTAAGTTTTTTGATATGCTTTTTTTTTTTTTTTTTAAAAAGACCATGCACTTACATTTAATTAAATGTATCTACATAGGAATGAGATTAATTAATTCTCCTTCTACCCAAGAGCCCTCTCTTTGTGTTCACTTAAATGAGTTTTTAAATGCTGTCTTTATGCTGTATCTGGACTAGTTCTCTCCAGACAACACTTGGAACGCTATTCAAGCTCATACTGTACCAGCCAGGTTTGTTTAAAATAAAATGAAACGTGTATGGCCACCCCACTCTCCACTTTGGCAGACATTAAGAGTAACGCTCAGAGCAGAGGTGAAATTAATTCGGGCATCTCAGCTTTTCTGCAGAGGATCGACCCAACCCACCGAAAGCCCACAGAGTCTGGGATACTGAGAGCCTCCACTTAACACACTCGACATAATGAGCTCAACTTGATAATCAGCATAAAGAAGAGAATGCTACGTATCTGAAGTTTTGCAAGGTTGGAAGGTGGTAAACAAGAGGGCATGCTGAAGACCAGGACCTGAAGTGCATTGAGAGAGCTACGCAGGGCTTCAAAGTTTGGCTAAAAGCACTGTACAGGAAACATAGTAACTAAGACAGGACTGGCACTGACCAGAGTTGCAAGAGATCATGATCAGTGAGAGGCATGGTGTGAAAGAGTACTGCAGAGGTAGCTTGCACAGCGTCACTACATCTGCCTGCTAACCAATGCCATCAACTCCTAATTTTAACTTCTAAATGCAATGCAAATCAGTAAATCAACAGCCTGTAAAATGCCTACTTCATAATGCCTTCCATTTTTCTGAGAGGCCTAGCCATTTTTCTATGCAGGTCAATTACAAAGACTCTGAACAGCAACAGCTGACAAGGGAACTTAGCATTTTATCCTCTGAAATAAAAGGAAGAGAACAAAGCAGGGGAACAAACTCCACATTTGCCCATGGAGGATGCAGAGAAACAGCCTAAAACAAGCCAACAAGAATAGACCCGGCTAGCCTTTACGTGTGTAAAGAGTAATTCTCTGCGAGTTTTAAGCTTTCACTGTTCTTTGTGTCAACTTCTCTCCTAACACAGAGGAAATATCTTCCTTCTGCTTCGATTTCAGGTAGACTATAGCACGCTACGCTCCTGGGAGAGCATTTGCTTCAGTTTCCTCCGGAACCAGAGCAAGTTATTCACGTTAGTGTCAGAAGCTAAGCTAGGGATAAACTTCAGGAGCGCTGGACTCCTAAGCTTGTTTTATTACTCGTGGCAGGTCAAAGAGCCCTGGTCACCCAGCTAGGTTCAGTTTTCTCAACCTGACGCTCCAGAGAGGAGCGAAGGAACATGGCAGAAAAGAAACTCTCTACTAGTGGGGCTAAAGGCAACTCAAGAGCCACTGAACGACACAGAGTCTCTTATGAGTTGCAGAGCCCGCAGAAGACCAGAGCAACGCATGAACTGCTTCCCCTCCGGGTTCTGGAATAAAAGCGGAAGACCACACGCTACAGAGGACACAAAGGAAAGAAAGAGATACATTGCAAACAGCATAGCAGAGCTACCTTTATCTCTCCTGCCTTAAAGAGCAGCACTGAGCCACCTGCACAGTACTATTTACACCATGCCAAAAGCCATTTAAAAACTGCAGCACTTGCATTATCCTGTGCTCTATTTGGAGTACTCAGGTAACAGCATAAAAATATGTGAAGAATTGGGAGGGTTGTTATGGTGTTATCTCTTCCCTGCACTGCCAGGCAGGGAAAGGGACTTTGGGGTCACAAAGTCCAGGCTCTCCATGGCACAACATTCTTCCTCTTCCCCACCTGACTGCTTCATTTATTCCTCTTTTATGTCATTTTACAAGCTGCCAATCTTCCCATGGATATAGAAGCTCCGTTCTCCTGCAGCCAAAGATTAACTGATGGGGGAACAAGAGATTTCTCCTCCCCAACAATGGGCTTCTTAGCTAGTTCTAACAGTAGGGCAATTAGGCTATTAACATTCTGAGTTAAATATAAAATGGCAGAGCGATTCCCCAAGGCTGATAAAAAAAAAAAAACAACAGATGATCGGGGTAATCTTACCTACAAGCAAAGCTGTGTCAAAAACAGGGAACCAAACTTTGCCAATCAAAGGAAAGGAGGGAGGGCTGGTTGGGCAGAGTTTTGGCCCAGCCACAGCAGGGCTATTCACACCACTGGGCTGTAGCAGGAAGAAAGGTAGGCAAGCAAGCAGCACCTGAATTAATCCAGGTAGCCACACGCAGTTGAGCGTACTTCTAGCTAAAGTTTACAGACATACAAGAGGGAGCACATAGCAGGCCCAACGGAGACAGTTCAGAGCTCACACCTCGAGTTGGCAGAACAGTAGCTGCCTGAGGAACCTTTGTCCCTTGGGTAAGGCACAGTGACTGTTAGAGCTCCATCTATGCTTTAAAGAAGAGAACAGGAAATAAAAGAAATTACACAAACAGGCTGCTGCTAGCACTTTTACGTTAAGCTCCAGCATGTAATGTCAAAAGGGATAACCTGGCAATCAAGAACCACAAGGCCGCACAGCCCCCCAGTACACAGTATCTGCCATGTACAAAATAAATGTATACTTTAAAGAGCTGGGAATGCCAGGCTTGCTTGCACATGTCTTTTGTTGCCATCGCACAGCTAAAGGCATGCAAAAATACTCTTGTCTAATACCCAGGAACGGCTTTTCTTTTATCATTTGCATTTCCTGCCGGCACACTAGCCACAGGGATGGACTGAAGCTGTGTTTCTTCTGCCGAGATGCAACTCAGCAACAAGCAGGGCTTTTGAAAGCTTCCTCAAGTCCCAAGGAAGCTTAGCAGAGAAGGAATTGGCCAAGAAATTTAATAATACGTATTCTAGCAGAGATGAAAACGTGACTGCTTTTAAGAGATGCAGTAAAAAATACATCAGGCCTACAATAAACTTTACCATAAAGACCCAAGCTGGAGAGTGCAGGACACCCTCTCAGCGCTAATGCTTCATTTACTGTGAGGCCAAAACAAATACCTATAACAGGGCACGCTTCTCTCTCTGCTCCACAGACTGCTGTGCTCCTGGCTCTCAAGATGCTCTCTTCACTTCCATAGCATACAGCAAGATAAACCAACAGAGGCTGGGCCAGGCTTGTGCAGCTCCTGTGCAGCTGGAATCCAGCTTCCTCACTGTTTAACTGCTGGAAGATGTACACTCCCTACCCTGTAAAGTCAGTTAAACAGTTAGAGCAATAAATATCAATGCTCCACACTCACTCTGGAAAAGCAAGCACAGGAACACTCTCCCACTTCATGGGCAGGAAAGCTAAGGTTAAACAAGCTGCCTAAGGTCTCAGCAGCCGAACAGGAAAAAGAGCTGAGGTTCTGACTGACTTCCTATCTCTTCCCTTTGTAATAGCTGGATGTACTAGGAGTTTTTCACCTCTCTCTGTGGCCAAGTGTGCAACATCATCCCTCATGAGAGGAAGAATCACAGAATGGCTGAGGTTGGAAGGGACCTCTGGAGATGATCTAGTCCAAGCTCCCTGCTCAAGCTCTGGGCATCAGAGCACGATGCCCAGGATTGTGCAATTTGTATGCAACCAAGCTGTATCACGAAGCAGGAAACTTGACTATAATAGTTACAGGCTAAGGAAACCCAAGGCAGTAACAATATTCCATGCTCCCTTTCTCACATATACATACCGTTCCTCTCCCACTCCTTTCTTTTTATCGCTCTTCACCACCCTGTTATGTTCCACGCTTTGAAAAAGATGGACTCCTTAGATCGGCGCCTCCAGCCGGGCATGGCTCCGTGCCTGAGTTACCAACCCCTCCTGCTCTCTTCTCCCAGGACACAGCTACATCGCCGGGTTGACTGTGACCTTGCTGGGTGAGCCCTGCTCTTTTCTTTCCAGACAATCGGATGGCTCCCCAAGGGTGTACCCATTTTAAAACAACACATATTTGCATCACACTTTCCAGAGGCAGTTTATATTTCACCTGAATTTCCTATGATAAATCCTTATCAAAAACGCCCATGGCAAGTCTGTGGTGACTTTGTTCATTCCTATTAGCGCTGCACAGATTAGCTCTTCACAGTGCTTAGCCAGTTTATACAGATCTCTGATAAATGTTTTGACAGATTTTTCCTGACTTTGGGAAAAAAAGAGCAAGGGATGGGGGAAAACGAAAGAGAGAATCTTTACTTTTTTGTGCTTCAAATACTGTTTAAGACATGAAATATTCATTGCCTTTCTACAGTGTGCGGGCTCTAAACCAGTAAGATAGTCTATATCCTAAAAGAATTCATAATCATCCTAACTAAATCCCCACCGTGGTAGCAGCTTCTAGGTCTTGCTTCCGTAGCGCATCATCCCCAAGCCACCCACCCACAAGGAAACAAAACCCTCTAAAGGAATTTTCCTCCTTTTGTTTGTTCCTCTTCACCCCAAGAAAGACCACAGGCTGCATAGGAGATCTTTAAAACAGATTTTGAATACCTAAGTAGCACTCCTCTCCTTTCAGAGATGTATGTCTCTGCAACAAATATAGAAAATTCAGTGGCTCACCTTTACCTTCAGTGCTGTCTCTCCCCTCTAATACTAATCTCTTATTCATCTCAATTCTAAGTGAAAACTTTCTAGATAGCGAAGACGACAATGAGAACAGTGGGCAATTGTGTCTTGTCCCGCCTCTGACCCAGATTTGGAGCCTTCTGATGTTCTGAACTCTTTTTGGAAACCCAGAATCTCTTTCTACCACCCATAGTCCCATACTGGGAGAGGATCCTCATGCCAGATTCAAACTGTAAAACTTGTGGCTCCATCTAGAACAATGCACATTTCAGAATTTAAGCTTCTCCGATATCTTAATCTCCTCCTGTGAAAAACACGGTTATGCAAAGAGAGGACTGCAACACTCTGACCTGTACCATGGATTGCAATCTTCCTGGCCTCTTCAGATACTGTAGCTAGGGATGGAAATTTCCAACGTCCCTTTCATGCAACCATTTATTCTCTGCCAGATTTATCTTCCTGCTATTAGCCTTCAGAGCTCTGATTTGTTTGCCTGTCATTTGGACAAATGTTGACGGGCAGAAACAAGCAGGGTTTTTTTTTTTTCCCTCCATGCTATCCAGCTCCAGCAAGAAGCATCAAGGAAAAAGGATGAACAACTGACCCATAAAATAAATACAAGGCTTACAGTTTCTGATAAAGATTAAATATTGTAGGAGTCATTTCAAATGACGAGATAAAAGCTAGTGGAAGGAAAAGCCTCAGACCTCAGTAGAATGAAAAAGAAGCACGTACACACACACACACACGCATACACAAAAAGATGTCTTATAAGTTTTACAGAGAGTTTGATAATCTGAATACATTTTGCTCCAAGCAGGCTAGCTTCACAAGTACATCTCAAACACGCCCGTGAAAAATCCTGGCAAAACACGTGCGAAGCTGAACACTAGCATCATATTATGCTGAACTCAGAGATGTCAGTTTTCTGCCCATTGAGCTGCAGTCCAGAGATAACCAGCAGCTCCTGTTAGCTATAAGTGCGTTTCCAGCACCCTGGGACTACACAGGACAATAACAATCCCCCAGGATCAGGGTCTGCATTTTGCTCATCTATGTATGAGCACCGCAAAGAGACAATCCTTGAAAGGAAAATCAATGCCATTGTTTATCCCTTTATGTTCCGACATGCTCAAAAGCAACTCAAGAGCTAGTCAGCAGCTCTGCATGAGAGAGGCTGAGCTGAGGCACTCACCAGCTTGACCAGGGGATTTTTAGCACTTGTACTAACATCATGTTGTCAAGGCCGGAGCGAACAAATAAAGCTGCCTAAAAGTTCTGAGCCAGCTTTATACATGCAAGGGCAAGAGGAGTGCTCCTCCTGTTTGACCAGAGGAGGCTGCACAGAACATATACAACACGTTGTCTAAAACAGCCTCCTCTTAACTACAAGATAGAAACTTGTGAATTAGAAAACATTTTGCTCTTCAGTTTCAAAAGCAGGCTGCCTTGGTCCGTTCAGCTCCTGCTCGGAATTCACTTTGGATAGCAGTGAGCTTTGACAAGAGCGCAATTAAGTCAAAGGGTCTGAAAGTCCTACCTTGTAGCCTATCACATGCAGTGTTGTGCTGAGATTAAAAAAAAAAAAAAAAAGGAGAAAAGGGAACAGCCCGGACCGTGCTGCTGGAGCAGAACAAATCGATCAGCTTCTCAGTTGCTGCTGTTCCCCACGCAGCGCCGACGCTGAGCACGTGCGCGCTGCGACACTGCTGCCGGAGCCTCACGCTGCTCTGGAGCCTGCCAAAAACCGCTCCCGAGGCGGACGGTGGCTGTGACGGAGAATCGGGCACTCTCCAGGGACAACACCTCCAGCCAAAAATAGCTTAAAGCGGCAGCAAACTGCTGCCCCCAGGCAGAGGAGGCGATGGTCTCCGTGGCTGAGCAGCCCTGTCAGACCCAGGCCGCTCCTGCTAGCACCTGTGATTTATAGGCAGCGTGAAGAGGCTGAAACAGGCAGGAGGAGAACACCTTTACCTTTGCGGTGCTACCTAACAACAAGTCCTTCAGCCCTCACGGACTCGTGACTGACACGGACGGCACAACCTGACAGTCCCGGGAGAGAAAGCTGCCGACCTCGCTAACAGAAACATAAGGCGTTTCTGTCGAATGAGTAAAGGGTCAACCATCCTCAGTGATTCCTGCCCCCAGCTCTTCGCGTCCCCTCATACTGCTCTGCAACTGTTCGCTAAAGCGCTCCAGGGACCCAGCTGCTGATTTCTGCACTTGCCAGGCTACTTCAGGGACTTGATGCCCCTCCCTCTACTTACTGCTCTCCTGTTTGTTTTTTTAAACTTCGATCCCCAGCTTGCTTTTATACGTACATCCGCCCCAGGCAGGCAACGCGCCGCAGCCCACCACAACAAAATTACACGTGAACACCAGGTTTGCGGATAAAAAACGCTGGGGCCTACCCTCCCAGCTCCACCGAAACGCCACGGGTCGCACCTGCAGCCTTCGAGGGCGGCGGCGGCGGCAGCACCCTCCAGGCACCCTCCAGGCTCCCGGCCCCGGCCCCGGCCGCGCCGCTCCTCACCTCACCCGCCTCCGCCTCTCCCGCCACACGGCGCGGCCCCGCCCCGGCCACAGTGCGCGTGCGCAGGCGCGGGCGTCCCCCACCACAGTGCGCAGGCGCGGCCCCGCCCGGGAGAAGGTTCTGGAAGGCGGCGGGGCGGCGAGGCCTGGGCGAGGCGGCGCCCCTCAGGTAGGGGCGGGGCCATCTTGAAATCGGTTTTGGGGGCAGCCCCTTTGCATTTTAAATAGAAGGCGTGCTTTCGTTTTACGGCAAACCGGTCCTGCCCAAGCGCGAGGTGGGGTGAGACGTAAACGGCCGTGACTAGTAGCGCTGGCCTGACTTGCCAGGGGCCTGAGGTGCGTTACAGCAGCACAACCGCGACTGACAATCGAGTTCTGAAATTGGGCTACATCCCTCCGAGTTGATCTGGCCTGCTTCTAATCGTTCAGATGGTTGCCAGAAAGTAGAGAGTACCGGTTCCGGTGCTGTTCCTTCCTGTTGAAAAAGTAGTCTGTTGTAATGCTTTTAAAGCAAGCCCGAGGAGGCCCCACCAAGCGCAGCTCGGAAGGGTCAGCGCAAGGCTGAGCACTTGCTGGCGCACCTGCACGGGGAAGAGAATCGCCGCTTGTCTGCTGCGGGCTCCGGGCTTTTGGCAGGTTGCAAGGGGCTTTATGCTGGTAGCACCGCCCAGATGTCATCTGTGCAGCGCAGGCTGAGGCTGGTGCGTGCCCAGCTCCCCTGCCAGCAGGTGAAGCGGGGAGTCTATTCTTAGCTCCTGTATCAACTCGTTTCATGGACTGTCTCGAATCGTTCCGAAAGCCTTGCCTGAAAACAGCCTGCTGACTGTGGCACAAGTGAAACATAGGTAGCCTCTCAAAACACGCAGGTGTCTATCTACTTGGACAATTACGCTGAAAAGCCTCTGCCCTTCTGTTAGTTTCTCTTTCTCTCTCCCCTTCCCCCCCCCCCAAAGGATGAGATGCATATGATTCTCTCCATTCAAGCAGACAACCGATTGGGTAAACACAAGCCAGAGAGTTAAAACTGCAGCACAGAGAGAATTAGGGCTGCCCTTGGCAGCAAATTAGACATTTAAAAACTGAGGAGAGGGACTGGTGAAGATTAAATGCACTATAGATTTGCTGAAGGAGAGGCGAGTGAAAGAAAAGGTAGATCATTGACACCCCTCAGGCAACAGGGTGAAGATTTGTTTATGTACTGGTGTGTAATCAAGTAGGAATGAATGCAAGACACGGGGCCTTAATTTTTCATTTGCAATCAAGGCCACGTACACCTTTCCTTAGTCACAGAAAAACACCGCCATTCTTCTTCCTTTTCAACAGCAGCATTACCCAAAGAAGGGAAAATTATCCAGACATAATCGGGCTGATTATGGACAGGGAACAGTAGGGGAAAGAAAGCTCTTGGGGCTGCAAACAAGACACTTAGGACAAATAGCTCTCCAGCAAGTGGGTGCTGGCAGGAACCTCAGTCAGTTTTAGGCACAGGCCACTATCAGAGTAACCCTCCTGTCACTGTGTCCCGAGTGTCTGAGAATGAGTTACATGTGCTATTTTACAGGGACCTGCTTTAGAGCAGTGCATAGGAGGAACTCCAAGCTTGTTCTCCTGTAGGTAGCTGTAATGGTGACGAGGGTTTCACAGCAACGACTGCTGCTTGCTCACAGTGCATGGCACGCCAGGCATGGAGTAAGCTGCCTCTCCCCTGCATCTGGCGTGGAGCTGTCTAGCCTTAAGGGTACAAGGTCAACTGCCACGCTCTTACGTGGAGAGAATGGGAGCTCTGTTTTGACAAGCACGACTTGGTTTACCCACTGCTTTTTGCACTGAGCTGTGAGTATGGAAATGGATCAAGTTTTCTACTGGGGCAGAGAAATGAGACACGACTGACTGTTGGTCATGTAGGTAGGTCTGGCTGGTATGAACTATCATGATCTGTCAGTGTGCAAATGGATTTGTCGCAGGGATACAGCAGATAAGCGATCACCAAACATGAACTGTTAACGACTAACAGGCAGGAGAAGCAGGATATGCGAACGTAGAGTAGTGAGAGCTGAAGTGTTGGGCCTCTAAACAAAAATGACTCTACCGCAAAAACATGAGCTTGCCTCAGCTCCCTAAAATGCTGTATTCTGGTTGAAGAGTTCTCCTATTTAAAAAGGCTGTTTTCTAATGCCGAGAAGAACCCTGAATCGATTCAAGTCTCGCACATGAATTGTGGCTCCGCTAGGCTTGCTGAAGGGACGGTAGTAAGTGTTGGTGCAAGGCCACGGTCTGGAACATGTTGATCAGCCTGCAAAAAGTGAAAGCCTGGAGCATGGCGTTAATAAGATACATGTCTGAAGAAACAGTCAAAAAGTTGGAGGCAAGCTTTCTTTATAAACGCAGAGCAGCCTGTCAATTCCTGAAACCTCCGCTGCGATAAGTGGCTGAATAGTTCCTGTTTCCCATGAATGAGATGAAATACCTGGACCTAGTCTCCCTCTCTGGTGTGTGTGAGAGTTGCAGAAGGATCAAATCCAGTTGGCATGAAAAACGGGAGAAGATGGGGAAGCAGTTGTGCTATGCTGTTCCGCCACACACATTGCTGGCTTCCGGCATCACACACAGGAGAGCTCATTCAGGGATGAAAAGGGTAAGAACATCAGTGATCAAATTTCCTGCCCCTGCTTGAGCAAGCATAGATGGTCGTCAAGGCAGGTAAGGCAACCGAGAATCAGGATTTCAGGGGCTTCAGTGGGCTTAGAGAAGAAAGGCCCAAGGAGACCAGATAAAGACTACCCAGATCTCTTGGAGGGATGCCAGCGACTCTTTCCACCTTTCAGATTTGTTAGGGAATGGTGTAGGGACTGGGTATGGTCTTCTGCAACTAGATTGCCACTCCTGGTGATCACTGACTTTCATAAGCTGTTTTGTTGGGTGGAGGGGGGAACGTCTTGTCTGGCCAAAGGCAAGAGATGTCTCCAGGTGAACCATCCACTTCCAGTGGTTGGCTGCTCAGCCTGCCAGGACATCTTTCCCCAGTAAAGCAGCCGCAGTGAATGGTGCTACTTGGCAGCACCTGTGTTCCTGGGAACAAGCAAAAGGATCGGGCAAGTCCTGGGAAAAGGAAACAGAAAGCTGATCGTGGGAATACAAATACAAAGCAGTGAAGAGGAGATGGAGGTGGAAATATAGAGAGGCTGTACAGGAAAAGAGAAAGGAAAACATGCAGAGGCTCACAGGCTTGAGGTTACCTTCTCTACCTTATTGATATTCTTGTGCAGCTGCCGTTTTGAGTAGCTGTTGCCAAGCCTGTCGTCTCCGTGCAGGCGAGAGTAAAGTTGCAGCACTCACAGGCAGTGAGGTGCCAGCCCCAAGGGAGGCTGGAGAGCAGAGTACAGAGAAAGAGGAGGATATGTGATCAAATATTCCTTTTACTCCTGGCAGCCTTCATATCTCCTGGTTGCTTGTTTTATGTGTGCCTGATCTGATTGCTCTCAGGCAGGTGAGATGACTCTAGTGCCGCTCACCCTGCTTGCTGTAGCAAGGAGGCGGTGGCAAGGGCTCCCAGAGGAAAGAAGGTGCCAAGGTGCTCTGGAGGAAAGGGGAGATCAGGGGATGGGTTGCTTAACCTAAGGTATTCAAGCAGTAGGCTGTATACGCCAAATACCAACTGTTAATAACCAACCATCAGCATCCAAGCCAAATAGGTAGCATTGCAGAGAGCCAAAGGCAGCAAGGGAATCATACTTTTCATCTAAGGAGAGTGATTTGTTGAGAAAGGGGAAGGAACCCAACTTATCCCAAAGGGTGTTGAGAGCAAGAACGTGGGGACTTGGAGGAAATGTGAAGGGCTACACTAGTACTGGTGGAACTTGAAGCAAGTCCTTGTTTGAGCCATTCAGGAGGAAACAGGATTTCCAGAAAGCAATCGAGGCGGTTACAATGGAGCATTTCAAATGTCTAGCAGATCTTTTAAAAAGATACAGAAATAGTCCCTCTTTTTATCTAGCGCTTGGTATCTCAGGATCTTTTTAACCATCAGGCACTCTTTCCCCTTTTGTATTCTGAGAAAGAGAAAATGTTCCATATTTCACAGGCAGAGAAATGGAAACAGAGAAATGAAAAGCTCCAGTCCAGCAAAGAATTTAAGTGCATAAAGCGTTTCTGTGCCTACTTGAAGCTATTTAGAGCGGCGTATGTGTTTACCTGCTTTCTGGGAGCGGGGCCCAGGACAGCCTCAGACAGCTCTGCAAATTAACTGAGAATGAAAGGGGGTAAGTAAAGGCAGACGTGGGTCTCCCTCCATAATAACGTCATGGGACAGGAATGATACCCCAGGGAGCTGTTCACCACCCTCACCTTTCTGAAGGTGCACCACTCCCTTTTTATCTGGAGGTCAAAGTTCCCCAGACTAAGCCCAGGCTGTCAAGTACTGATGGTTACTTGCCTTCCCTTGAATGTCTTCCGCTACTGGTTGAAGAACTGCTGAATTGTATCTATCTGTATCCATTCTCTGTGTATTACTCCTGTCTATATTCTATCCTGCTATTCTAGCCATACTACTTACAGTACCCCTGCTACTATTGTGCGAAACAAGATTAGAAACTGGAGCGAGACATCATGGGTTGTGAAGTCGATGCGCAGACATACGCAGGTTAAAACTGATACTAATTTAGCTACGCTTTAGCTGACAGGAGAAACAGGTGAAGTGCTTTGTAGTCAGCTTC
Organism: Struthio camelus; assembly: GCF_040807025.1. Classification (NCBI taxonomy): domain Eukaryota; kingdom Metazoa; phylum Chordata; class Aves; order Struthioniformes; family Struthionidae; genus Struthio; species Struthio camelus. The sequence continues at coordinate 842,694 of NC_090963.1, forward strand.
TCTATGTCTCTATGAGAGAGATACTGACAAGTTCTTAGGAACAAAGCAAGGGATTCAATCAGTCTGACCGTGCCCTGGCAAACAGCGTGGCAAGGCAATTAAATGAGAGTGAAACGGTGTAAAGGAGAGGGAGAAAAGGTAAGGAGGGGTGAATAAGGAGCAGACATTACACAGGACGGGAGAAAATTCTAAGCAGATTGAATACAAGGTCCATCTGTTCACCATCCCACTCATTCTCTACAGGCAGCAGCGATAGGAATAGAGGAGGCAATGTTCCTCGTCTCACAGCTTCTCTGAGGAGTTTGTCACTAGAAGAATATACAAAGGTAGGGATTGCTCTGCTCTCGTCCTCTTTCTTGTATTTTTTGCACATTATCAGCAGTAAAGCTGGTGTCCCACTGATATACATAAGCATGCCTCCATTGATGCCAGGGCAGCTGTACTGATTTTACACTCATAAAGCATCTGGCTGTCCAAATTTGAAGCAGTTGCCTCCTTCCCCCCCCCCCCCCCCATCTGCAAGCATGATAGATCGGGATTGCTCCGGTCCTCCCCTTTCCAGTGTTGCGGATGTTTGGAATACGTTGCTTGGGAAGTTCAAATAAGGCGTCTGCTAAGTCTGCCATACCATGGGCACTGATGCCAGTCAGGTGAGAGTTAAACACCGAACTGAACAAATCTCCAGACACCACTGCAATTCAAGCAGTTTGTCAATAGGCTGGAATTAGTCTATCGGTGCTCAACAGTTGAAAACTGAATGGAATTTCTCCAGAGTCTGGGGAAACTATATTACTGTTTGGAGGGACCACTGCCATAATTGATTTAGCACCAGTCATGCTTACCCCTGCCCCTCCAAAACCGGAGACAGCTGATCGATAGGAATCCTGTCGTATGGCTCAGCAGCAGCTAGCCGTAACAGGGAGTAGCTTAGAGGGAGGCTAGGCTTGTTATCTGTACCCCTCTGTGTAGCTGGCAGAGCTTTAATTTCTGCGTGCTTATTTATTTATTTAATCGTGCCTGAAGTTCGCCAAGAAACTTCTCCAGTTTGCAAGACAGTGGCAGGGCATGCAGAGCTTTGCCCATGTGCATCTTTCCTCTTAGGGGAGGCTCTCAAACCTTGCAGATACTGATCTGAAGGACTTAAGGTTAGTCCTGCTGATCAGGATCACTTTTCCTGTACTTTTCTTACAAAGGATGATATTGGTTAAAAACCTACCACCCTAACTCTGTTAACTATGTATCAACATTTTTCTGAAAAAACCTTTGACATACCATAGGAAATGTCTCCAGTACTGCCATTTGAAATAGGACAAGGCTAGTTTAAAACTCCCCTTGGCTACTAGACAAAAGTTATTTTCTCTGTTATACTAATTCAGATGTTAAAGTATTAGCCTAAGCTTTGCCTTCTAAGTTGGAAACATTCTTTTTTTTTTTCCCTTCACGGAAATTATGCATCCAGATAAAGCAGCGTTCCTTTAAGGAAGAGCAAAAGAGTATAATATTTGCAAGGTAGATAATCTTTTGCAAATAGTTGGTAACTTAGAACTACCGCAATTACGCTCTTACTCAGTACTAGTGCTTACTGCCCCACTGCTGCAGAAAAGCACCAATTTTTGCCTATGTCAACTTCCTGTTGAGGGTCAGCATGCAATCAGGCAGTGTTAAAAAAAAACTTACAGTTCGGGTCTCTAGAGAACGATAGTGCTGCTTCATCACTGCGTCATGCAGTTGGTCAGGCTTTGAGCTTCTTCAGTAAAGTTATCTGAAATGTTAGGGACATAATCAGAAGAAAAGGACTCTCCTGAAAACCAACTGCACACCAATACGTACCACCCAGACACCTTTTTCAGAGGGATAAAAAGCTGAAGAAGTCTTAGTGAAATATATGAGAACCAACAGGTCATATTAAGATTCTGTGTAGTCGTCGCATTGAAGTTGAAACCCCTCTCAGGAGTGTGACAGTTGTTTCATTTCACATACATATTCCAATTGCTTCCATTTCAGCGGCAGCAATGCTGCTTCAGTTCCATAATGTCTTCATAAAGAGATCTCAGAGGACCCTTCAGACACCACATCTCACCATTGCTGCAAAGGTACATTTATAAGAGGAGGTGACTGAGCAAGAAGGAGCAGGTGCCTTGTGTCTGTCATGCAGTCAGGAGGCAATCCAAGATATGCAACAGGGCTAACTAAAACCATACTAGCATTGCTTTTATGCTGCTACTTCCTGGCCCTGGGCTTTTTTGCAGTCGCCTCTGGGGCCCACCCCAAGCCTTCAAGCTCTGAGGCACAAACTATTCCTTCTTCTGTGTCCAAACAGTTTCAAGCACAAGAGAATCCCTACCCAGTGCTTCCCCTATATCACAGCACTCATTCAGTATCAGTCTCGTGAACTTTGCCTTGTCACCCATATCATTGCCATGGGGCTGCTACCTCTGATACCTTGCTCAACTCCCTGGGGCACAGGCGCTTTCCTTGTTTCTACAGTACCTAGTGTGATGGGGTCCTACGTGTGCCTGGAACCCCAAGATGAGACTTTCTTCCTTCATGAACCCATACATTTTTAGTGCAAAGGGCTAGTGCAGTACTGCCCTTTCCCCCAGAAACTTGCAACAGGGCAGCCTCATCTGCCAAGAACGTTGCTTCTATCCAGTATTTGCAGCCTCTCTTCTTCTAATCAAAATGCTCTTGCAATCCAATCATGGGGGAAAGAGAGCCTCTTAAAATTCTAAATGCAGTGTTGCAGTCTTAAAAGGATAGTGCAGTCAGTTCCTGAACACATAGCGTCTCTTCATTTTTGTTACTGAGTTTGCAAAGGCATTAGGAATAGAAGTTCCTCTTTTACTCTGAGAATTGCCTTTTTTTTTTTTTTTAATGTTTATTGCAAACTGAAGCTCTTTCATAGTATCTTTAGTTCTTCAGAGCTGCATGCATTGGAATATAAAGCAAGAAAAAACAGGAAGCTGTTAGGTATGGCATTAACAACAGCTAAACAAATGAGCACACCAAAATAGAAAACAGAATCTGTCACTAATGGGGAACAGCTCGGGGTATCTTCTTCCCTGATTCTGCTCAACTCTTAACAAACAATAAGAAACTGAAGTCAAAGGGTGAGGAAGAAAAAAAAAAAAAAAGAGTATGTCACAGTCAAATCAATACGGTATAGAACAGATATTATCCCATGTGGAACACCTCAAGCCACTGCCTAGAAAATTTGATTGGATCTTCAGAAAAACCTATTAGTCTGTTGTCAGGACCTTCTGATGATAACTGACTGGCCAGCTCAAATCAATGCCTTTGAGTTGTACAGTGCTACCTCTCCCCACTTTTTTTTTTTTCTTTAAAGAAGTATATTTCAATCGACCTTAAAATTCAGGTACATTTTACTTAACATAATTTATCGTTTATCACAGATTACTTTATGTAGTGTAAGAGTTCCAGGTCTTGGCTTCTAGCAACATCAATGTGGCGGCAAAGGCAGTAATTACAGAAGTCACAATTGTTTACTCAGTTAAAAGTAATTCCTCACTATACTTGGTAAAGGTTTTATGAATTGTATTACTTACCTCATAAAATAATGGTGCGATTAGTACCAAATTACTTATGCGACTTTTGAAAATGTTAAATTTTGAGGCAAGCACTACATTTTTATTTAAAGTAACGATCCTTCTCTTCAATTTAATGAAATCTAGAAGTATCCTTAGATCCTTTTAATTAAAGACTCAACAGATATGGGTTACATCCAAAGGGAAAGAAATTTCTGTAGTTGGTTACTAGGGATATTAGAGACACTAAGTCTAGTTTTTAAATGTTATTCTTCTCAGGTTGATCAACCTTTTTACATCTTGAGTCATCTTGAATGTTTGAAAAGTTAATGCAAAGCAGTTCCTCAAGAAACTGATTTTTGAATGTTACATTTACGGTTTTCTTTTTAAGTATTCATATTGCCTAATAGGGACAGAAGAGGAAAGAGCCCTTTCCAAATTGAGCATGTAAAAACAGGAAGGGGAGAGAAAGAAAAGTGATACTAAATAACTTAAAAAAAAAAACAAGAAACAAACAAACCCACAAACAGATCCTTGCACCCAACAATGCTGTTTTCCTCCTCTTTGAAACAAGACCAGGTAAGCTGGAATAATCACACGCTGAGGCTAAAAATAACAGTCTGAAGCTGGAAATGAGTTCCAAATCCTTCACTGGAATAGGTCATCAGTGGCCTATTCACTGGTGTATGGAGAATGGATGGGTTTTTGACTCAAATGCTCTTGTTCAGCTGCTGATTGCTGTCGTGCAGCACTTGGTATTTTCACACTAGAGGCCTTTTACTGGCGTCCTAGTGCTGTGGCAGGCCCCAGAAAACGCTGCCCAGCAAGCAAATGCTCATTGCCAGTCCAAATAGAGCAGAAATAGGACTGCAGAGAGGAACCACTACCAGAAGTCTGCTGGAGAAGCTTCTTAGTGGTGGTCAACAGAGGCAAAGGAGAGGTGAGAGGCATGGGACTCTGGGGCTAGAAGTGAGAAGAAAATAATCCTGAGAGATTTGGGGATAAGATCACTGATGACACATTACGGACTTTATTATTTTTGTTTTTGAAAGCAACTGAGGCAATAAGAGGCTTGTTAAAAGCTGAGATTTGCTTGGATGGTCAGCAGCAAACTGTATTTGGCTTGCAAGGTCTAAGTGGCAAAGAGTAAAGAAGGGATATTTGGTGTGCAATCCAGGAAGCATGGAAAATTACTTCAAGCTTTTAAGCCTTCGCAAATGAAATCATGAAGGTTTCTGAGCAGATTTAGTTCTCTGCATGACACTAAATGGCCAGACAAATGAATAATGCAATCATTTGCAGTGTAACTTTAAGATACTGGATGTTGACATAAGTATGCTTCAGCCATCTAAGAGACAGGGTTAAGCTCCAGTTGTCCCAGGCAGACCTTCTTATTCCCTGGGATGTAATGAGGTATAAATAAGAACCTTTTGAAGTTGCAACTAAGTAAATCTGTGATCATCTCAAGCAGCACTTTCTGTTTGGGTTTCTTTTTGCAAACAGATGGATACTGCAGCATGAAATTGCCAAGATTAAAGGGAGCAGTAGTTTTAATACACATGACTGGGGAAATAGCTGGGCCTTTTGAGGAGTTGAATCCAAAGTCTTGGCAAAGGCCCTGCTCAACATTCACAGAAGGTAAACAGCCCGAGAGCAAAGCAACTTAATTTCCTTCACAGTACAGAAGAGATGGCAAACGCAAAAATAATGAGAAAAGCTCTGATTTGGGGAATGGTATGAATGAGCCACACGTGTCCATAAATAAATCATGAACTCTCCAACATGCAGCTTATTTGGTCTCACAAAAGCTGTGGCTGGCAGCATTTTCACTGAGCAATGTTCACAACTGGTTTCTTAATAGGCTATTTCTTAATAGGCTATTAACGTTCAATCAAACTTTTATCAGTTTTACTCTCGCTACTGAGATGTGGCCATAACCAAATGGCTCTTTGTCCTTTCCCCATCTCCTACAGCAGCCTTGCTATGCTCATGCAGGCTTGGCTTTTCTAAACCATTCAGTAGATCACTTTTGAGCACACCAAATTATTGAAAAGTACTGCAGTTTAGCAGCAGCAGGACTGTGTTTAAAGACAGGCCATAGCATTAATCACAGCTCAGAGCTCTTAGGAAAGAGTGCAGACTCTGGCGAGTTGACAGCCGAAACAACACGTCAAGTCAGGAACTAAGAAAAAACTCTCCTCGTTCCAATATACAGACATTTAAGGCATTTGATGACAAAACAAGCGCAGAATAAATCAGGCCATGCTATTCATGAAACATCCACCTATTGTAATATTATGTGCATCACCTAGAGAAGAGCTGCAGGCCAGCTACAGTTACCAAAGTACTGAGAAACTCTCTAGGTTCTTTGCAATGACAAACAGTAGATGCTAGCCGTTTCTCCCTGTAGGTATTTGAATCATCTGGCTAACAATACAGCTCAAAATAGTACATGAAGGAATGCATGTGGTCCCAGACAAATAAAAGGAATCAGGGTATCTCAAACGTTAACGTGTTAGGCTGCTGCGTCATCTTTCAGCAGAGTGAGACTGTCTGGGCAGCCACAACCCGGGAACTGCACGCCTGCCATCTATGAGGGAATTTTATCTGGCACAGAATGCCATCCCTAGTTCCCTGACTGATGTTATTTTTCAGGCAAAATAAATAGGATGCCATTATTGAATACAGCTAAACAATAATCTGGCAAATTCATGAGATAATAGTGTTGTTCTGTGCTTTGTTATTCTTTACAATCTTTATAGTATTTTAATGGAGTTATTCTGCCCTATGGAGAACTCTCTAGACAGGATGGGACTAGAAGATGCTGGCGCTTAGCTCACTCCGACTTGGCAGTTGGGTATGCATTAGGTATTTCTGAGTTGATGGGCTTGTAATAAAATATATCATGAATGTCTGCCAAGGAGCTTTATGGCACAAACATGAAGGGCAGCAATATAAATGCAGCTCTGGTGGTTTGGAAATCAGCATTTCCAGGGTAGCGCCTCAGATGGCTTGTGTAGAGCTTTCAAGTCCTTCTCTTTGGAAGCAACGCTGATCTCATCTGTCAGTTTTTGTACATTTCTCTTGCACCTTCTTCTCTCGCTCCTTAAGAGTTTTTTTGCCATGAATTCAAGATTCCTGAATTTGTTTTTCATGTGTTCTACTCAAGTTGTATCACACACATATGCTACTACCTGACTTGTAATGACTGTAAAATGTTCAGAATCAAGGGCAACAAGGAACAGACAGGAAAGGAATCCAATTGCATATCTAACGCTATGACCTTGCTTTTGTACCACAAGCGTGTGATGCAGCTACAGTTTTGGCCTGAAGAGAACAAAAGCATCATGAGCCAGCATCTGACCTGTGATTTTGAGATCTCACATAAATTTAAATAATTAAACAGCTGTGTTAATGATCAAAAAAAAAACATACGTTCACATGCGTTTCTTACATAACACAAAGACCACCTCTGCCTTGTTCTACTTTGCCCTGAAGTTTTTTTTTCCCCCACAGCGTCAACAGTTTCTCTGATGAAAACTTTGTTTCCCAAAGGCCAGCGTTCAAGGACCAACTGCTGCTCCAGAGCTCTGAACACTAGCCTTCTAGCATCAGCCGCAACAGGCTTTGGCACATGAGCCCAAGTAAATGAAGCCTCCCAGTTGAGTATAGTTCAGTTTATGTATGGACATTACAATGGTGTACCTCTCAGTAGTATCTGTTCACCAAAAAGAATTGTTTTTCTCTTCATTCTTTGTCCAAAATACAAAAGATCGATGCTTCTTATTTCAGTACTACAGCTGCCTCTTAGCCGCATCTCCTGAAATCAGCTAAAGGGAAATGTTTGGGGAGAAATGAACACTGGACTCATCAGATGCTATACTGAGACTGTTAAGAGCTGAAAAGAATTTTTGATGGCAGTACTGTAATTCAGGCTTGGTGTTTCAAGGCAAACAGGCTTTGCATCTTAAAATTCTGAAATCCTGAGCATTTTAAAGGGAGGAGTAAGAAAATTTGGAAATAATCAGAACTGAATTTGGGTTAGGTATAGGATGAAAGAAAGCCACATACTTCAGCATTCACCTGCCTTTCTAGGATTTAAATATTTGTCTACTATAAAAGCCTTTTGCAGTGGGCTCCCCCAACATCAGCTCCGGAAGATTGAAATATCAATTACAGATCAATTTTCTCCTTAAGTAAACACTAATGCAGGATAAACAGTATTAGAAGATGCAATCGTAACATTGCTGACTCCAGGCTGGACTTCCTGCTGCTCACAGCAAGTTTAAGCCTAGAGATTAATTAACCTGAGAAGATATCACTTAAGGAAGATTTAAGGCTCTCGTGTTGGGAATGTGAGTGAATGAGAAGTCACGCATGCTAACAGGAAGGCAACAGAGCCCTAGAAAGGCATAACACGCTTTGATTCTCCCATGGTTATCTTTGGTTTTCCTCAGCACCGACTGCGTGCGGCTTTACAGATTAGGTTTGTGAGACTGGGTGAATTTTCCTTTTATGGCTAAATGGTTGTAAAGCCACAGGCTGCCAACGCAATTCCCAGTCATGACTGAAATAACTGTGCAACTGAGTGCTGGTACACCTGTGACGTCACCTCCGTGCAGGCACTTACTGCTAAGAAATCCCCAGTGTTTCAGGTGTTATTTGTGTCACTCATTACAGACTGTTCTCTTGCTTTTACTCCTCAGTACTTTTATTTATCTTGCTATTCTAAAGGAATACCTGCAATTTTTAAAATAGTGCACTGAGGCTTTGGAAGCATTAAGGGAGGCCTGGTGAGCTGAAGCAAGGCCAGAAATCCATTTCATACTCTACATGCAGCTTGTATCATTCCATGTGGATCACGCAGCAGGAGGCATAGCACACTTTTTCAACCTCAGATGACATTTAAAGTTGCAGGTTCCCCATCCCCTAGCACTGCACAGCAGATAAGATGAATTATGGCTACTTTGACAGCCTGGGAAACCTGCAGTGGACTTCCTTGTGGAAGACACCCCTCTCTGTGCCCTGCTTCCTCCTTGGCATTGGATATAAAAGCAGCAGCGCTTCCCAGGTGTTGTTTGTGAGGATTATTGTAAGGAAAGAAACCTCTTATAACAGAGGTTTGGTTTCAATTCCTGTAATTCTCATAGAAAGGAAATAGGCTTTGAGGTGGAGGTGGCAAAAGGCTGATACTGAACCACAAGGTGAGAGGTGTATGACAAGGGAATGATGTCATTTGTAGACCTGCATAACTAGAACTACTTAATGTTGATGATAAAATCTCACCTTAAGGTTGATGATAAAAAGCATCTTTCAAACTGTTCAAGGGCATCACAATCATTCAACTGGTAATAAAAGGCAATTGCAAGAACCACTAAAAGGGTGAGACTTAGAAAAGAGCATATCCAGGCGAACTATAGGGAAAATATAGGCAGGGTTAGAATTTGGCCAGCACCACAGGTTAATCTGGCTCAGAAGACTTAGTTGGAGAGAGATTTACATAACAGTGCTCACATTTCCCGGTTTGTTCTGTTTCCCATTTTCCATACTATGGATATTTTTGCAACTAAAATTGACAAACTTGCACAGATCAAGGTATCTTTCAGGAAAATGGTCTAAGAAACACTCCTGATTTTCAAAGGGGTGTCCCATCTTTGTTTCTGAGACCCCTACGTATCTCAGTGACCTTTTATCACAAAGACGGCTACCTTTAACTTTTTATAATACAATAGCAAAGTAACCTTTGCTGAGTTTCAGTTTCTTCTTTTTGCTAGAGCTCCTTTCTCTTATATCGTGATCTTAGTTGCAATTTCACTGACATTCTTTACACTTACAGGTCTCAAAGTCTTGTCTTCCAGCTCTGAATCTCAGTTTTTGTGGAAATTCTTAAGTTCAGCATGGTCTTAAACTTAACTTTAAGCTCCCAAGGTTGTCATTTCTCAATTATCTATGCTACATCCCAATCCTTACCTTCTGTGAACTTTTTTTTGTCTTAGGAACTATGCTGTACTTTTCTCCAGGGCAAAGGATTGTGCTTTGTGTTTGGGAAGCATATATTACTTAGCAAACACTATCATAAATAAATAATAAATGTGAATATTTTGGAGCCGTGTGGCTACCTTTACTTAGGGGAAAAAAGTGCCATGGGACTTGACTTCTGTTTTTGAATATCTAAATGTCATCTGAAAGACAGCAATCCTGTATAAATCCTGGAAATCTGAACTCAGATGCGAGCTGCGTAACTAAATTGCCAGCACCATTTCCTCCAACACTCGGAGCTTGGTTTAAAGGCAGGCTCCACTTGTTACTCTGAACTTTTCAGATCTGCAAAGATCAATCTCAGAAATAATTTGACTGTGAAATCATATGATTTTTCCTAGGCTTTTCTTAATTCCTGAAATCCAGGGTTCCATGACTGATTGAGAATAAAAGTTTAATTTCACTGACAACTAGACATCTCTATGCAACATAGCCTCTTGTACGTGTAGTATGTTCTATCCCAGCAGACTTTGTCTGTCGAGAACGATCACACCACTCATACCAATGAAATGTAATCAGCACCCAAGCAGAAGACAGCAGTTCAGCACGAGGCACAACATTGTATGACAACTTTGGACAGAAAATGAAGAACATGGCTATTCACAGTAGAACACCAACAGGAATCTGAAACACTGAACACAGGTACATAAATTACTCTGCCAAATATTTCACATCTAGGGATTAATGCTCCTCAGTCTATGAGCTGTAAAAAAACCAAACAGACCTTTCAGCAAAGCCTTTCGTGCACGCATCAGTCCAATATTAGGACAGTGTTGAGAAAATAACTACATTAAATTGAAACTCAAGGTAAAAAACTGTGCTTATGCAAGACATTGAGTCGTCCTTAAAACAGTTCACATTTTTAATGTCAACTACCATGTTAATGAAGCAACTAGAAACAGTCAGCCCTAGCTGTTCTGGTGCCTGGAATCTTTCTCCTTCCGTGGCCCTTCTTTAGAAAATACCAAACTGCCAAAATGGTATAGGTACAAGTGTTCAATGTGTTCTGCTATTCCTTATATGCTCAAAAAAACCCCACTTCTGCCGTTACACAGGCCAATTTTGCTTTTACAGCATTTGCTAAGTTTCTGAAGAAATACTGCTTGAAAAAGGGAAAGTCACTGGGTAGAAGTCTAAAGCACACCTCTCTTGCAAGCAATTGAAAACCAAAAACCAGCGTATGTTCCCTTTTGAAAGGGGAACCGTAGCAACACTACTGTGGATTTAATAGCCTGGAAGAATGCATCAGCGCTTTCTCAAAGGAGCAAAAAGAGCAAGGTTCCTTTGTCAGACTTGTGGAGGATACTGAAAGATAGCATCGGCAAAGGCTTACAAGTCACCTCAGGGCTCTATCCATCACACCGGGAAAACTCATCAGCCAAAACAAGAATGAAGATGGACAATTCCCTTGTCCCCACAAAACATTTTATTCCTGTGCCAAATAAGGGGAACAACTGGCTGGAGGCTTTCAGAGGGCTTAAAAAAAGGCTTCTTGTGAGCACATACTCAGAAATAATTTAGAATATGAAGCGTTTTATAAATCTTTTCCCTGTTTTGGGAGCAAGGAGCTTTCTTCCGCACATTGTGAAAGTTAAGAGCAATTTTCCTGAATCTTCAGCTTTTTGGTTTTGACATGTTGTCATCGACTGCTTTGATTGTAACAGTAGTTCCTTCAGGCTAATCTGGAATGAAAGGGTTACCTAATTAACCAGCAACGCTTAGGTCAGCTTTGTAGGGAACAGGTTTTAAAAAATAAAACATGAAGCATACAGATGGCCTGTCCCTGCCCCTATCAAGTAACAATTGGGAAAAAGGAGATAGATCAGGCTGTTGTTAGTGAACATCGAATTGAGAAAGATTTCATCATCGTAAAGAGTAAAATGAAGTATCCAAAATAGTAAAAATCCAAACTAATAAGAGACAGGTGACTTTACCAATGTACATCTTTTCATTATAATGTTCTGTTTTCCTTGGAACATCATCTTCCTTGCCTGACTGTGAAAGGAGCAAGGCTTTCCTGCCAACGGCTCTTTTGGATAAAGAACAGCACAACATTGGACTAGAGCATCCACCAGCTCAAATTAGTTGTCAGAGCAGGGGAAAAGATGATGAACAGACACACAAGGAAAGTAGACTGAACCTGGGAGTTTATCTGTTTGTCGAAGTTAACTTTTCTTGTAATTTCACCAATCAGTAAGCCTAGAATGAACTTCACTATGATTATGGTCTCCGTAGCAGGAGATAAGGAGTGCAAATGAGATTTAAAAATAGTTTTGTAACATTAATTTTTTTTTTATTAAGAAGACAGATACTTTATAGTACTTCTTTTTCTTTGTAAAAATGGTATACATGAACCAATACAAAATGTGAATGGGAACATATGAATATGTATTTTCTTACATTGTAACATCGTCCATGGACACCTTAAAACAGAACTGGCCTAAGGGGGAAAAAAAAAAAAAAAAAAAGGCTGGGTGAACAAAGAACAAGATTGTTTAACATCAGTTACGCATCCTTCATTTGTAATATTCCTTTAAACAAGTTTGTTCTTTCTTCACACTTAAAAATCCTAATGATCTAGAGCTGTACAAAGTAATACTCAACAATACATTTCAAACAGTGCACTGTATACTGAAGAAAAAATACATAAACCAATATACAACTAAAACCCATAATTTCCTGTTTTTTTATTCTGTTTTTTTCCAATGTGCGGGGCCGAAATTTTGCAATCTACCTGAGACGGAAAACACCAATCAAAACACATGAACCTGAGACATGTCAACATTTTAAGTCAAAGTTACATCGGTAACACTGCACTACTGTACACTTTCAAAACAGAAAGATGGGCTGTTCAAAAACAGTATGCCAATTCTGTGATCAATGAGTAAAAAAGCCCCCCCCCCTCCACCCCCCAAAACTCATTTTAACATGCTGAATGCTTTTCACCATGATGTGATTCGGCAATGGTGCTGAAGGTCAGAAAAGAGCTGCACTTGACAAAGTTTGCTCAGAAAAAAGTTCTTTGCAATTTTCCTCTTGTGTAAAGGGGAAGGGCGGAACACTGCTCAGGAACGGATTTGTTTTCTGTTTTCATGCCATCCCATTCCCAAAAGACTCCTGCATTGTAATGGTTCTGCCAAAACCAGTAATTAAACCACACAAAAATGCTCCCCTAAAACCCTAAAAAAAAAAAAAAAATGCTGACACAGATTACTATGTTTCCCTTAAATAAGTCAGCAAACATTTTCCACATAGCCACAGTTAAAAAAAAAAAAAAAAGTATCTCTCAAAATCCAAGACTACTCAACAAAAAAACAAATTCAGAATATAATTTTAATACCATCTTCTCACTGTGATCTGCTATCTAGCACTTAGAATTCCAGTATACCTACATTCCTTTCACCTATGGCTTTATAAGTCAGTTAGCATTGTAATTTTAATGCAAATTCCCACATTTAATTTCTCAGATAAAAAAGGCAGTTTTATTTGTCCAGTTTCTTGCAAGGTTTTGGATCTAAAACATGCTCAAGGTAACTTATTTTTAGTCACTGTGTACTATGGCTGCCATCATGCAAGGATCAGTAATTTGTTGGCAGATGGCTCTTAAGGCTGAGGAAAGAGGCCAAGGCTAGAGCAGGAAAAGTAGAGATTAAAAAAAGCAACACTCAACATTTGAGTTTTGATTAAGTAACTGAAAAAGCCTACATGCTGTTTTTTCCACCTCTGCTCTGACCTTTGCAGAACTGAGATACAGGGCAGGCCAGCATGAAAACAATATTAGACCTACTTCACCCCCCTGCCGTTGTCAAATTCAAATCTGAAGGAATGAAAGTCTCACAACGCCTCTTATTGGTTCTCTCAGCACGACAGATATCTAACGTACAGTACTTGCAGGCCACATCCTACTGCCTTCCCCAGCAAAGCACAAAAGAAGCAAAAAAATATAAAAGCTGCTCATTTGCAGCTTTTTGCACCCCACGAGGACTTTCCTTTCTCTAGCAAATTAGGGAGAAGTAAGGCCAATTGGGAAAGCAGGACAGAACTGTTGGCAACAAAAATAATCAGAGCAGAACTACCTTCCCGCCCCCCCTTTGTCCCCCTTCCTGTGGCAAGTCAAATTTGTCCACCTGCATAAAAGGAAGAGCCCTCATCTGTCAGGTTTGCTTAGGTTACAGTAAGGAGGATTCCTGCATGCCCCAAACCTGTCCAGACAGCACGAGTTGCCCTAGATCGAGAGCAGTCTACAGACACAGAATTAAAGACAGATTCAATCACATAGTGACACGCCTCACTTGCAGACAACCCTGTGAAGTAATGTTTCTCTGCAGCTAAACAGTGCGTTTTCTGAGTTGCAGCCTATTTTCTAGTCTCCACCATCTAAAGCATTTGAAACATGGGCAGCCACAAACAGGTTCTCGTTGTTTGTTTATCCAAGCCTTTACGACAACAGAGAAGATGGAATATGGATACGCTGAATTGCAAACTATGAAATCTAAAATGTGCTGGTTCTCCTCTGACGAAATTGAGTTTTGAACAGAAAACAGTGAAGATCAACAAAAATCTTAAAGAAACCAACTTATTCCAAGGGGTCCCAGCAGGCAATTCCAGAAACAGAATACAAAAGGGGAAACAAAAAAAAAAACAAAGATAAAAACAAAAAGGAAAATGCATACAAGCCCCTCTTCTTCCCCATCTCCCCCCCCCCCGCAAAACCTCAAACAAACAAAAATAAAACAAGGCACAGAATTTTCTGCAAATGACTTCACTAAACTAAATCCAAGCTGGACTTGGCCAAAAAAAATGAAACCCGAACAAATTGAGGTGTCGAACAGCAGAGCGTACTTTACGAAGAATGTTTTTTACACAGCAAATCCCGGACCCTCCCAGTCTCACAACTCTCCACCCTTTTGTTTTTCTCTAAAAAAAGACACAAGCTGGTTGTAACTTCCAATATCACTGTCTCTTTATCGTTTAAATTGGGCCAGTAACTGTCCACGGTTGGACACCTCATTGAAACCAAGGCTGCTCTAGATGAAGTACTCTTTCTTTTCTTCAGAGTTGTTTTGTCCTCCTTCTGCATTGATGATAGCTGTGTCTGCGTCAGCTGCATCATCTGCTCCTTTGGCTTCATGAGTGAAGTACGTACCTGAAAATGAAGTGGTAAGGGTCTGTGACTCATTGAAGGTCTGGGTAAATTGCTAGAGAGTTAGCAGCAAAGTCACAAGCAGAAAGGGAAATAAACACTACTAGGAAAGAAGTGCTGAATCCAAGGCCATTGCAGCTGTTACTTAGGACTAAACAGCTGTGACACTAATCAATCGCTAAGACATCAGGGCAGAGATTTTCCAGTCTTGCCTGGGGCATTCAGATGCACAACTCCTGTTCGTTTCAATAAAAACTGGGCATTCAGCCTTCTTAAGCTATGAAAATTCCAGCCTAGAGCCTGAAAAATAGGGCCGAGGAAACCAAGCAAGCAAGGCTGATCCCATTAGATCTGGGAACGCCATTTCCAAGGCTGCTTGTGTTGACAACCTCCCATCAGCGATGTGTTTTGCACCAGCAGATGCAGCCCCAAGCAGCAGCAGCATTGGCCATTGTGTGCAGCACAGGCAAACACTGTCTAGAGCATCCTCTAGGCAAGGTCATCGCTGGCAAGTCTCACAGGACGCAGGGCCTCAATGGTTATCCGTGGATTGGGCTTCCGTGCCCTTACTCTGAAATACTATGATGTAGCCTTTATAGTGTGTTAGTGCACAAAAGAAAATAGGCCACAGAGCTATTTTCCCTCCCAAAACAAGAAAGCAAATACCAGTAAATTGTTTTGGGCACTTTACTTAAAGGGGACGAACCTTTCCTCTACACTTTCCCCCCTAACATGCTTTAGTTTATTTCCCTTTCTCCTCGGCATTACTCTCTGTGCCATAACCAGCCTCCCATTTTTCTGTCAGATTTTCCAAACGTGCCAACTAAAGGCAGAGTAACATTAAATTTTTTTGTACAAGCAGTCACACACATACATATGCCCAGGCTGGAACAGTCTTATTATTGTGTGTGGGTTTTAACTTGTTCTGTAAGTTGAACAAGTTCCTGAAATGGGCCGTTGTGCAACGTAAACCACTAACCAAAACAACATTATGAGACTTCTGTATCAGCTCAGAACAAGTAGGTTTTGTAGCGGTGCAAAGTGCTGCAAATGCTGCAGAAATGCTGCAGGCAAGCTTCAGAAATTAGTTGAGTTTGTGTACCCCTGCACACCATTATACCCCGCAGTTGTCTGTAATACCTTGGACTATAGCAAAAGATACTACGGGTGGTGGAGTTCCCTGTGAAAAAGTCGGCGCATCTCACAACGTGAAATGTGCAGAAACCAGCTGAAGGACTGATGCTCAATATCATTTCAGAAATAGAATATACCTCATTTGTCAGGTATTCTATTGTACCCTGATGCTAGGACGGACTAGAAGGGATAGCGCCTCGCAACTGGTACGAACATCTAGAAGCGTACTGGAGCTATCGCTAGTAAAGTCTGGATCTTGGACAAACCACTGTTCTTCATCTTTAAGTCCTAATGCCCAAGCCCCAGGTACACAGAAAATTCATCACCTACTATAGTTCTCCCTTTTTTTTTTTTTTTTTTTCCCCCCTCCCCTCCCTTCATTTGAAAGGCCTTTCGGAAGACTTTCCAGAGCATCTAAAAGGTCTCTCATGTTAGATAGCACAACATCACAAGCAAGGCGAAACATGCCACGTTCTTTGATTTTCTAGTTTCAGTCTTTGTCTTACCTTTATGTCTTGCAAAATATCGCCCTAAAATGATGAGCAGGCAAAGCATTGCAAATACGACCACGGCCACAACACCACCAACCACTGCATGGTCCACGGTCCTTATTGACCCTTCCTCACCTGCACGAGAATCTGTTGAGATTAGAAGAGGAATAAGAATTTGGAACTTACTAGGATGTCATTTGAAGGTTTTGGCTGCAGCTGCCCTCAGGATTGGAGAAGCCACCCTTTTGCTTTCAAAAGGAAAAGGGATAAAGCACTGAGCTATCTAGACAGATGAGTTCAAGCAAAGGAGCAGGCACGCCTGTCCAATGCTGAACTATCTGGCTAATTAGCTTGCAAGGTATTTTCTGCTATAAGCAGCAGCACTACTACTATGCTTGTAGAACAAACTAGAATAGGGAAAGAAAGAGGAAAGGAGACATGGAATCTTTGGTGGATATATATTTTTGAAAATTTCCCTACATATTGCTCCCCAAATTTGAAGGGGGGGGGAACAGCAATACAACATATAAATATTAATAATTAGCTGTACAGAAATGACATTAATAAGTGCCCTGTTGCTAACATTTTACTCCAGTCCAAGGAACTGCGTGACCAAAAATTAATCAGCCGAGCTTTCTGAATGCATTTACCACCATTCTCTTCCCCCAAAGAAGCCCTGAACCCAAGATTAAGTAATTAATTTCTGTTCAATATAATTCATGATGTATGAAAGAAAAAAACCTCTTAATCCAAACTGTAAAAACCTCTTCCAAAGCAGATAGCAATAATTGCACATTGCCTCCAACTGCTTTATTTTATTTATTTAACACCTCACCACGCGATTCATTTTCTTTTATAAGCCTCTCTCCCTTAGGATGCCATCACCCAGGAGAGGAATGACTTATTTGGCTGAGGAACAACTCCAAAATGAACCCAGAATGAGCTATGGCCATGTAAAATGAATGCATAGCAGTGTAAACAATTTTAATTTAAGAACGCAGCTACATCAACCCTCACTGCAATTCTAATGGCAACCAAGATTTATAATGTTGTAAAAACCAATTATTCTCCCCTTGATTAATACATTAACATTTTCGAATAGAAGCTAAACCATTGTCTCTCTCCCTCCCCCCCCTTTTTTTTTGTTGAGTCAAACGCGACACCTCCATTAAAATGATTTACTAGCCATACCTTACAATTTAAGCACAGCAGCAACAGAAACGGTAAAAATCTTTTAACTTTACATGATTTGTGAAGTCATATGTGAAGGATTTACCATTTAAATCTTTCACTACAAGAAGCACATGGCCTATAAATCTGTCCTGCATGCAGTTGCCCAGACACCTAAGAGAAATGCATTTCACCAGGAAGACTGAGAGTGCAAATTCAAGTCAATTTTTAAGAAAGATTTATCTCCGTCTCTCTCCAAAGAACAGAGCAAATCTCTGAAGCCTCCACCTCTAATAATATTTGAAGTTTATCGATCAAGCGTACAGATCCGTGACAGCTAAAGGTAATGGTGCTCTTTTGAGCTGAAACCTGATACAATGCTTTCAAGCAGGCGCTCAGGATTTACACTTTCTATCAATATTTCCAATTCTGTTCTAAGATTAAGTACTAAGGGACGTAAGTAAATAACACATGACCAAGAGCCCTATAAAATGTCTTTTAATTAAAACAATTTAACTTAAAAAACCCCTTCATGTATTTCTTCAAGTAACCTTTTAAAAGCAGTAGCTTTGGCAAAGGCTATGGGATGGCAGGGTTTAATTAGGTCAAAGTTAGGGGCTCATTAAGTGACAAAACAAAGAACAGCCTATTAGCACCACGCTAAATGAATCCCCTTCAGCAACTTATCTAATAAACTAAACTAAGTGTGGCAAAAAAAGAGTCCCTCGTAAGCCAAAACATTTGCTTTCGCATCATCTAAATACAAGTCATTTAACTGTGGTAAGAGCATGCCAGAAAAATGTGAAAGCACGTTAAAGCCCTGTGTTCAATCCCCAGCAATAAAGTGCCTCCCAACAGCATGTACATCATGGCCAAGTTGTTCCTTAGAAATTCATGATTAGGAAAAATGAAATGCAAAACATGAAATGCAAAATTATCTCTTATATTATAATGACAGCATGCCCTCAAAGGACAAAACCTAACAGGAAAGCAACCCATGAAACATTTTACTCACTTGAAAAAGCATAAACACAGATCTCTCAATGAGGAGAATTAACTAATCTTGAACTGTCAACAGCGTCAGATCCAATGAAAATTACTGTCTTTCAAGTCAGTATTTCACAGCATTCTGAAGGAGACCAATAACTATAAGCAGTTAAGAAAATGGTGTGCATCCTAGTAACAGCACAGAAGGATTTCTAGTTGCTGAGCCAAACCACCCAAAAAAAGCCTCCTCTAGGAAGGGAATTTTTCTATAAACCCTAGTAGAAACCAACTGTATCATAAATACTTCCCAGCATTCGCTGCTTACATTCCTTGCTAGATGATGGGAAAGCTGTGCCCCATGGATGCACAGCCGTTTGACAGGGCAGCCCTTCGCCAGGGCAGACTCTGTCGTCTTTGTACAGAACAGCACCTGAGGATGCCGTGGTAGCCTTAGCTGTTCCAGGTAGCTCACACTCAAACTGAAATCTCATCATGGCTTTTGGCACAACTAATCAAGGCCTTTAAAGATTTGCTTTCCATAAAGCGACCAAATCTAGCTCATCCACTGCAGTAGCTGCTTTAGACAAATTCCACTCTGTATTCACCAGCACAACAAAAATTTCAGTTCATCTTCAAATAAACCATTCAGTGCCTGCACTGCTCAGTAACTTGGCAATATATGCTAAGTCCAAGAAGTGTCCTTTCGATCTGATGTTCGACTAACTGACCACACTGAAGTCCTTTGGCTGTGTTTACAGCAGCTACAGCTATCCCATTTTTAGACATTTAACACCAAGTTACGCTCATGAGCTTTCAAGACGGAAGCATCCCCAACTAGAAGGCTGAATATCTTGTTGGTATTTGGAACAGCTGAGGAGAATAAACACACCTTGTTATGATTCCATAACGTGCTCAGAGCAAAATCCTACATTTTTTCTTAATAGCCATCAATTCTAAAAGTTCTGGAAACACAACACCTGAACTTTTCCGTTGACGCACCTTATCCTACCAACACCAGCCTCAATACAGTTGTACCAAATCACGGTTGCAGAGAATCAGGCCTATGTTATTTGAAATGCTGTGCTGAACGCTGTCAAGTTCGACAGATCCTTTACGGTTTCTGCTCAGTTTGCAATTAATAGTACAGAGTCAGTATTTCCCTAAGAAGGGAATTTTGCGTAAAGCATGACAAACAGTTCTGGCCAGAAGAGTTTATGAAATATGATTTCTTCCACCAGAACATGCACCACCATTGTTTCTATTAAAACAGAGCTCTGCAAAGTGCAAGCTGCAAGTTTATGTCATTATGCGCATGGCTAAGTAATTCACCTGCAAGTTTATATATAAACATTGAATGTCATATGCTGAGGACAACTAGTGGTGGCTAACCATCTAATATCAACTCTGTGAGGCAATCAACAGTGTACTTTTGCCTTAAAAGATAATAGGTTCATGTTTAGCTTAGATTATCACCTGAAAAGAATGGTTCTTCATGTCTAACTGCAAACACACTAAATGTTTATTCTGCAGCAGTGCCACACGTATTTGTCAATTTTAACAGCATTACCTAACAGCAAAATATATTCATACATTTGCTTCCACTTTATTACTAGACCTCAACATTTTTTCACCGGAAGGATAGTATACTGGCCAAAGTAACATGCCAATGCACTTGCACCTTATCTGCTGAGCCTTCCACAAAACTGCCATCCCTTGGCCTGCAATGCGCTCATCTGTATTTTGCGACTTAGGATGGGAGATCTATTTTCACTTGCACAGTGGTATCATGATGCAGGCTGTTAGGAATAGTGAATGCCTGGTAACTCCTGTGATCCAAAGTTAACATTTTAAACTTTGTCTTCACAGGTGAAAGAGACAGACGCTGTCTTCACAATAAATATACCCTATTTAGAAGCATTAAAATACTTGCACCCAATCAGACGATCTTCCTCATCTCTTTTGTATGTTGCATCAATTTGTTCTGCAAAGATAAACTACCTACAATTCTTAAAAAAATTTTTTTTTCCTGAAAATTCATGACTCAGCAGTCTCAGGCTCCCCTCCCCCCCTTCCCCCCCCAACAGGAAAGTGAAAACAAGACAGTAGAAATCTTTATGAGCCCACAAGTTCTGGGACTCGCAGGAACTTCTACTCTTTACTTTTCCAGGATGGTGCTTACCATATAAAGCCACTACTGATCTAGGAGGACCCCTTACCAAAACAGAAGTCCTGCAGAGGAAATCAGTCCCTTCTGCTTTTGTTTCTAGAGTGTATTTATGAATGAGTTTTTCCAGAAGAAAAATCCTCGTCTAGTGGCAGGACTGGTTTCTGTTTAGTTATTTAACTACCTAAAGGTCATGGTCTTTGTTCTTCTCTTTTCTCACATCTTCATCTGTTTCAATTATTCCTCTTTCACATTTAGCCACATTCGCACATCACTATTCTCCACTGTCCTCTTTTAACAGAAACTCACATACGTCAAAAGGGCCTTATGTAATGCTAAAAAGCCCACTGGCCACGTCAGGTCACAGAAGCATAAAAAGCAGCGTTTGAAGATATTTTGAGAGGCTGATGCTGCACTCCCCACGGCAAGGTCAGCTATGCCGACACCATCCTTAACAGCGGTCTGTTAATCTAACTCTTAAAAGCTTCCCAGTGATAGAGTTTGCATCTTTCCTAATCAAGTTATTCTAGCTTTACACAATTCCTTTTGCTAGATACTTTGACTTTACTGTCTGCTTCATTTATTCCCGTGACGACTCTGTCACACGAGTCTTTGTAGCTAACATGAATGGAAGTTCTGACTTTCCATGCAGAAGGCAAGTTAAAGCCAATATAACCAATCTCCAACAATTCTGGACACCTCTAAAAGGAAATCAATGCGTGCCAGAAACGGTAGACCAGGCTATTTCATTTTATAAAGCATCCATTTGACAAGAAAAAAATATTCTTGTGAGGTGGGAATACAGCCAGCCTTTCCAATATGCATGATAGGCTTTGTAAATAAGGACCTGTAGCCCCAGACTCTGCCACCAAAGTTTTGCATGTAACAGCTGCTCTAACAGAACCCAAAATGTGTAAATTGCACATGAAATCCTAAAAACGTCCCAGCTGACAGTGGTGACTCCTGGGCTGCAGTGTCTTCCTGTCCTCGCTTTGACAGCTCCGTTAAAAACCCTATCACAAAGATAGGGTTTTTAGTAGTAACACTGAAGACTAACTAAGTGGAAGATTATTTGATACCGGACAACAATTGATGTCACAAGCTATTTCTTTGGTAAGCGTTGGGCCTATGGAGCAGGTAGTAGTTCCCCAACTTTGGGCCAGGAAGGAGAGACTTAACCTAAAAAACAGACATCTGCTTTAAAATTCTGTCTCCTATTCACAAAAGCTATTCCTGCTTCGTATCTATGATTAAAAAAAGAAATCACAACTTTATTACTGAAGAGGGAACAGACTAGATGGCAGGAGCTGACAAAATGCCACATTATTTGCTAATCCTAATATGTTATTCTTCTTTAAGATTTGCTTTTCTCAGCACCAATTCAATTATAGATGCTACAAATCCTTCTGACATTTAATTCCCTCATGTCAGAGAGTAGTAAATGTATACATGCAGAGCTTTCCCATTAAGATGTTAATATATACTAGAGCATGCTGGCCTTTAAATCGAATATTCGAGTTTTTCTGCTATGGTTTTATTTTTTGTTTTGCTTTTTTCTTTCTTAAGGGTGGGAGCGGAAGGAAGGGAAGATATGCAAGAAGGTAAGAAAAACAAACATACAGACATCGCTGCATGTTGTGAACCACATGCAGACCTATTTTGCTACTCTGCAGCTACTTTGCACTTCAGTCAAATCAAATTTCATAGGGTGGTGCTTTGGATTATATCAAAGCACCTTAAAGGAAAACTGCAGTGATCTGGTACAACCCACTTCAGATAACAGAATACATGTGGGAAAAAGCAATTTTGTTTTTAAACTGTTGCACCATTTCCCTTGAGTGAATACTGCGATTGTGCCTTGAATTAGGGGGACGTCATAATTTACCTAATGCAGCAGTGAACTTCTCTGCATGAGATGCAGAGCAACGTAAAGCGGCAGAGCGCACTGTGATCCCATTTAAAATTGTGGCCAAGACTTCCGTAGCTTTAAATCACTGTTAACTTCATCAACAAAAAGAAATTATAGCGCTCAAATAAAAAAAAAGCCTGAAGTTTTCCTTTAAACAAAACGGTGTAATTCATAAAACATTACGTACACACCAAGTAAATGCATTTTTGACCGGTTCCTGTTTGACACCATACTAAGTCAGGTGACTTATTTTTAGAATCTTGAGCAGAATAAATTAAATACTTAACAGCATACACACAGCAGACTCCAGTCTGTCCAGTTTCATCTCTGCCTACCTGTTTTCCAGGCTTAAGGAAAAATCCATAGCGGTCTCACTTTTACCTCCTGCGAGAAGGAGGGCAGACGACAAGAAACGATAGTTGTAAGCACTAATATCCGATTATGTAAAATGACTCAGGGAAATCGTAATAAGGAACACAGAGCAGACGTTCATGCTGGTTATTTTTCATGTAGATATCATTCCCAACTAACATCTGAATTTTAAACCTGTGGGGGTTCTTAGTTTCTTTCTTTCTTTTTTTTTTTTTTTTGGCATTTCTTTTTAAAAAGAAGAAATGTACAAGGGAGCTCAAGTTTTCTAAAATGATTGCAGTTGTAAATGTTTAAAAATAGCTAGTTTATCAAGGACTGTCTCAAGAGCATGAAAAACGGCTGGCAGATTTTTAATAGTAATGCTCTAACAATGTGGGTCAAGCACTAAAGCAAGGCTTCGAATGTGGAAGGATTCCCCCCCCCCCCCCCCCCATGACTCAATAAAAAAGTTGTTTCAGTTTTTAATGGGGCTCTACATATATGTATATACACATGTTTTATATACCTAATATACGTGTGTGTGTGTATATATATATATCTATAAAATGTTCTAGCTCTCACTTTTTATAAGTGGCAGCATGTCAAGATTCAGAGAAAGACTAGACTGGACAAGGCTGACTTTACCTGCCATTATTTTAAATCTCAATTGTATCTGACTTAAAAGTGTGAGACCTATTAAGAACAAATTGCTTTATTTTTAAAGCCTGCAGCAGAGCTGAAAAACTCCAGACTGACCAACTTCAATCCTCAGTGAGTTTCAGAACCAGGTCATCTAAAGCTCAAAGAGCCAGGTTTATAATAGGCTTTGTCAAAAAAAAGCCCTCTGCGCACAGAATCATCCTCAAGTGCTTCAAGGCAATAGCTGGACAGTGGAGAAAGAAGCAAAGCTGGTTCCTTCCCTCAGGATTTGAGGTTGACCTCCAGCACGGACCCATTAGGTCAGGCTCACCTTTAGGACAATTTCTGGTATGATTATTATTTCAAACAATGTATCTCACCCTTTTCCCTTTGTGCTCCCACACAGTTTCTGACTAAGGCCCTATTCTTAAACACCTGAAGCATGATATTAGCAAAGCACTTAGAGACATAACCTATCCCATATTGACACAGGAACCAGTGTGTTGCGCTAACAGTTCAATGGACCTGCCGTGTGGGAGTTCCTGTCTCCCTCCTCTGCCCTTCATCTTCCTTCCTACTTCACGTTTTGTAGACTAGCATTTTACAGCGTTTTGGAGCATCTGTGACAGCTCTGAGGCTTATTCTATGCACATTTGCACCGTAAAAGCAGAAAACTGATGGAGCTTTTTGGGAGCACCTAAGATGGCTGTTAATTTTGACATATTTGGATTTACTGCTGCATTTCCACAGAATTTTTGTGGAATAGGTCTTCTGTTTCTTGGGGAAAATTAATTTTAAGCTATGGATGTAGAACAAGGTTGGGTACCCGTTAACTCCATTAATAGCTACAATGCTTTTCAGATGTTACTGCAATGTTTGGATCATGTGAGGGAAAAGAAAACCTAAATTCTTTTCTTTGAAGAATTCCTAATTTGGCATTCTTTTTTCTCTAGTTAAAGTTTGAATTTATTAAGCAAAAATATGAGAATGACTTAGGCTCCCATATCTCATTATTGGCCATGATTTAGGTGTTAATGACATAAGTCACTCGTGTGCTTCTGAAATACTGATAAGCCAACTATTCCTCTCTGCTAACAGTTAGGAAATTTCAAAGAAAGCGAGCACCAACAGTTGCCCAATCAAATTTCTTTTTAAGATTTGCTGGCCAATTTTATTTTGTGGGAAGAAGTTTCAGAAATCACCCAAAAAGGCCAGTGACTGGAGTGGTACTAGAATACATGTGTTGAGGGTTTTTTGGCGAGCAGAACAGAGGGAAGAGGGGGTTGCCATTATTTCAGAAACTATAAAATATTTATCTACAGCCTGGGAAGGCAGAAATCACTGCCCTGTATATGACAGGATGAATGATAATGTTCTTCATTACTGTAGTTCAGCATTAAGTGTGCTATCCCTACTCTAATTTATTGATGGACTGTTAAAAAGTAGTGTTAACCTGTTTGTCATATTATAATTGAATTTGGTCTAATTTAAATCTAGAGAAATTCAAGGAATTCATCTTTCTTCAATCAATAAGGTCCCCTTTGGTGACCCATTTCAAGATCGCTTCATTAAAAAATAATGCATTTTGTTTTAATAAATTTTATCACTATGACAGGTGCTCAATGTTTATTGGTTGTTTCTTCAGACTTCTCTCTGCTAGAAAATGGAGCCACTCTTGCAGTCAATAGTAATTGATTAATCAGCGTCCCCCTTGAACAAAGGTGCTAATCAGGTTTTGATTAGTTAATCAAACCAGATGTAAAGGCTACACAGGCCTTTCTTGATTGTTCAGTGTTTTACAAGATGCGTGTCAACACTGTTGAGCAAAACAGAAAGACCACAATGCGCCCAAGGGAAGCGTATGCGCGTACGCATGCATACACATCCATCAGCTTGGCCTAGGACTTGTGACTGAGAGCACTGCAGGTGTAACACTGTACTGGGCTGAAAGAATGCTGAAGAAGAAGAAATCCATCTGTGTTGCCGAAGTGCAGGACAAACCATTCCTATACAGTAGGATCCTTCTGTTACGAACAAAAGGCTCGAGTGTGGTACGGACATACACAGCTCAACCGGCAAAAGTTAATACACCACTGGAAACTAGCTACCTGGATATAAGGCAATAGATGCATTACTTAATTGTACAGTTGGCAGAGCCTCCGTTGAACCATATAGCAGGATAGGAGCACCTGAAATGAACAGCACACTGAGCAAACACTGCAGCAGGACGAACACATTTAATTATACTACATTTCAACAGTAATTCACAGTTGAGAAGGCATTCCTATTCAGTTCCTGGGGCAATCTGAGGGGGGAAGCCTCATATGCTGAATGCTGGCTCCCAACACCCATGCGTATGGCAAATGAGACCGAACTTACTCCAGGAGCGGGGCTTCAGGGGAGCAGAAAGGGGCAGTATTTTTGACAAATAGCTCAGCTGCAGAACTCACCTGTACTACAAGTCTGACGGCTCAAATTTGCTGACATCAGTTCACAAATAGGATCTTATTTCAGTTTCTCAGAAGTCTGGCCATGAGTTACGCGATGGAGGATACGGTTTTGTTCAGAGTAGAGAACGGCGGGGGGCCGTTTCTCTACTTTGCAGCAACACTGGCATGTTTGACTTGGTATAATTCCCTTTTGGGCATACATACATAACTGAGATAGCAACAAGCAAAATTTTGAAATTCTTAGAAAAAAAAAACAGTATTTGGAACTGATGCTCCAAAATGGGTGTATGTTAGTGCACAAGGATACTTGCCCACCTGCTTGACATGGGGACAGCAGATGTGCTTGCACTACACTGTGTAAAATTTTAAGGTAATTTTGCCTTACATTTGATATTCACAAAAATAACAAAAATGAAAAAGTTAACAACTTATCAGAAACATGCTAGCCATTCAACACATCCACAACCTTTTGAGAAAAGAGAATGTGTCACTGACTGCAGTGAAAGGGTTACAGCAAAATTAAACATTATAATCCCCCCGCCCATCCCCCAGGCAGTCAGTACTGTCCATTTCTCAATGGCATGCTACACTTAACTTGTGCTGCTACCACAAAGTTGAGAAAGATTCACTTAAGGGAAAGACAGGACTGCTAGCAGACACCCATTTTGAGGAATTCCTTTGTGGAATTGTTTCTCGTTCTTCTGTTCATTCACCAAAATGTGTACTTTCTTTAAAAAAATACAAATAAAAAAAATAAAGCTTATCAGAGCAAAACAATTATTTTCCATCCACACAGTGATATTTAACAGACACCTAGTGCTTCTTACCGACAAGGTGTGGCCCAGGCCTGCAACAATAGTCATTAGTATTGCTCAGGTGTTAGAATACATGCTAAATCAATTAATCATTTCTAACCTCTTGGCCAAAGCATACCTATAGTAGCTCAGAGGAAGAGATGCTGCTAATTTGATTAGAGAAAAAAAGCATGTCATGAAAAAGCATTCTTTTTGTTCTTCTTCAGTTTTTAAACCAGAAAAAGGAGCAGTGTTGGGTTAAAGATGTTCTTCTGGTCGGGCTTTTCTCTGTGCTCCCTTTGCTCCTTAGGAGCAAGGAATCTCTCAAGGGGTGCGGAGGGGGATGAGTGTTACTTCTTTGCAACTCCGTCTTGGGCAAGGCCTTGTCCCGCTGCCTGAAGGGGAACTTGTGCAGCCCACTTGGGTTATTTAAAAGTCCCACATGATTAAGTTGGCAGACATTTGGCCTCAGAACTTGCATGTTATTAAGGCTCGCAGCCAGACAACGGTTAAAACAGGTCGGCAGAGAGACAATAAAAACTGGGAAGCACAAAGGGCTAATTTCTAAAAGTACTTATGAGGAGAGCTTCTGACAACATAGGAGGACCAGACAGGTACAATATGTCTGCACCGCAGATATAGCCCATGTTTTGAATAAACTGATTGCCCCAAATCATCCACTCAAAATGTGCTTATTTCTTGACCTAAATTAATGCTTATTTTCAAGGACCAACCGCAAAGATGCATTTATGCAACTTTCAGTCTACTGTGGATATAAAAAAGATTCATTTCATTTAATTGAATTTGCCTCAGATGATAGAACTATTACATCCTTTTTATTCCCATTCTGATACTCATGTCATGAAGTGTTACCAAGCAGCTTTGATTTGCTGCAGGCTGCATTTTTATGGACAGTTGCATAGATTACAGCAGTGTTGTGTTTTACAAACAAAATTTCAACTCAACCGTTCTCTACATTTAGCGTTCAAAAAACGATCTCAAGCCACTGAAGCCACAGTAGCTGGTAGACAACCTGGAACGTAAATCATTCTGCTTTGCATACCTCCCACTCAATTTTCAAGTATGTTTTTCTGTATAAAAGAGTGCCAATATCAAGAAAGGGAGGAAAATCCCAACAGAGAAGAAGCATACTTCTAAGTGGAAAGACTCCACATCTGAGTCATGACTACACCATAGCAACTATATAATGCAAAATGGCCAAGATGCAGAAATTAAAGTGAAACCAGTATCTAAATTTAATAGTAGTGCTTTACCTAATTACTAGCCCTTACCTGAGAGATCCCCATAGTCCAGCTCCTCTGCGGAATTTGGCAACTGAGTAAAGCCTTACAAGTAAAAACAAACTCATTTTTCTTTGTATTCCTCAAGTGACAAAAACAACACACTTAAGAACTGAGGACAAATTTCTTGGGGGGGGGAAAAAAATGAGTCAAACACTTGCCATCTTCCGATGGTTTGAGCAGAATAACTTGTAATACAGTTCTCCAGTCATTTACTTCATTACTGATAGACTGTCAGAAACATTCCTCAGTCTACACTGTTAACACATGAAACATGTAGGTGAATCAAAATCACTCATTCATAACAGCATGCAAAAATCCCTAAACTCAGTCTTTTAGCTATCATAGGAGGGCATTTTCTCAACTTATGCCAGAACTATTTAATATATATAAGTATTAGTGCAAAACCTTTCTTCCAATTTTCAACAGAAATCGAAATTTTTTGTCAATGTTAACAAGCACCAAATTTTATTAAATATTGTGGATCACTTTTCAAAACTGTAAGGCATCTGCACATGCAGATGGCAGGCTATATCTTCTGTGATTAAATGAGAAAAAAATTTTTTTCATTTCCCAAATTTGATGCATTTGCGGAAAAAGAATCTATCCTCAAAGCTGATAAAGCAGTTGGACGTGGAAAAGTCTTTTGACAAAGGCAACTAACATCGTAAGGACATGATCTGTTATATTTTGTTTGAAAAATGTTGCCGGGGTCCACAGGAGGACAGAACATTTAGTTTAGTGAGGACAGTCTTACCATTTACCACTTTATTTACGCTGACACTTTTCAAAGGTTACAAGGCAAAACAAAGTGCCTGAAGGTCAGAGAAATCTATTTAATTAAGGGATAATACACACTGTTACTAAAGAAACCAGTGCTTGCAATCAATTACTCTTGCAGCTGCCTGGATGCTAAAGCTCCAATGCGAAACATGTTGTTATTGAAGAAAAAAATACTTTCATGAATAGACACTACTGTCAATGCTCATTTTGGAAAACCGACACTGGAAGCTTGATGACTGGTTAAAATCCTCAAGTGCTGGGTCAACAATTCGGGAAAGTTTCAGAAGAGGAAGAAGCATACAGTCAGCAATCAGTTGATATATCAAGTGGCAGCTAAATATGCACTCCATACTAGCAAAATATCTGTAAAATGAATCAAATGAAAGCTATCGAATGTAGATCTGCATTCTGGACTTATGATATGTGGTAGACACACTCAGAGGTGTTCAGTTATTACACACTGGCAACAACACGCCCATCGTAGTTTTAACGTGCTGACAAATAAAGCCAGGGAATGAGTTCCTCATAGCTACGGGGGCTACGGAGCACAGACAAAATTTACCTGCAACCTAAAAAATGAACGGGCACTGAGGAACAATCTCTCCCTCCGCTTTATTTTTTTACATTTGGGAGGGGAGTCAGCAATAGAGGTCAGAGAGATGTAACTTTGCTAGGCTTTCTTTTAAATGATTGCTATGTTAACATGCACAGTTATCACCCATTGGAAAGCAGCAAAAAATATCTATAGCTCGTTAAAAAATAAAACTCATTTTCAGTGACAGTCTTTAAAATGCATCAAGTCATCTGGAATCTGGTCTGAATTATCTTCTAAAATGGGAAGGCATTTAGATTAGTGGCAATAAATTTGTTTTTGCACCACTACTGGATTTCAGGAAGCCACCCATTTTTGCCATAATATAGTGTATAAATGCAATTAGGGTTGACTCACAGAAGCATTGGACATGCAAACCTGTGCTCTGAGGAGGAGCCATTCAGGTTTTATCTCCCTAAAATTGCTTCTGTACAGTCTTCTCTTTCACGTAAAAGAAACTACATTTTCTCAATAATGAAAAAGGGCAATGTTGCATTTTTTATGAAGCAAAAAAAAAAAAAAACCCACCTTTTTTTCCAAGAGAAAATTTAACAATTTAACAATTCAGTTTCTACCTGCACCTAGTATACTTTAAAATGTCACTGAACAGTATTAAAATGTGTTGTGAGGCATTTTAAATATGTAGTAAATTACTTCTTGATTTTTCTCATTAAACTTTCATATCAGCTATTAAAGTCCCTTCTTTTCACTTCTGATTAGAATGAATTTGAAGTCTGCTACAACTTCTTTTAAATAAATGAAAGCTAGCTTTTCGCTCAGATACAATTTCCCTATCAAATAATAAGTCTTAAAAGAGTGCAACCAACAAACTGAGTTGCATCTCCTACAGACTGATACACGTGTTTAAACAATTAAATGAGCACAATATTTATTTACACAGATTTATACTGACAGAGTAATGCTTTGTACTTCTGCAGAAGTTACCTCTAATTTTAAAGCAAAATATAATTTCTCTCTTTTGTATAAAATCGTAAATAACTCATTATGGATTCTGTTGTGTGTTGTGTATTCTACAACACTAAACAGAGATCTTAAAACATGCACAGGTCTTTGTGAGGTTTTGTCCAATTGCCCCAAGGATTAAGTGTGTAAAATGTATTTAGAAATATTTTTACTATTAGTGGCACTTTTAAGTAGGACATTTCTAAAAGGAAAAAGTCAGTTGGACAGTCACAACTGCTTGATAACATTCGTGTAGAAAGTACCGAGGCATTTTTTCCTTGCATGCTGTGTAATTTGGCAAGATTTGCAAACTGACTAGTGTTCTGGCACGGCTGAGCTTTTGGCTTCAGCTTGAGACAAGGTGAAACTAATTTTCAGAGACTGAGCACTATTAGAACGGTAGTGTTAAATACTTTATACAAAACCTGGTTAAGATCATAATTCAAATTCCATATGGGCTTTCTGGGAAGTATTTCCTGCTTGTAAGGTAATTTCTCTGGGTTATGCTATGGACAACATATTTTCTTGTCACTCTTCATTCTTGTTTTGCATATTTTCATAATAATCTTTACTACTAAATCTTCCTGCTTTGCCAGCTTCAGAGGACATTTTTTTCACCTTATCTTTTCATCAGTATTAGCAGAAATTCTGCCCATGCTAAAATAGCAACATCTTGTTCCTACCTCAGTGAGGGAGCTGAAATGCAATTTTAAGCTCCCCCTGTCATCCAAACACTGAGTTAAGGTGCCTCTTTGCAACATGTATGTTGTTTGCAGGAATCTTCAGCTGAAGGTCATCTTAGTGTTCGTATACATAGACGCCCAAAAACATACAAACATAATGTATGTAGCAAGTGTAACTAATTGCAATGGGCATTGTCGGTGGTTTTTCAAAAACATTAAAAAGCCACTTGAGCTCTTTGCTTATAATAGGCTGGAGTCAACTTGGAAAATAATTATGAAATTATTTCATTACTTTTGCTGTAGCAAAAGAAGTCAGCATTATAAGGTCATGGCTTTTTATACATGTTTCTTCTTGTATAGGAGACAAAAAAATGAATTAGTCCCTCAGAAAAAAATTCTTAAAGGGCAGGGACCAGATAAGGCTAAGCTCCACAGCCTGCTAAGGAGTAATAATGTTTGAGAAGTTCAGCACTTATATTTTCATTTTTAGCAGGGAAAGGGTAGGAGAGAAGAAAAGAAAGGGAATGGCGGTGGGGGGGGGGGGGGGAAGGAAATTCCAAATTCAGTGGTGGTAGGTGTTCAGAGACATCACTGTCATTGCTACACCAAATTCAGCCCTTGCATTGACTGCACAGAGGCAGGGAATCGAGATTTCAAAATGCACCAGTGCTTCAGCCTCACTGGCACCCTGACACCATGAAGTGCAAAAGAAAAGGGAGGAAGGGTCTTAAATTCAGTAAACCCAGTTTACTGCAGTGCAGCAGAAGCACAAGCCTTCCTGCTGGCCGTGACCATGCTGTTATTGGAGTTCTGGCAATGAACAGTGCAGAGAAAGGAGAAAGTGCATCAGAAAACTTAGAGTTAAGCTCTCATATTTAAACAAAAGAGTTAATGTTCGTGCTTTAAGTCACTCATGCATTGCTGCTGTTAATTCCATTCCATAAGGAAAACAGGAATGGCAGGGGTTTTGCTACCATTTTTACATGCATACACATACAGGACTCCTTTTCCCCCAGTCCTCTAGGATACACTCCAAAAAATTAAATTACTCAAAAATCCTTTCCCAGATTGAAGTATTGTGCTGGTTCCACACTAGCCTTACATTTCATTTTCTTCGTTATCAATCTGGTGTGCTGTCCCCGCCTCCCCCTCCAATTCATTTAAAATTGTTTTTGGAGAAAATCCATTTGGCTTTAGTTCATGCCCATGCATTTCTAGTCATTCACATACATGCTCACTCCAATTGGACATTGGTAAGAACAAATGGCCAACATACATAAACACCTGGTATACTCCATACACACTCCAGCAACACAAGCTTGGAAAGAAATCCAAGAGTCTTCATGGGAAAAGAACCCCAAGAGGACAAACGTAGTGGAGTTCAGAACAAAACAGGCTGGTTTTTAAGGCAGAAAAGTTTGTCACAGCTAATTTGACTAGCGTTGCTTGTCATTTAAGTTGTCAGCCTCATCACAGAAGCCGTCCTCCCACACAGAGGTTAAAAATCTTCAGACAGAGGTCTTCCTTGGATTAAATACGTGCTTTTTATGGCTTTTCCGAATATAAGGAAAACTGATCAAACCCATCAGGAACTGCATTAAAGGAAAAGGTATGGACAACTTGGCTGCAATGTTGCATTTTCCCCTTCTGCATCATCCGTCCTCTGTGAGCACTTCACAACAACCATGGCTACAGTGACAGCTCTGATCCTTCCGAGTTTTACTTCATACCAGTCTAGGTTCTTCCAAAGGCTAAAGAAAGTCTTGTGGCAGAAAAGGGTTGCTGAAACATTACACAGAAGTGCTGTCAGGAGTCGTGTTAGCATCAGAACTGTCCGAGCTTTCTCCAGCTTAGGAACTAACATCTCTATCTGTGCATTTCTAGGTTTCTCTGATAAAAACAGAAAGATGGAATTGTGCCACTTTCTAATGTTGCAGTCTGCTTTGTTCTTCTAACTGGATACCTCCACCTGCTCTTTGCGAATTCTAGCACTGCAGGCACAGCAACTCAGCCAAACGGAAATACTACGGCAGCGAAGACTCTGGCCTGACAACTCTGCAGTCAGATACTCTCTGCCTCAAAACGCTGATGAATTTCAGTGACCTTGTGAACAAATCGGTATGACACAAAGCATCCGCAAGTATTAGTATTACAGGGGCAACTGACAAAAATGGAGACCGTTTGGCTTACTTTCAAACTACACCCTGTCTCTTTCCTGATCTTGCTGATTCTTTCAGATACTTGTAGATTCTTTCCGATACGGCTAATCTGTGACTTCCAAGGGCAGTCAGACTCTTACCACCTGAAGGAGTGAAATTGAGAATACCTGTCTCCTCATTTCAGCTGCAGCTCAGGAAACCACTGGCCAAATTTGCACAACCTCTGATAAGAACTTGTAACGCCCCATGTATTTGCTATAGACCTTCACTTATTCCAGGATTGGTATGGCCCCATCCTGAAGAGACATGTCCTATGCAACAGTCTCATCATGAAATCAGGAAAGGAAGAGGAAAAAAATAAAGGAGGAGAGGGGAAGACACTCGCACAGGACTGAAAATTTCTGTGGAATAGAGCAGCAGAGCCAACAATAACCCTGCTCAAAAACATCACTTTACTTGAGTGCCAGCTCAGGCGGTTTCCAAACCCTAAAACTCCTCCGCAAGTTTCCAGTGGAACTGCAAAGGCCTAAATCAAAAGAAAATCCAAGCAGTCAAACGGCACGGCAACATCCCCTATGGCCTGGGAGGAATTCTAAATCCAGCCCATTTAGTCACTGTAGGTAATACAGCAGGATCTTAGACTACTGGGATAAGTGCTTAATGAATCATCCATCTTTAATTACTCATGTCACAGAAAATAGTATCATCTACTTGAAAAATGCTGAATATTTTTATCTGTGTTTTCCTATAATTTTATTCTTAGTGATCAACCCTTTGCATGTTCCAAAATAATTCTACTGTGGTTTGAACATAAATTTCCCCAAACTACCGAGTTTGCTTTTCAGCTGTTACTTAACTAAACTCTGCTACCATATTCATACTCAGTTCTTCAAGGCTTTCCCTACGGGTTGATGATCGGGCAATTTACATTTTAGCTTCATCTGACTGTTACAGTTGTTAATGTAGTGCATGATGACATGTCACTTGGACTTTAGTTATTACTTTGCAGTGACTTCCATTGCAGTAGCTATGAAATTATTTGCTTTTATATTGACAATACAGAATATAATATACATGGGGAGATCAGCAATGTATAGAAGACAAAAGTGTGCCTGAATGCTTTCATTTTTTAAAATGCATCCAGGCAGACAAGTTATTTGGTACAGGAACTGCTTTCCCCTCCTTTTCATATGCAGCAGCTCTGCTTAACCATTGCCTTACTCGGTCTTCCCGTCTGTCTATAATCAAAGATACATCTTGATGGGAGTAAGCAGAAAAAAGAGTCCGCATTATAGATTAGCCTGAAATACAGCTTAGTGTTAATTAAAATTGTCAGAGGTTTCAGCTATTTAGTTTAAAGGTAAGTTTGTGCCAAAAATCTGTATGCTCAACTTTCAGCCTGAAGTGATTATTTAAGCTTGCTTTAAAAACACAGGAAGCTATGGAAGCTGTCAAGCTGTTAGCTAGACTTACTTGAGCAGACGAGAAGGGTTAGTTTGCTAGACTGCTATACTGATAAGAAAGTGTTGCTATTTGTTTTTAAAATCTCCTTCTGCGGTGTAATAATGAAAAATTCACTCTTGACCTATGAGATGAGAGGTTCTTCTGTGGAACAGCTACAGAATACCAAAAATGCTACTCATCTGCAACAGACTTGGAGGATTCAGTTTCTCACAAAAAAAAGAATAACGCTGAAAATTTCATGCATCTCTTAAAAAATTAAATTTGAATTCATATTTTCAAAAGTCAGATTTCTTCTTATGTTTGAAATGATTACCCCAGCAAAAAGGATTACTTGAAAAAAAAAAAAAAAAATCATTCGCTTCCTTTGTGCTACTCCTGTATGCATGTTGTTTCCATTGGGTTTTGGGAATTGGTACTTGCCTAGAACTGTAATAATTGGCTGTGAAGCTCACAACAGAAATGACAAGACTAAGCATCCTTTCAAGCCTTAAAAACTATGTTGTATTTATGAGATCAGTCCACTTGAACATGAATTTCCCTTGAAGACTACATTCCCCCTCCCCTTTTTTTCCTTCTCTCCTTCCCCTTCCCAGGCTTGTCTTGCCACTCAGCAGTGCTGAGAAATAAGATAAACAGGAACGTGATACCAACCGTGAACTGCCGGTTCTGTCGTCGCCGTTGTGTCTACACACGGGAACAGAGGATTGGAGGAAGGGAAGAAACAGGAGGAACAGCATGCAAAAAAAGGGAAAATGGAAAAAATGGAACAGATAATATATGAGCAAGCTTTCAAAGAACATTGCGTGACAAGCAATAATAAAATGAAAGGCAAAAAGCATTTGAAGTGAGTTGCACTGTTTAGAAGACATGCCTCGAGTTCAAAAGCTATAAAGCCTGAGGAAAACAGTAAATTTTGCATTTTTTCCAGGAGCCTTGGCAGCAGGACAATTACTGGTGGTTGCAGAGTTAGGGGAACATGAGATGGGGGGGGGGGGGGGGGGACACAAAGCCAACTCTTTAGTTGGTAAGTACCAAACAGAGGCTCAAGACTAGGACAAGAGAACTAACACCTGAAAAATAGTTTTCACACATTCAAACATTGCCTTCACCAGAAGGTTCCCTCCAGGGACCGCTCCAGTTACCCGATTATAAGTTAGAGGTCACTGAATGAATGAGTTTCAAAATTTCTTCTCCTCCTTCATCCAGTGCATGAAACTTCCAAGCACTTTAACACATGGCCTAACTTCTGCATCCAGATCATTTTAGAGTTGGGAAGCAGATGATAAAAATGAAAACGCTCTTAGAACTCACCCGTCTAGTATTCTCATAGTGTACTAATTGCATAAGTGGCCTTTTTGCCTTGGCTATAATGAATCATGCACCAACAAGACGCATGATTTTTCCAGGTAAAATAAAGTTATTCTAGAAAGCACAAGTGCGAGTAGCTATCATCAGTCTTTCTGCTGAGAAACACGTTCTGAATTCTGGACACTAGCCTCAGTTTTCTGTGCTAAATCCTCAGGTGAAAATTATCATCATTTTTTTATTTTTTATTTTTGAAGGTGGCTAGAAATTATTTGTAATTCAAATACACTAGTTTTGTTAAATTGAAGCTGACTCTACTTCCTATTTATTGCCTGCCACAGGATGTTTCTTGGAGCTGCTACCTTGACGTTTCATCTCTTTACAGGCTTTAGGAACAGGCAGTTTTAGAGACTGACCCCAATTCGAAGGTCCTTCTAAACAGCTCCATTCTGACAGTACCCTATGTTATTTTCAAACTCTTCCATACTAATGGGTCCAATCACATTTCATTCACATTATCTATAGTACTGACTTATTTGACAGATTTATTTCTTAGTTTTAACCTGGTTC
The DNA here is from genome assembly GCF_040807025.1 of Struthio camelus. Taxonomy (NCBI): domain Eukaryota; kingdom Metazoa; phylum Chordata; class Aves; order Struthioniformes; family Struthionidae; genus Struthio; species Struthio camelus. The sequence goes on from NC_090963.1 coordinate 879,330, forward strand.
TACATATCTTCTTTTCTATGATGAACACAGCATTTCCTTTTATCACATGCACGTGCTGGGCTGCCTCTTCAGAACATAACCGTAACTCTGCAAATACCTACAGCTACTCTGAAGCGGTCAGTAAAACCTAGATGCGGTCATTCGCATCAAAGGCAGGGTTTCACAGAACTCTGCTTGGTTCCATGCAGGCAATGTCTAAATGAGTAAAAACATAAATGTAGAGAAGCGCTCTGCAACATATTTCTGCAAACTAGCCTAGACTTTTAGTTTTATAGTAACAATAGGCACTTCACATTGGCATTTCCCCTCAATTAAAGTGCCGTCCAGAGAACCCCAGGAATGGCAGTCTTTCCATACATTCTGAAGTAGCAGTGGAAAAATGAGGACCCATTCCTTTATAATTCAGCTGAGGACAGCCTGAGCCTGAATTTCTGGAGCACCAATGAAGACAAGAATCATACAAAAAATACACAATACTTACAGATACAAAGTCTGCATGCTTTAAAGATCAAAACAAATAAACCCTGCACAATTTAACAAACTACACGAAAATTTGCATAACAGATTATCAAGCCATCATTAGTCTGTTCCCACTGCCAACATATACTGTTCTCATCTTGGCAATCAAATCTAACACATACGTAAATATGCTAGCACTTGTTCTCATGCTGGGAACTCTGGTGAAGGCAGTAATGGAAGCCTTCCAAAACAAAAATGGGAACAAGAACAAGAGCGGGACTTTTTTTTTTTTTTTGAGTAGCAATACCAAAATAATGCCTCATTTTAACCAAACAAATGGTGGTGGTGGTGGTGGGGGGGGGGGAATGGTGGTGAAGACAGGGAGAGTTGTATTTAGAAAGAATTATAAAACTCAGTATTAATTCCTGAGATAGCATAGCATCTTGGCATCTATAAATAGTCTCAATTTACTGTCTTCCTGAAATAAAAAAAGTTATGTCAGCTTTTACACTAAATAGAAAATCTGCTGAAAGCAAACTTGTGTTCACGTGCTGGAAGAGATATTAGTCAAGAAACAGTGCAAACTGGACAGTGCATCTCGCTTCCCCATCTGGGGACAGAGACCAACAGGTTACAAAAAATAAAGTTTTCAAGCGGTTATAAGTGCGAACAAATATCCAAGTCAAACAACATGTTGGCTGCAGCTGGAATGATAAAGTTATGATTAGCAAATGGTTTGGATGATTGCAATAGGAAACACAGACCAGTTAAAGTTTAAAATGAATTTTCTGGAAGTCCATTTCAATCCCAGAGTCTTCTTTGAGAAGAAGGATTGTAGGTACACAGTGCACCAAAGAGGAATAATCTCATGTTAAAAGACTTGCAATAAAACAAAGAATCCCCACCACAGACACACTACTACAACAGTTGCATTACAAAGGAGAGAAACATTGTCACTGGTGCTTTGGTATGAAATTAATGAATATATGTAAAACGGCACAAATCACCTAAACTCTACCACTGTTCTGTTTTACATAAGGAGAAATATCCCAGACCCTACAAAAGTCAGTGTTAAGACACCCTATCATTTTAACATAGACCAGCTAACTTGAAAAGTGCTTTTTTGAATTCCAGATAAATGAAGTAAACGTAAGTAGCATTTTCAAGAATAATCACATTTATATGTCAGACCCGAAATATGGAATCCCAGAGGTTAGATTCCTGGTTCCCTGTCCCTGGTTCTGGAAGAAGAATCATGTCCCCCCCCCCCCCCCCCGAATGCAGAGTGACAAGAAAGTATTTGCTATGTTTCTGACTTAACTAAGGTTCAACAAAGCCAACAAAAAACTTTGCCGTCATTGAAAAGCACAGTTCTGGTTCCTAGCGACAGGCGTGAATCGCAATCACACAAAGTTTATGCTTATCATTTACAATGATTAGCTGGTGCTAAACAAGGGTCATTTTATGAGATGAGGCAAAGCAGAAAGGAGGTAGAAAGCCCATAAAGAGAGGTTCAATGTGGTACTCTTCATCCTAAGATAAAGATAAAACAAAGATGAGGCTTCTTTTCTTGATTTTAATCAAGAAGGCTCAAAATTTACTATATGCCAAGAAGTAAAAATAATGCAGTGGTCTCAAAATCTACATGTGCATAAATAGTTTTCACTAGATGACTGTTTTATACTTAGACTAAAAAAGAAGAGATTGTTGGCTTCAGTAAAGCTCCAGGTTTCACTTAATCGTTTCTTTTTAGTGTTGGTCATAAGGACTTGGTTTACTGTGGCCAGCTCTTGAGTAAAGGCACTAACACATGTCATGTTGTGATCCAGGTGATGTTATCTTTCAACTACGAAAATTCTGTCAACATTCATCTTTTTAGGCACCCACCACTTCACTAAATATCTACACACACGCTTTTTTATGTAAATGTGTGTGTGTATAAAAATTATATAATACAATTATTTGTAATATATATAAAAACAAATTACCGTATGGAGGCATCAGGATAAGATTTGAGTTACAAGCTCCACTGCTATGCCTTCATCTTTTTCATGTGGATTCTCTCCAACGTAAAACTGTTCACTGAGCGTGACAGACTCGGCCTTTTAAACTAATCCATAAATTAGTTCAATCTCAAACAGAATGAGCGCTACAGAGGAAAATTAAAATCCTAGTAACAAAATCAAATTCACGAAATTGAATGCTTATTTCTTTCTTGAGTTGAACTGCAGTTTTCCTGCCTCATAAAAATACACTAATACACTGGTGCTTAAAAATTCACCGCTATGGTAGAGTATTAGAATAGCATCTAATCCCCAAAATGGCAAAATACACATTTTATATATATATTTTTTTTATTTAAGGAGGTATAAATAAGTATAGATATCCACTCAGTATATTGTTTTCTCAACTAAAGACAAAAGCCAATCTGATAACTGATTTGTGGAGCTCAGTTCCTCCCAATTCTCTCTAGACTATTGCATGTTTACTGACCAGGACAAGCATGACTTCCTTAATGTTACTATTTTCATACCAGCCTTAAGTATCAGTGTTCAGCATTATAAACAGAAGATTAGTACTGCTTTATTTCAATTCCTTAAGGGTACTAAAAAAATTACAAAATCCTCTTCATTTCCATTGAACTAACACCCATTAGGTATTAACAGGTATGTAACATTTCAATTATGCTGCAAGATAGTGGTCAGAGGGACAAAGCAGCTCAAAATACTGCAAATCACGCAAAACTGCAGCAGTCCCTTCCCTCTCTGACTATTCCTCCAAAGAACGCGTGGAAAACGTACTTTGCATTACGATACTACCGGAGGATTCTCTGTAAAGAGATTCCAACCTGTGCTGAAAAGCTTTTTTTGCATGGGTATGTTGCAACGCACCCCAGAGACGGTCTAATTTGCAGACCAGATGTTTCACAAAAATAATCACAATCTGTATGGAAGTTGCGTGTGACAAGCACAAAAATATTTCTAAATTAGTACTGCAGTTCAGGCTGTGATTTTTAATGTTTTTTCCATAAGGCTCTGTAAGGATTTTGTGCCTATTCAGATTCCAACCTTGTAAATACAGCCATAAGCAAATACCATACCTACCCGAAATTTCACGGAAAAGTCCACAAGGCGCTATACTTGTATGGTACTCATTCACAACGTTCTCTTTGCTTAAACTGGACTATAAGTACCTTGTGTTTTTGAGCGATGGCTCCAACAACAATGCCAGGAGTCATACAAACACTTTGCAAACATTGACCTCTGCTATACTTTATGCTGATGCTCAGAGGGCATCTTCTCGCAGACAGGATAGGGTCCTCTCCACAGCTCCCTCTAGCCCTCCCTCTCTTTTCAAGACATGCAAGCTTCCTGCACAATAAAATGGTGATTTCTGCAGCACTTGCACTGCCTCATCAGGGACACCACCACACATGACAGTACTGTGTCTGCTACTGACTGAAGAGGTACGAGAAGATTGACCTAATATTTCTTTATGGGCCTGTCAGTTATTCTCTCTTCCTCTATTCCCTTTAATGGGGGCACATACTGGATGAAAATGTCAAAAGAGCACAGTATCATCTGTAAATTAACTTGACATTTTACCAGGGACATGCAGAAGCTTCAACTGAAGGCAAGAGTTAAATAATAATTTGGGGAAACAAGTAGCTAAGCTGAGTCTCTGCATAGCCAAGCACTGTGCGGCATGAGACGCCTGGACACAGTGCAAGCTCACAGCAAAATTCTGCCCTGCAAGTCTCGCCCTGCGTATGCATTTTTAAAGTGCCATTCAGAAAAGGAGGGAGAGAAAGCCATAAAAAGGGATAGGTATGGCACAGACGGCCAAGCTGCAATTGACCACAGCCATCCATGTTTAATTTGACTGGGGAACAACACATTTTCTATTTATGACTAAATTCTAGGCAAACAGCAACACCAGTAACAAATATCAGCAACCATACCTGGTTAGATGCAAAGCCTCTGATTCTACTAGGATATACGTACTTTAGTAATCCCCACTCTGCCTCTTCTCCTCCCACAAACCTGCTGCAAGGTAATTTGGGCAAAGAATGATTTTTGTTGCATTCTCCCCACCCACCACCTTTTCAGATTGCTGCTGGAGTAAATCCCAGACAACTGTAGTTTGTCACATAACCAGCTGTAATCAGAAAAGAACAAACTTTTACTGAGAATAAAATCATTTTCATCATTTGAAGGAAGTTTTCTGGCATGTGATTCATGCTTTGAAAACATGTTACGTCATTTCTTCTCAATATCCTGTTTTCCATGCATTGTTATTTTTTAGGTAGCCGAGGAGATATAAAAACATGTTTTTTAATGAACCATACACACTTGGCATCTACACAGTCTTTCTCAAGTAGACATGAAAGAACTCTGCCCTCCTCGTTCAGAGCCACTAGGATACTGCATGGCTCATGCAGGCAAAAAGGTGAGCTCAACTAGGATGTGATTCTCCCAAGATCTGGTTTTCAGACTCAGCATCACTTAACAATTCCTGCTTTGGGGCTTATATGCTTCTGAATAGCTTTAAGTGGAACAAAGCTTACTTGGGCCTGCTCGCAAAAAACCCAACCTCAAGAAGGAACCTGCAGTGTTTCTATAGCAAGAGCCCCGTGCTTTCTAAGCAAGTCCATCTGGGGAGGCACACACATTCCTTGCAATTTTTGAACTAAAATCACTGCCTAGAATATCCTAAAATCTCACCCCCTCCCCCCCCCCCCCCAAACACACACACCTGCTACACTGTGTACACTTCAATGAATTAGTTGATTTTAAAATATGATCTCAAATTGCTTTAAAGTCATGAATGGTCCAAGCTGCCAACTTGGCATCAATATTGTTACAAGATAGACAGTTGGGGTCCTTGGAGAATCAGTAACACCCCATGCAAGGCAAACAGCAGCATGTAACTTAAACACTAGGTAATGTACATGTGCGCCATACCGCCCAGATCTCTGTTGAAATTGTTGCCAAGACACCTGCAAATTCTAGCTGTAGAGAAAAAGTATGATAAATGCAAATTTATACATACAGATAATTCTATAGATACTAGGATGTGAGGCTGCATGTGCTAAGCAAGTCCAGAGGGCAGCAATATAATGTTTTAAAAAGGCAAGCAAAAATGTTCCACTCAGTATTATGTCCAAAGAGGAGGAGGGCTTTGTTATTATTAAGAACCTTCATCTCCCCGGAAACAACAGCCGACCAAAATCTGTGTTTCAAGTAAGGACTCCAGGGGTAATTCCAATTATGCAGTTTGCTCTGCTGTATCGTATTGTACATCTTAATGAACAAAGCCACAAGGACAATTTGAACCGATTAAAAAAAAAAAAAAAAAAAAAAAGGGCTTGCCAGTGATAACAGCTGAAACGTCAAAGGATGGTCAGAATACCAATGCAGTTAGAGGATATATTAAAAAGCAAACTATCATGCAGGAATGCAGGAGATCTTTACAAGCACCTACACTGAAGCAAAGCAATAGTGACAGAAAAAAAGCTTTAACGGTTGCGCTGTTTTGGAAACTTCACCACTGTGTAGCTTTTCCTTCTCCTGAAAAAAAAAGAGTAAGTTAATTTTTCAGAGTTTATCCATGGTCTTCCCCTGAACCTCCGTACCATAAAACCCCTTTATCAACTCAGCATGTCTTTGTAGGTCAAGTCTTTAGCAGTAGTGATACAGGATTTTGATTTGTCAGGCAAGAGTGGCTGATAAAGGGACACTTGGCTCATGCTGCACAAGTTTTGGGAATAATGATCAGATTGCCATATACCTAAATATATATAGGTGTGTCTGTATACACATATATAGATGCATGTATATATACACCCCCCCCACCTATATATGCCTCCCATACCATCTGTATAAACCTGTCCTTTCCTGCTTGCTGCACCTACTACTCTTACTTGCTGAGCAGTATCTATCATTATTCAAAGGTAACCCTTTGAAGCAGGAATGCATTTTCATGTCAGGTCTGAAAGTATTTCTACTCAAAAAGTGTTATGTAAGCAAGTAAAAGATGTCTGTCATTGGAATCTACACAAAATGAATAACTTACCATGCACGCAGAAGTGCAAATGGAGCCCTTTTAATTAGTTCTATTATAGTTTTGATAGGGAAAAATGAATCCAGAACAAACTATCTCCAGTAACTCAGTAAGAATACTTTCAATAAGAACACACTGTATGGGGCAGCGACTAGAGATGGCAGCATACACACAGACATAAGCTTTGAACATGTAAAATTTGTTTAAATGCACGTTGGTTTCCTTTTTTTTTTAACCAAGAATATTATTTTTCAGTTGATAAGCTCCCCCATGGCTTCAGGGGACAGCAACTGGGCCAGTGTTATACAAGAAACAGAGAGGGGAATAAGGATGAAATAATACAGGGGTGAAATCCTCCTCATCCTAAGCAAACGTGTTCAGCATGGCTGGCTAGAAGACTACTCACACCTGACTTCATCATGGAAACAAGAAACATTCCCATCTGCCAACAAAGTAATTATGCCACAGCAGACAAGTATTTCAACATTTTGGTGACAACAAGACCTAAGTTGCCAATTATCTCTTGAGGCTTTAAAAAGGGTTTCCACACTCGTATGCTATGCAATTCTAGAGATTATGTTAATTTGACCTAATTTTTTTCAGCTACAAAACCTCTTAACTACCAAAAACCAGAAGTAAGTTTATGCAGCTTTCTACTGTTTGCTTTTGAAGCTTCAATGACCAACAATAGTTAGTAACTAGATTAATCAATGCAGGCCAGAAGTAGGAATTAATTTCGCTATCCATTTGTCAGACTTGGCTATCAAGTTACATTTAGCAGATTGCCCGGTCCGGTCTCTGCAGAAACTCAGATTGAAAATGTGCTGTTCTACAAACTTTAATCTGGGGCAGGAGGAGCAAATGTTAAATTCCACTACTGCAACCTTCAGAATGAGATAAATACATATATATCAAACACACAGTAGCTTCCATCAAAGACAGGGATTTTCTAAAGTGGGTCTGGTAGCAATTTTGGTTCAAAAACTGCCCTAGTGCTAATTCATTCATTAGTACTCCCGAGATCAAGAGGTTAAAGTGGTTGTGAGCTTTCTTCAGATCATAAAGCCAGGAGGTTCCATAGTGGAACATTCTGAAAACAGATACCCAGGCCATAGAGTTGGACATGCCCTTAACTAGAGCCAATATGAAAAAACTACAAGCTGCTACTAGGAAACTCAAATCAAACAACAGCTTCTCTCCTAACTTGGCTGCATTCACACTGACAAGTTGCACCAGATTTGATGACAAGGATAATGACAAAGCATAAACAGCACTCAAACACTATTTTGTGAAAGTCAGCATAGAATCAGCCTTTTCATGACTATTAAAAAGGTAAAAATCTATACTGGACCATCCATTTTACTGAACTACAGATGCAACCATGCCACTTGGTTAGCAAACACAGAAAACAAATTACACGTTTATACACAAAGAAGCGAGACTAAGTTGTTCTGAGTTGTTCTTTTAAGGAAAAAGCACACTGAACTTGTGGGCAGAACATGTGAAGCAACACACCAAGAAGATCCAGTGTTAACTCAGCGTAAGGAAAGAGAACACAAATTCCTCTTACAGCTGCTTATTAACAAACCTTCCCATGAAGTACAAGCAGTAACTGCTGGTATCAGTGAAAAATAGTACTTTTTCATTGCATTTCTGTCCTCCTCAGCAGTTCAAAGCCAATACAGAAACACATCAGGCAGGAGGAGGAATCCTGCCTATGCTTTATCAACAGGGTAGTAACAAGCTTGGCATTGTAGATTCTCCATCACTGAGAGAAGAGGCATGAGAAACGCAGTCTGGCCACACACTCCTGATTCCACCATTTTGCTTGTGAAGGAAATAAAGTCAGTGAACCTTTGTACACGCCTGTAATCATTTTTTTAAATTTATTCATACTTCCATATATTGCAACCATCTCAGAAACTGATCCTCTATTCAAGGAAACAGCTCATTCTGATGGAAAATTATTGAAGAGAAATAGCTGGAAAAAAATCACGCCAGAAGACCCTCAATTCCTGAAAGACCTTCATCAGCACGAGGTCAATTCTTCTCAGTAGCCAGAACCCACTAAGCTCAGTGGGATAAAAAGTGAGGAGCAGACATTTCACCTCAACGAACATAAGTGTCCTGGTGTTTGCTCACTGGGAATGATGAGATGGTGATAACTCACCCACTGCATGTGGGAATGTCATGTCGATAACTCCCACACAGTAAGGGAACCCTGTGATCCTCACATGTCTCTCAAGAAGCCCTAAGGAGCTAAATTTATATTACTAGGGTTAAGGTTTGAACGTTGGGAGCATAAAGGGAGACAGGCTAGAGAGGGGAGGGAAGGAGAAATTGCTTGAAGGGAGATAAAAACTGAGTTTCCTAACATCCTAAGGAAGAGTCAGCAGTGCTCTGGTGCACTGAGGAGAGTCATCAACAGAGGGGATAGGGGAAAAAAGCCTGCATGAAGATGATGAAACTGGAAAGATCTACCCATACCTGTCCATGTTCAAAGCAAACTTTTGTAGGAGGACTTTGAAAGTAGTTTCTTACAGCTAGAAGTACCGACTCAGAAGCACCCTACTTTAATTATGAGGGCGTTGAGCCAGCTTCCTGGATAGTTAAAGGACGCCACTGACACTAATCAGCATGGCAGAAACACTGCCAGGCCCAGGATCAAAAGCAAGCCACACAAACATAATGGTTGAAATATAATTACATTTTAAATCAGCTCAGAAGGAGGATCTTGGTGACAGTAATTTCTGGTTTCAGGAAGAATCCACCTCCCCTTATTTTTAATATGAAGAAGCTAGAAAGCTACTGTGCAGAGAGGCTAGAGGCTACTTAAAATTCATAAACAAATTGCAATGATTGCAGCAGTAGTGCAAACAACAATACTGCTATTTATTATTAACAGCTACTGCTTCAGAGTTTGAAATAGCAGGCGAGTATAGTATGCACATTTAAAGGAAGTACGAGGGTGAGCCCTAAAACGACATGCTGATAACAGTTTAGTTCCAGGGAAAAGGATAATCACTAATGGTAGCGGGCACTGCCATGGACACAATGGGGTCAAACAAGCAGAACGACAATTCTTCCTTCAGTTTTCTATGATTCACTGACGGTATCAATAAATTATTGTAAAACAAAAGAAAATTGTGCATGTTCGTTTACCCTGAGGCATACCGGACCAAGTTTCTCTGCAAAAAGCTCTTAAGGAGACTTTGAAACAGTAAGGTGAAAGCTTAAAACCTATTCTGAAACAAAAACTGGTTAAGAGATTAAAAACAGAGAAGTGAAATAAAATGATCACAACACAAAATAGGAAAACTTTCACTGTAGAGTGCCCCAAGTATCAGAACTTGGGTGCCTGGAGTTCAATATATTAATGACCACCTGGAAAGAGGAAGACAGAAAATGGCAAAATATGGACAACACAATGGTGGATGGAAGACAGTACACAAAGTGCATATTAAGGCACATTGGAAGAAAAGACTTCAACTGCTTGTCCATGCTAGTAGAACCTGATCTGGTTGTAAGTCTCAGAAGGAAAAAAGCCACGCAACACCCCAAATAGGACAGTTAGAATTAGCTGAGTGAAGTCATAAAACCAAATAAAATGTGACCTATTTATAAACGGAATGAGTGTACGGAAACAAATAAACATTATGCCATTAGATATTCAATGGTCCATTCACACCTTCAGTTTGTCACACCTCTACCTCAAGGAGGGGGAGAAAAAAAAAAAAAAAAGCAAAAGCAGCATTTGAAATAGAAAAGACCAGAAAATGACAATGAAAATGATCAGAGAGAAATCAGAAAAGCCTTCCTTATGAGAGGGTAGAGTGTCAGGTCTAGCGAGGAAATATGATGGATGTGCATAAAATAGTAAGAAGTGTCTCATGATCAGCTGGGTGTTTTTATTCATCTTTTCTTAGAATATAGGGGAAACTCAAAATTCTAAAAGCAAACGCTTCAAAAATGGTCATATTATTGAATCAAAAAAGATCTATAAAATGACTGGTGGAATTCATTTTTCTAGGAGTGAGGTAGACAGCTTATTGCAGTAATTCAGAAAAAGACCAAACATCTACGTATGAGAATAAGCATCTGCAGTCATAGTAGGTGGAGTAAATTACTAAAGACCAAACTTCATGCTTCCAAGTATAAATTGCTCAGAAATTCTCAACTGATGGGGTTGAGAATGAAATTTCTGACCCACTCCCTAGATTAAATGAGTTTTAAGGCTGTTGATTTCCTTCATTTGAAAGTACCCCATATTCGCCACCAGTAACTGTATTAATAGCTTTTTCTGACATGGCAATGTCCATGTTTCAGAAATACCCGGAGTCAGGACGATCCAACTTGTTGAACTGCCAGATTAGGGCTCATGCAGCACAGCAGGTGCACTTGAGAAAAAAATTCAACTGATTTGTTCGTTGTTTTTCCCCAGGCTTCAAGCTTTGCTTATACACATAAAAGACAATATGCATTCAGGACATTTCCAATGGTTATGAAGGTACCGTACCTGTGATGGTGGTAGGGATGGTGGTGGTAGTGGTGGTGGTTGTTGTGGGAGGAGGGATAGTTGTGGGGGGATCTGGATAAAATATAAAAAGGAAAATAATAAAAAAGCAAATTAAGAAAAAACAAGCAGAACACAACAGTGATCAATAACGATCAGAGAAAAACAAGGACACTAAGAAGCAGCACGGCTGTTGGAAGCCTCTCCTCCTCTAAAACCAGTTGGTGACTTTCCAGCTGGCTTTAAAGACCAAGGGCCAGATCCTCAGCAGCTGTAAATTGTTTTAGCTCAATTCACATCCAGGGAGCTCTGCACAGACTTACTTGAGCTAGAGAATCTGGCCCAGAAACTCTCCCCCTTTTGCCTTCTACAATGCTTAAAAAAAAAACCCAACATAAATAAAACCCAGCACAAATTAGTCAATGCGTGTGACAAAGAGAGAAAGAGAGAGAGATGGAATGGGAGAGCCATAAGAAAAACTGCACGCTTTTCATGACAAAAAACTAAAAACAAAAAACCCAGGAGTTTACCATGTACACAGACAGACAAATGTCCTTTGTTGCTTTTCTACAAATACATTTGAAAATCCAGGTGGGAGGTTTGTGTGAGGGGCCTTGTTGTGCTTAGCAGACTAAACGTCAACAGCACATGAATACATCTCACTTTTTCCAAGGCTGTTAACTTTACACTATTCTTCCTCAACAAAAAGCTACTTCTAAAATAGTAAAAAATAAAAAGAAGTGAGAATGTCGTTACTAAGTATTAATTTCAAGGCATGGACAATTTCACCATGATCTTTTTATAAAAAACGAAGCCAATATTTTTCTGACAATTTTAACATGGTTGCTTTTGTTAATAGAGCATCCTCAATGTAGAACACAGATACTGAGATATTTCTCTTTGTAACTAGTAACTATTTCTACAGAAGACTTGACCTGCTAAAACTGATAAACATTGCCACTCTTTACAGTATTTCTATTATGTACAAGGGCACATCCTCATCAAAACTACTGAGCAGGAGAAGGTAGCTATGACAAGATGTAAAAGAAAACATATATATCAGTGTCCAAATGATCAAACTGAATGCGTTAAGTAATCAGGAAGACTTTGAACTAAGGATTCCTTCTGCAATAATAGATCATGAAACAGTTCTTAGGCTTTTGATTTTAAATTTCCTCTAAAGCACGTCAACTTTTCATCACTAACACATCTGCTCCTCTTTTATCTCCAAGTGAGCTCTCAGATTTCCTAATTAATACATCTGAACTTGAAATACCTGCTGCACCTTTGTGTTCCATACAGCTTCCTGAAAGTCAGAAAGACTACCTTCCAGTTTGCTTCACTGTGAGGGCAACTAACAGAAAGCGGTCGTTTATGAGCAGTGCCGTTTTGGCCTTCTACATTCAAAATAGCTGAGTCCCTGTAGGCATGATAAGAACCTCCTGGTTACTTTTTTTGCCCAGGGCTAGACTGACAAGATACTGCAGGGTCTCCTTACTAGCAGTGGAAAATGGAACAACTTAAGTGCAGGAAGAAAGACCGTGTCCTTGTCTACATCCATTGGCATGGTGAAAACTCAGCTCACTTCCAAACCGTATTGGGGAAAATGCTATTCAGCAGACTATACATTGGTAATAGCAAAAAATGATTGTGACTGTGTGCTAATTGTGTTAGAATATGCATCTGCCTGCTCCCACTGGGAGGAAAAGTGTGAAATGACTTTTAAAAAAAAGTATGTTTTTGGTTCATGACAGTGTGATTAGACATCCTTATACCATGTGTGCAACAGAGGAATGCGTGTTAAGCACAGATCAGCAGCAGTTATTTTGCAAGCCCTGGCTGCTGGAAATCATTTGCACTTAATACTATTTAACTGAAGAAGTATTAGTTTCATATGGAGGCTAGTCAACCCTGTGCTCCTCATGGAGAGGTGCCAGACCCCAAAGGCTCTACTGTAGTTACCATTACTCCATTGCAACACCTTGGGTGTTGAGAGGCCATATGCATAATTCCCCCACCCTCTCTCCCCCCCCCCCCCAATTAATTCGATGTGGGTGGAGAGCCCTGCACTGACAACTGATAAGTAGTAGTCCTATCTACAGATCAAGTAGAGGGGGAGCATCTAGACACGTCCTCCCATTAATTTTCACACTATCCCTATGGAGACATTTCAGCAGGGATACAGGTTGCACTGCCTACGTAATATTCCTTGTCCTCTGGTTGGGAGAGGTGCCAAACTTAGTAAAGGATGGAGAAGTAAATGCTTCCCATTGACAAGTTTGTCAGCTCATTTCCACTCAGGGTGGCATTTATTTTCCTTCAGATAACTTGAGTTAGACTCTGTACCCAAGTACTTCAAGATGATAACCACAACCCAACCACTTCCACTAGACCAACTACTCTGATGTTGGGTTTTAAATTCAGGGTTAAAAGAAGCCCTTATGTTGTTCAGAGGGCTGAATCCTAGTGGGACACACCTAATCTTGCAGAAACATGACACGATGGAGTGTGAAACAATTATTTGACCATGATTTCCTGACAGACCATGAAAAGCCCTCCTACATGCCAAAATGTCAGATGCCTGCAGTAAAGTCCACAGGTTAACATGCCATGGGAATTTGTATTACCTTTAAAATAATACTGTCTCAAGCGTTCTCCTGTGAATTTAATCCTGAAGGGGAGAAGCGCTGATTAATTTCTGCATAGTCTAGTTCTTGTCCACATCACAAATGCAGAATAATTAACAAGTGTGTGAGTTAATATGAGCTCGAAATAGTTTATCCAGACCACATAAAGGTCAGAATGGAGTTCTGTCCCCAGGGCCCGCTGAGTCACTGGTATCTGCAGGAACAGACACATTTCAGCCAGACCCTTTATATTGGTTGTGCCCAAGTCTTATGCAAAATGGACTGAGACCAGTTCATTTAACATTGCTGAGGTTTAATTTAGCATTCACTTGAAACAAAATAGGTATGTAAAACTAGGCAAGGAATTAAAAGAACAACTCTTCTACAACTGCTTTACTCCAAGTAGCTTTCTATAGTTAAACTCTCATGTGGAGTCATTTGTTTCCTATATGCTCTAAGTTCTTTATACTTTCTCCACAACATTAGCTGCTTCTTTAAATACATCTATGAATGAAATATTTTTAATACCATGAGCATATAAATTATGCCATCATAAAAGTGTATCTTGCATTTCATTATACAAAGTGGAGTCTTTTGGTGCTACCAACACTAGAAAACTACTCAGATGATGCAGTATACCAGTTCACTTTCAGCTTGAAACTACAATTTTGATGTTGTCTTCAGTCTTTGGGCAAGTTTCCAAAACTGGCCCTCAAATTAGCCATGTGTAAGTGGCATTTGGATAAGCGAGCAAGATGTTAGGTTCTTGATTATTTATCTGGATTGGTGCAAGCACAGGAGAATTTGGACCGCAGAGCTCCAAGGGGCTGTTGCATGAAATGAATCTCAAATGAAAGCAAATTACTGTCCCATCAGACTAACAGGCAATACCCACCACAAGCTTAGCTCTGCCATACAGTAACCACCCTAATGGATAAGGCAAGGTTGCTAACAGATAAGTTTCTAAACATGTAGCCCAAGGGAATTATTCATAATTAAATTGGGGGATCACTCTTCAAGTGCCTACTGAATCTTCATTACATGCAAGACCTCTGCGACAGGAGCACAACAACGTTTAAAGCGATGGTGAAATAATGCAGAGGAACTGAAGAATTAAAGTAGCTACTTAATAGCACTTAAAAAGATGCCAAGACATGTTTTAGTGTCTGCTCAACAGCCAGAGATAGGCTTAAGACATCTCATTCCTCCAGTTTATTTACTGGTTTGTAATTATCTGAGTACGCTGGCTGATTCTTCAGCAATTTAACTTCCTAATAAAAGATTGGAAAAAACAAACCCATACCATCGCTGCAGATACTGAAAAAGGGATCAGATGAAACACAGAAGAAAATAAACTACTGGAGAAGTCCTACAAGGGCTGTTAGACTAGAGAACTTCAAAGTTCTCCCCATGCCTCTGTTCTGACCTTTCTGTATGCTTCAGCTGACATTTTACGACCGTCATGGCCAGCCCACAATGACAGCGCAAGAGAAAGGAACTTACTGGATACTAATATAGGTTCTGCACCTGATGCAAGACACCAAGAGTTATAGAAGCAAAGGAAATGATTTTCCAGCCCCTACCCCCTCCCAGTATAACATAGATGTGTTGGGTGCTATCTGAAATTCTTGCATTAAGCAAAACGGTAACTTCTTTAAAAGCTTTTAGAGAGCGGCATGTAGCAATTATGTGTAAATGAGTCTAGAAGAACGGTGGTTTTTCTCACGTACCGTATACAAACAGCATGTAATCCGCATGTGATTTCCCCACCGCGTTTGAAGCCTCACAGCGGTATGTACCATTATCTGTTTTGTTTAGGTTACTAATGAGAAGGTTTGAACCAGACACTACAACGTGTTGAGGCATCTCATCATCTACTCTTAACCACCTCATGTCCGTAGGCCTACAGAGGAGGGAGAAAAAGAAACAGTCACATTACTATTTTCCTATGGTAAAGATGGCATCTTCAATAGTTCATCCACAGACAGAAAGCCCAAACCAAGAAAAACTGTAAAGAAATAACACACACTTTTGTACTACTCAAGCCCAGATGCTGTTGGGCTTCCTGAATTTAAATGCATTTTAACCCAACTGGAAACTGTATCCAGACCTTAAGTTTTCTGAAAACACTAATGCAAGCAGGAAGAAAGTTCATTAGTGGTTAATCATTTACTTAATCAGTAAACCTGGAATCTTTAAGATCTATGGGCTAAGTGTGAATCCACCCGGTGCTCTGAGCGCAGATCTGGTCAACATTTGATAGAATAGGTACATTTTTATCAAGTTTGAGCCATTTCACAAAGAGACACGAGGGACCTATTTACCTCAATTTTGACTGTGTTGCTTATTCATAACATTTTAGCTGCTAGAAAATAGAAACACTTTTCTTCTCTCCCCATTATGTTTTTCCAGTTGGCAGCCTGTTTCCTGCATCCTTTTGCTAATGGAACCAAAATGAGTATCATGTTTACATGGTTTAGGGAATGAAATTAGCATGTTTTTTTAGAGCTAGTAAACAAAACACCTGCTGGGAGATTTGTTTGGTCTCCTTGTTTTTAAGTCTCTGAATAGCAGTAAGGACAAATCAGCTACTCCTGAGACAGCCTTCACCCGTAAGGGAGATACCGCACCTTTTAGGATGGCTCCACACTGAGCTTTTAAAAGGGGGAAGATGGGGGTGTTTATGCAGTAACACATTCTTCAAACTACCTAGCTCCAAGGAGGGAGCTTGCAAGCCATTTTTTGCTGGGAGCGAAGGCGGCTGAAGGTCTCAAGCTAGTCTGGGCTGCTCAGAGCGTCCAAACGGTAGAGTGCTGTTATGAAATAAAAGCACCTGCAGTTTCATTATCCCAGCCACACAACTGGAACAGCTACAACACCGAACAAAAGCAGCTGCTACCAGCTGCCTGCCACAAAGCTGACATCTGGTTTTGGGCAAGGGCTTGGTGCGCTATTCCTCGCTGTTCTCCTCTGTGAAAGGAGGATTGCTTACCCACCTCGTGGGCGGCTGCGCTGTTAACGCACAGGCCGCTGCCACATAACAAAAACTCTAGAGAGAGAGATCAGAACTGGAATTGCCGTTTAACCTCAATATTGGCAGAAAGGTTTTTGATGCTCCTGGCAAAGGTTCTCAAAAAGCTATTAGTGATTTTGGAGTCCCAAGCTTTCAGATGCTGTATTTGCTGTAGAGCGGCCCATTTTTCAAAGCTGTGTCTCACAGTGGATATTCTACAAATGACAATTCCAGTATCTTCCCATTTTTGTCATAGTTTACATTTTTTGTCTAATCTTAGGCAGTGAAAATATCTGTATTACTACGAAAATAAAAACTTCTACTTTCTGGTCTTTCACTTTTCTCTGAGCCTTTTGTCATAACGTTTGTGCTGCAAAATTTTTCAGAGAAATGATTTTAACTCTAGAATCATCCCTGTGAATCTTAAACCTCTGTAAAGGATTTTATGAAATCTGTTTGTCATAACAAGTAGAACTAAGTGCAGTCCAGTATTTTACAGTGTATTTGCTTAGGTGTTAAGAGACACAGGCAAAGTAAACTACGTAAGCGTACTCCTAGCACATCACCAGCATCACCAGAACACTAAGTGGCATACTGCCTGGGAGATGGGTCTGTCTTATTTAACAGGGATGTGTCTTATTCATAGCCTGGGGAAGGCTGGGGCGGGCGAAGAAGCCTATTTATTAAATTCCCAGATGGTACAAATGGGAGGAGCTGCAGCTACCCATGAGAGGAGAGAAATGCAAAGAGACTTTGACAGATTCTGAACAGGGAATAGATTTTAAACTGGAATTCAGCAGAGGATGTACAAGTCTCTAATGTATAGGGAAGGAATCACCTACATGCTGCATAGAAGAAGTTGGGAAGCAGTAATAAACAAAGTAATTTAGCGGAGGTAGGACACTATAGCGGCAGATGACAGTATCATAAGCCTTCTCACTTTTGAGCTGCATATACCCTTCCTGTCACTGCCCCCAGAAGTAAAACCGTCAAACTCAGTGACTTCAAGTGCAGAATACACCTGCAGTAACTCTTCAGTTCTGGGCACACTACCAAGGAGACACTGACAGTTTTCAGGGATGTTTGCAGCAATCTTATGAACATGATGAAAACAAAAAAAGGATAGGAGGTAAATACTTGACAGCCATAAATCCAAGTGGAAAAGGAAGTATTTAAGAAAGTCAAGAAAACTTAGATGAGAAAAACAATGAAAATGCTGAGGAAAAACCTAACCTCCCTCATCAGAATTTTTCCTGATGCATCACTCTATTAAACTATTTAAGAAAGCCTCAAGGGCAGGGCAAGAAGAGGAGAAAGAATAAAACTTGCATTTCATTAAAAAAAAAAAAAAACACCAAAAAGAAGAAAGAATCATACAGTCAATACAAGCCAAAAGACAGACTGCCTTACCTTACAGATCCATTCCACTTTTATGTGTGTTCAATTCTTTGGTGCTATTCTTATGTCTGCATACTTGTACCTTATTAGGATTAAATATGCAGGCCATTGACTTTGCTTTTGCAGATTAATTGCAACCAATTTCTACCCAAGCCATTCCCTGGGGGAAGAGATGTACAGTCGTCTGGCACCCATACTACAGTCTTTCCCTTCTGCACTAGCGGGCTTGCTGACAACAATGCTGTGTGGTGACCATGAAAAGCTCTTCTCAGAGCTTTAAAAGTAACAATTCCTCAGCCCTTATTTATGTCATGACAAATGAGATTCAAAATAGATGTCTTAATACTGTAACTTAGGCTCAGGTGCAGAAAGTATCACTCTTCATATTCTTTTTCATACTCTTACATTGTCTTCTCAGCAGAGAATGGCATATGAAATTTCTGCAACAGCAAAGAGGCCAAAAAGCACCCGCACACTTCTGTAGCAGGGCCCAGAGTCACTGCTGGACCACCTGTACCATCCTTTGGAAGTTTCCAACTTACTGTGGTTTTCCAAAAGCTGCACATGTCAGTTCAAGTGGCTCCCCTTCTCTTGTTAGACCTTGCACTGGATAATTCTGAGAAACCCGCACTTGAGGCTTATCTGCATGACAAAAACAGTATTTCATAAATTATCTTGTCAAACAGAATCAGATTTGTATGCACCCAAACGCAAAAGACAGTCACCAGCATTGCTTTCCTCTCTGTCCCCTCTATGCTATTTGTCTAATCAGTAAGTGAACTCGGTATTTTCTTCAAACTAAACTGATTAGTAAGAGCAAAATGTGAAAGAGAGATAGGAGATTCATACTCCAACTGAAGCACCACTGTTTCCTGGGAAATGCATTTTGCTACACCAGAGTTTATCTCTGAACTCACTCAAGCTAAAAGGAACTCATTTGCCTTCATGCTGAGGTGAAACCAGAGATATTTGTGGTGCTCAGAACTGATATGTTTTATCATGTATCATATATTACTGTATGACAATACTTTATGCCCAAGCATATTAATATGCCGGGTTTTACAAGAGTCACTTGTTAGAAACGGAAAAAGAAATCGTAGAGACCGCTGCTTTTGTTTAAACAGTGGAAGATTTTAGTTAGCCCAAATGAATCTCCTCTAAATCCTAAAACAAACATAGAATTAAAGCATTTATAGGTAGGGAGCCAGCTCAGAAATATTTTTAGTAAGCCGCTGCAGGGAAAAAGGGGAGGTTGTGGGGAACAACCCAAAACAACACCAACCCCCGCCGCCCCCCCAAAAAAACTGAAGTCCACAATTAAAAAATTCATTACCTCCTACAACTGAAACCCAGATTAAAAATGCATTTAAGCTGTAGCTAAAATGTTATCAACACAAAAAATCAATTCAATCCTACAAATGCTGTTAAGCCATATATATTTTTCATGAACTTACTCAACTATAAGAAATAAAGGAAGGCAAAAGAATCAGTATGCATAAAGGTTGAAACAATTTAAATATTTCTATTTCCACTGAGAGTAACTGCTAGCAAAACTATCGGCTTGTTGCATTTTATTAACTGTGTTTTAACTCATTAACATGCTTCCTATGGAATAATAGAGATTAGAAGAAAAAATCCATGTCAGGCTTTAACCAATTTAAACTCTCATAATTTTCAGTAATGGAATAAGCTACGCTAGTAAATCCTCTCCTGAGATGACTATACCACAAACACATTTTATAAACTAATCCCCATTACAGATGCTTCTTGCAGCTTCATGTCTTCAGGCTTAAAAAATGGCAGCCACACACATATTACCACATACATGCATATAATAAGCGTGTATGTTATATCTGAGTCATATTCTACTGGAAAAACATGAGACTTTCACGTGCTTGAAAACGCAAGCTGACCTCCCCTTCTAGCGATGCTGCTTAATGCTTAGAACATGCTAAAGAAGTATGTGGACGTAACCGATATGTTCCAGATGGGCTTTGAGAAAAAAGGGTCAGTCTTAGGAGGGCTGAAATACCCACCGAATGCACCTTTGAACTAAATCACAAAATGCAGGCCTGGGCCTAGTTAAATCTGGACTCTCCCATTACAGCAGGTACAGATGCCCTCTACCTGGGAAGGCCAAAAGGGTCCACATCTCAGAACTAAAACCCTGTCCAGAGGAGGCTGCAGCACAAATACATGCAAGAGAGCGCAGGAAGGCAAACGTCGTGTTAAAATACCATGCTGAGCCTGGTCTGTAGTGGTAGGGTCTGCAGCATGAGCACTTAGCAGTACATACACGCAGGAAGAAGAGTTAAACCAAACATTTCGCAGCAAGTAAATCACAACTAAGATTTTGCATGCTATGATCATGTTTACCATCCTCATTCACAATTTTATTTTTCGCCTCGGCCATCTGCTTGCTATTATTTGCTTTCCGACAGTAACTAAGAGCCCATGCCAGAAACATGGATGCTATTGTATTGCGTGTTGCAGAAGGAGTAGAAGCCTCTTCAGCCCAATTTACACGGGAACCTGAAGACTATTTTGTTAGCATACCATACTGAGAAACTTAGATATGTGCAAGATCTTCTGCAGCTTGCCTCTTCTGTGTTGCTCCAATCCTCTTTTCATTAGATAAATTTTAGTATTCCTAATGAGCTGTTTACCAGCTGTCAATTCCTTATGCAAATCAACAGGAATACACTGAAGGTTTGTTGTATTGATAATGAACTGCAAACTAAGCAAGCTTCCCCAAAATGACATGAGATGAGCCCTTCCATTTCAGCTTTCTACCTCCACAGTCTTCATTAAACAAATGAAGAAAGCAAACTGAATCTTATACCATTTCAATTCAAAACTGTAGAGATGCCACATATGATATAAACCCATGTTTTATCAGTACAACATACATGTACTTGTGAAGACAAGAACGTTCCCAACAGAGCCATCACAGTGAACGTCTCCTCCAAGCAGGATCACCAGCATGCGAGTAATTACCGAAGGCACTTATGAAAATAGGAAGTGCTTCACAATTCTGAAGGATTCAGAAGGATGGTTGGGCACTTGGGAAAACTGACATTTTAATTAGGCTTGTAGTACGCAATAACTAATCCTTAAAAACAACAATTTCACTTGCTTTGGCCAGTAATGTTTTTTCATTTGGGGTTTTGGGATTCTTTTTTGGTTGGTTCGGCTTTTTTAAAGCATACACATTTAAATAACCTTTAGCTCTACTTCCACTAGTAAGCATCCTGCCTCAGACAAACTTGGTCTATTTTCTTGGGATTAGATTCTGTTAGCACAATGTTTGCACAATGCTGAGCATTGTGGGATGCTAAGCTCAATTCCTACATGCAATCCTGACACTTAGTAAACCTACACTGGTAAACTGTTAGACTGCTTTTCAAGGTCTGCAGTAAGAGTTTGTCACCTATTAACCACTCTATTAAAAAAAAGCCATGTTCCAGTAACGATGTCTGCGGTAGTATATTCTGGGGCAATTACTGTCTCGGATGGTGTTTGAGGGCACAAGGCAAGCAGCAGCAGAATTTTACTACCGTGTGCAGCCTGAACCACTCAACGTGGAACTTCATAATATCATACTGCTGGCTTCCTACAAAAAAATAAACACTTGGACCTAAGCATCTAGGCCACAATAAACTCCACTGGCAGCCAATTAGGTCCAGCAACCTAAAGCTATTTCCTAGTATGCCTATTTCTAGTGGCTTAGGAAAAAAAAACAAACTAGTAATTTAATAAGACACCTTTATTAAGCTAAATTCATTCAAAAGCTAAGAGTGATATACAAGGTTAAATACTAATAGTCTAAAGGTTACTCTGTAGCAGCAACCAATTTGAAAAACTTATTACAAAACCATTCTGCATTTGATGAGATTTCTTCTAGAACACACATATCACGTGCCTATAAAAGACACGAAAAGCAGCCTTTAAAGAGGTGATAGCTGAGGTTGCTCTTTGCCCCACTGGCCAATTATGGTGTACGTGAGCCAACCTCTCACCCACTCAAAGCCTTTCACCCACTCCAAGTCAGCTGGAAAATGAAAAACGCTCCTTCTCCCCTTCTCAACCTCACAACCTATACTTTAATTTCCCAAGCAACTGAAGCGCTAAAGACTCCATTGGCTGGTGCATCACACTGAAATGTTAAACCTGTCCCACACTGGACAGCACATCTCCCCTCCTGATTTCAGCACCACGCCTGGGGCTACATACTCCATCAGAAGAGCCTTCCTCTCCTGGCTGGACCTGGAGCTTCAGGTCTACCTTGAGAACAGGGTCAGCAGCACCATTTTGGCAGACAGCCACAGCAGGACTTCTCCTTCAGATGATCAGCAAACACCAAGAAACGGACTGTCCCCCTTGCCATCACAAAAGAGCTCAGAAGACACTGGTACCTTTCAAAAGTTTAAGGGGGAGAAGCTAGAGCCTGCTAGATCACTATTCCTCTGTTACGTTACCTAATAATAAATACACAATATCCCTATACCATGATATTATTCCATCACGCTGACAACACCCAAAGCCTCGTATTTCAGCCAGGCTCCACGTTAAGCCTAATCGTCTGTGATCAGCTAATGCACAAATAGGACATCCTATCTTAACATGATGCTGGGAGAGAGAGAACCTATTACCTCCCTAAAGTTTGTTGCAATCATCTGTCTAAGATATGTCTTCTTTTCCATTTGATCTCATCCAATTTAACTTTTGGCCATAGATTTCTATTATGCCTTCCACTGCTAGATTACAGATCCCTTTCGTACTCAGTAGGCTCTCCCCATGGCTGTCCTGCTATCGTGTGAACAAGTCACTTCAATCCTTTTTGGTAGGATAGGTTTGGACTGAGCTTGCCAAATCTGAAGCATTTCTTCAATTGGCAAGAGGCTTTCTTGCAACTCAGCTGACTCCTAACCTTTGCCAGGCGCCAAAGGCAACAAACTACCGGGCCTTTCCTGGATGACAAGAGTCTCCCTGCCGAGGTCAGGGCGCAGCACAGAACACAGGACCACGGTACATGGCTAGTCTGGTTTGTACTGCCGGACTGTTTGCCAACTGAGAAAATTACAAAATGGATTCACTCAACGATTCAGCTGAAAACTCTTGTCTGTTTTGTGAAATTGGTTATTGAATCCAAGTATTAAAATCCATTTTTATAATTACTGTATTAATTTCTAGTGCGCACCTCTGCAAAAATTACAACAGATGGTATACTCAAGAGAAGGTATTTCCAGGTCAACAAGAGTTTTTGCCCCCTTTAGTTAATTTTAGCCTCAATACCAGCCAGGATATAATTTATACATCCTTCTTCAGACAGGCACAAACTTTTACACAGATCCTCATCTCTGCTTTGTTCTATGGTCCAAACTAGCATGCTCTTTGCTTCAAAAAGTAACAGTGATAAACTTTTCAAAAAATCCAGACTTCCGGCAGTTTCTGCATCTTACCACGGTTACATGCTACAGAAAGTTCAAAAGGGATATTTTTTCGACTATTAAAAAAAGTCAGAGAAGTTAACATTTATACACAGGTTATTATACAACTGTCACCTTTATCCTAAAATCAAGTAGGTTTGCTTATCAGGAAATGAAGTCTGCATCAGAGACAGCAGAGAACTGACAATCTAATATTTTCTCCTCAGCTTTTACAAGGACAGCATCACTGATTTTCAACCAACATAAAGAAACCTATTAAATAAATAGCTCTCATGTTTAAAATAACAATTAAGGACACGACTGGCAGTTCACAATTTGTCTGGAAGAGCCTCACTGACCTCAAATGCGACTTTGCAAAAATCACCCTCAAATAACAGAATTTAAACATTTACATTGTAATAGTAACACACCTGAAAGAAAGTCAAAGTCAAGATGTTCTCCTTCCACTTTTTGTATTCTTTTTTACACAATGATGCCTGTTCAGAAATGAATATGAGGTTTTGTCAGCCTTGCCTTGTATTTCCACTGTGATCTTATATGGGAAGTTACCTTTCAGTTAAGGAGCACCTCCTCAGAGGGGAAGCTCCACTGTCTTTGCACATCCAGTTGCCTTCCAGTTACAGCCATCCACAACATAAGAAGAGTAAACCACCAAAATCACATTTATGTACAAAACAAATGGCTGGTTATCTGGCTTCTGGGGGCAACATACACTAAAGCAAGACTTCATGCTCAGTCACACTGAGGAGAACAGACAGGTATCATTTTGAATATTTAACTGCATGCTACTGCTATGATGCGTGCTAAACGTATAGGCCAGGCCTTACTGTATGCGCTTCATTCCCAACAACATTCCTTTGAGGAAAACCTTATTAATGAGCCTGCAAACGAGCATCCAACTGGGAAATGTCACAAACAAGAGTGGCTAATGCCCCAGAAAATCAAATAACTGAACACTTGGCTGATTGTGGTGCTTTTCATATTTACAAAAAGAAGAAAAAAGCTTTAAATGAAAGTTTCTGAAAGGGTCAACACCTCACTGAACAAAACAACTCATTTATTCATTTTTAGAAATCTCCAGATGATAAATTACATTGATGTTAATCACTTCACTGCATACTATGCAATTAGTATTTGTACTCAACAGAAATATAAAGACTACTGAAGATATGACAGCATACGTGCACGACCACTTTTTAACATAATTGGGTGCAAAGAATTCTCCTGTCATAAGAACAGAAGCCTTAACAGAACCTCTATGGGTGCATATTTTAGAAGTACGCAAGTAGACATAGAAATGAATATGTAACTAATTAGAACTCTAAAAAACCCAAAACAACAAAAAACAAAAATAAAAAAGACAAAATGCCAAATCAATACTTCCATACTTTCGCTTCCAGTTTCACATAGTAAGATAAAGAAAAGTACCAGAAGACTGAACTTAAACGTCCTCGAGAATATCTGGTTCCATTCAATTCCTTAATGATATTTTAATGCATTTTGTTGCTTCATTTCCTTTCTAAAATTACATTCAACACACTGCTCTTCCATCCCTCTTGAATGATCCAAATCACAAAGAAAAGCAACTCTAGCCAGAATGAACGGATATTTTCACACCAATACCATGCAACACATTGTTTCCCTGTTCTATTGCACAGGGTTATATATATTCACTGGGGTGGCTATTAATCAAGCATGAAAGTGTTATTGTTACTGTGAGTACACAGCCCCATTTGTCAAACACTGTTTGCTTATAAAAAGCATTACCAGGAGATTTTAATTCATATTACAGGGTGCTTCTTCGCAGAGAGTTCTTTTTAATAACATACCCTACACATTCACATGGAAGCATTTATCTCAAAACTTCACAAAGGGCCAGGTTGTGCCACACTTTACATGCAATAAATAGCTTACTCTGGGCAGGACAAGTAAATACTCAGCATGAACAAGTCTTACTCAGTTTTGCTGACTATGGTAAAACATTCTTTTCCCAAATTCTGAATTGTAGAACTCTGAAAATCAGTACTCATAGATAATTTGAGAAAAACTATGCATCAATATATGCACTGTTCAGATCCGTGTGAACGCTCCATTTATTTTTAGAGTTTAGTCTATGGTATAGTAATGAGTTAACAGTATTTGTACGGAAACTTATCAGATAACGCAACAGCTCTTATTTTGTCCTTTGTCGAACCCCTGAATGCATAAAAGGAGGAGCAGGAGATCCGTTCTCAACTCTCACTTAATGGCAAAAGATAGCCTGTCCTTAAAGATTTTACAGTCCCAACACTTGAGGAGATGTTTGGAAACAGGGAGAGAACAAGGAAACAATAAAACAAATCAGATTTAGCACAACAAGCAACTACCTTACTAAATCTTGGCTAAAGCAATACAGGGCTCAGTGCTGCATGTGCACGGGTTACATCAGTGACAAAAGATTAAATGTTATAACAAACCCCATACTTTTTGTTTATGAGAGGAGTCTGAAATTATTCTGCCTGTCCCCTACAAGACCATTATCTGCTTCCCTTTTCCTAGTTTAGGAAATATGGAACAACCACAGCCCGAGGCGGTAAGGCCAGCAGCCATTTAGAAGTATGTTCTTGAAGTTATTGAGAAACTTAAAAAACACCCTGAAGTCTGCAATTTTCTTTGACCTATAACACACAAGAAAATGTTCAAATTGATTGTTTTTGAAATGAAGTAGGTCACTTTGCAGACCTCAATTTCTGCACCCTTTTTTTAGTGGTTGAGAACATTTCAATAAAATAAATATATATTTTAAATAACATCTCCAAAAGCACTTAAAGAAGTTGAAGCAGCAACGCTTTAGATTTTCAATGACACTTCTGGTCCTAATTTACCAAAAGACATTTGACATACCTAGCTTTATGAAAATAGTTTCAACAGAGAAAAGGTACACATTTTGAAGGGAGAGTAAAGAAACTTTTTGGGGAAGAAACATCTAGCCCTTCTCTGCAATCTACTACCTCAGACAGCCCCCCCCCAAGGCTGGCCTGCCCCTCAGTGCCTGAAATTTGTACTGTGCATGCTGGATAACCTACAGTTTGATTTCTTTTTCAGAGAAGTGCTACAAAAGTCATCACTGCAGCTGCTAAGAACCACGTGGGGCATAACATAAGTATGCTTTTTCTTGGAAAACGACCAAACTGTGTGGGAGAATAACCTGTGAAAATGCCTCTTCCATTCAAGACCACCTTCCTCCAAAGGCACATGCTGCACTAACTTAATTCTGTCTGTTCCCTTTTGCAGGTTACATTTTGAATAATCTCCTGTAATGACAAATATCCCCTTCCTCCCCTCACCACTTTGCAAACTATGCTATATTTTTGGGTGGTGTTTTTTGTTTGTTTTCTCTTGTTTTTGTTTTTTTAACTTTTGAACCACGTCTTACAGAACATCTCCATATTCTGAAATTTAGTCAGACCAAAAATACCTCATTAGCTTAGAAGGCTCCATTCAACATCCTTCTGCCCTTCCCCAATGCATTTCATGCTTGAGTTGGAGATGTCACGTACAGAGAAATATAACATATACTGAGAAAATATTTTACTATGCCCTGCTGATGCTCCAAAGAGGTGAATCAGCTGTGCCCTTGGTGCAAATGGTGAAGACTTAAGAGGAGAGAATGCAACAGCAGACACTTAAAACTTCTTTGCTCTGAATGCAAATCCCATATCTAAAAAGGCCATTGCAAAAGTATTAATTAGGCCCGATTTTCAGAGTGTAAGTTCCCCCAGAGACTAGCTCTATGTCAACACAAGCTTTGATCTAGATGTCAGTCAGCGAAGACAAGCAGATTTTCCAAATGCTCATGTTCTCCCCGTTTGTAACCCCAGTAAAAAAAATCAGGCAAAGAACTGAGCTGCAGTCATCAGCTTGAAGCGGGAGAAGCTCCTAGGGTAACAGTTTGCTTCTTAACTGCCTTTTCTATCTGGAGGTCAGGTCCAATGGTAGGTATTAAATGCATGCGTCTCAACACGCTCTCCAGTGCACGAAGTCCTGGAGCCACTAATCAGTGGAGCTGCAAGGTTATCAGTTGCGACGTGTTTTTCTTCTTACATTCTGCTGCTGCCCACTGAAAGATCTAACTGGACTAACATGGGTCAAGTCCCCACGTTCTTAGGTCTCAGGGAGATTTACTGCTAACCTCATTCTAGGGAATGGGAAAAACTGATGCCCAAAGGAGAACGTATGTGATTGCTGCACCTCAAACTTCCATCATTGCAAGGAAATGCTATGAGTCGGATCTACCTCACTACAAAACTCATTCCCAAGGGAAAAAGTTTCGAGACTCAGGCCAGGAAAAGGTTTGCAGGGCCTTATAGCTCAGATGAAAAAGCATCTTATAGGATGTGGAAAGGAAGCGCAGCACACTTTCATCCTTCCTTGCTACACCATCAGCAATGCTCCCAGGGTTTCTAGCAACAGCTCTGAGGACTACTACTCTGTTTCATTCCAACCATCAAAATACACTGATTTCTGTATAGTTTGTACAGACAAAATTCCACCTTCTGGACACTGTTTTTGGGGAAACCCCTTAGAAGTATTCTGCTGGATAGTCCTCTTTGTTCTTTCCAGGCACACACACGTTTGTCTATTGATACTGTTTCCAAAAGCTCATTAA